>NW_027478547.1:0-600000 GCF_051014685.1 Ptiloglossa arizonensis
CGACACGTTAACTACGGGTGCACGCGGGTGTGTCTATAATAGCTTCGTGTGATTCGGAGTGTCGCGTTCGATCCACGTGCTCTTTCGGAGCAGGTCACGGAGAAAAGATTGTCAACAAGAAACACGGACCGCGGGGCACGGGCGAACGAACGGCGGAAAACAAGGACAGAGAACAGTCACCTGCTATCGGATTCGGAACGATCGTTTCGCGAACGAATCGCGTCGATGTTGACAACAGCATCGTATACGCGCGTGTTTCCCTTCCGTCCTCGTGACATAAACGCATCGTAAACACGCGCGACGCGCGACGCGCTCGCGTATTCATTACGTATTCATACGAAATTCCGACGAGTCCTTGTCTCGTATACTCGTCCCGGTCGTGTAAACAAAAAGCGGGACGGAACACGCTGGGCGGAAGTGCCCCGCGGATTATCGGATTATCGGATTATCGGATTATCGGATTATCGCGATACGCGGTACTTTCGACAAATTGGCGCGTTCCATTCGATCGCGGTAGCGGGAATCGATATATCGCGAGATTCTCGCCGACGTCACCGAGTAAGAAGGAACGAATACCCGAAGTGTGATCCTTGCTCGGAACGAGAATACGAAATCCTGTTAACTCGATCCGTTAATGTAACGGGCACGAAGACTGGCCGGCGACTACTCGGTGACGCGTCCGCGCGTATCATATGCGCGTATCAACGGAACGAAATCGCGCGTAAATAAAACTTGTTGTTCCGGGACGGGCGCAACAGCGGAAGAAGAGGAATCGAACACGCGGAGAAGCTTGCCGTGGTTCGTAACGGCGGACGAAGGGAAGGGGACGAGAGGCGAACGATGCTGTCCGGTCGTCGCGGTTAATTCGCACGTGTCGCGATGTCGGGCGGCACGGCGGGCGTCCGTGGCACCGGCGCCGAGTGCAGGAAGTTCGCGCCGAACATATTCAACAAGAGCAAGTGCAGCAGCTGCTTCAAGCAGAAGGAGGAGCACAGCGCGGAGGCTCTGGAATGTAACA
The DNA here is from genome assembly GCF_051014685.1 of Ptiloglossa arizonensis. Classification (NCBI taxonomy): domain Eukaryota; kingdom Metazoa; phylum Arthropoda; class Insecta; order Hymenoptera; family Colletidae; genus Ptiloglossa; species Ptiloglossa arizonensis. The sequence continues at coordinate 1,019 of NW_027478547.1, forward strand.
GGGCCACGAGGAAGATTTCAAAATGCGGATACCTGTTCGTCGCCCCCGGCTGGGACTTCTCGAATCCCCTGAATCGGACCAAGAGGTGGCAGAGAAGATGGTTCGATCTGTACGACGACGGGGAGCTAACGTACTCGGTGGACGAACACACAAGGGTTAGAAGGAAGATAATGTGTTCTGGGATTGGAGGTGTTTGTAGAAGAGAAGAAGAGAAGAAGGGAATCGTAGGTGGATTTTGTTCGATGTGAGTCTAAGTTTCGAGGGGATCCCTCAGGGGCTGTAGCTTGTTGCTACAGTACGGGACTGGCAAACCCGAGGTGCCCGATGCCAAACCACACCGTAAGACTCCTGTTGGTCGTCGCAACGACCCACTCCCAATTCCTCTTTTGGCTTTGACAGTGGTACGTGACGGCAGGAGGGACGGGGGCCTTGGCTTTACCGCCCGGGCCGCGAGGATGGTAACTCTATAAATTGCCCTCCAATCCTAAGCTGCGGTGCGCGGTGATGGGATGCGTGGTTGGGGGGGAGGCCCCAATCCCAAGCGGCCAACTCCGGGGTACCTGCCGACCCCCCGGAGTATTTAGGCCTGCCCGGGTATGGCGGCTCTGCCCGGGTCGACTTACTTTCCGACCTACGCGTGGGAACAGAATGAATAATATTCAAAAGAAAAAAATAAAAGGGGGAGGGGTGACGGAGCGTGTGGCGCGAAGGGTGGCGACGGAGGGGGCACTCGTGCCCAACCCGGCGCCGTTCGAGGAGGGGGACGAGACGGCGTCGGTCTCGTCCCTGACGTCCGCGACCAGCGCCGCGGGCGTAAAGAGGCGCAGGACGGTGGAGGGGCGGAGGACGGAGGAAGCTCCGTCCACGTCCGCTGCTCCACCGTTGCTCACGGTGAGCGACGGGGAGGAGGACCTCAGGGACGAGGATACGGCCCATGTATCGGCCCGTATTGCCTCGTCCCTGAGGTCTATTGAGAAGGTGGCCACCACCTCGCGAGGGCTGACTACAGCCTCCGCGAGGTCGGTTGGCCAGGCCGCGACGGAGGCGCGGAGGGCTCTCCAGGAGCTGGGACGCCGTGTCCCAGCTGCCTTGGAGTACACGAACGCCCAACTGAGGCAGCGTGTGGAGGCGCTGCAAGACGAGCTTGAGTGCTCGCGGAGGGAGACGGACGCCCTTAGGAGGCGCCCTCATCCGGGGCCGACGGGCGACTGCACGTGTGGGAGGGGGAAGGCGGGAGCTCCCCCCACACCAGCGACGTCCATGAGGAGCATCGAGCTCCTCATGGACGCCAAGATGGCGGCCATGATGGCCGTCATCCGCGGGGAAATCCGGGCGGCGCTTCGCCCCAAGGGCGGAGCGCCGGCGGGACCGAGGACCGGGCCCGGGAAACAACCGGGGGGCGGGGGACCGCAGGGGGGGACCATCGCGGTTCCGGGCCCTGCGGCAAAGACGAAGGGCAAGGGTGCCGCGGTGGGGGCGACGGCGGGGGCACAAATGCCTCCGCCGCCGCCCCCAACCGGTCCCTTGTGGACGGAGGTCCTGGGCCGAAAAGAAAAAAGGACGGCGAGGAGGGCGGCCCGGGTGCCGCCGCCTCCCCCGCCGGTTGCCCCGAAGAGGGACGGAAAGGCGGGGAAGGCGAAGCCCCGTCTGGGACGCCCCCCTTCAACGGCAGCAGTCATGCTGACCGTCCCGGAGGGGGGGGGGGGCGTCTCCTACGGGGAGGTGATGGCGGCGGCCAAGGAGAAGATATCCTTGGCCGCACTCGCCATCGAATCGGTCCGCCCGAGATGGGCGGTGACGGGGGCGCTCATGCTGCGCGTGAGCGGCCCCGACAACGCAGCCAGGGCGGACCGACTGGCCGAAAAGCTGGGCGAGGCCTTGGCGCCCCGGGGTGTCAGGGTCGCCCGGCCCACAAAAAGCGCGGAGCTGCGCGTTTGTGGGCTGGACGACTCGGTTACCCGGGAGGAGGTGACCGGGGCGCTGGCCCAAGCCGGTGGCTGCTCTGAGGGGGACATCCGGACCGGGGAGGTCCGGCGGTCCTCCTCCGGCCTGGGAGCGGTGTGGGCACGGTGCCCTCTTCCGGCTGCCCGGAAGTTAGAAGCAGTCGGGAGGATCGTGGTGGGGTGGGTGTCGGCGAGGATCGAGGTCCTCGCCCAACGCCCACTCCAGTGCTACCGCTGCCTGGAGACGGGCCATGTCAGGCAGCGGTGCACCTCCGCGGTGGACCGCAGCGGTGCTTGTTACCGCTGCGGTGCCGAAGGCCACCGCGCGAGCCACTGCGCGGCGGCCCCCAAGTGCCCGTTGTGTGCGGACATGGGGAGACCCGCCGCGCACCGAATGGGGGGGAAGCAGTGTACCCCCCCATCCCGACGAGGGCAGAGGAGGGGGGCGCCGGGGCCGCTCCCGGCGCCGGTGAGAGTAGCCCCAGCTGCGAGCGCCGCGGCGCCCGCGGACCTGGCCGCGACCGCCGCGACGGCCGCAAAGAAGGGGTCGGAGGCGGCGGCGGCGTTGATGTCCGCGATGGAGGTGGACATTGGCCCCGCCGCCGTCCTCACGGAGGTGCCACCAGGAGGCGGTGAGGAGGCCATCAATTAATGGCTCCCCGCCTCCTCCTGCAGGCCAACCTCAACCACTGCCGCGCAGCGCAGGACCTAATGTGTCAGACGCTGGCGGACTGGGGGGGTGGTCTGGCAGTCGCTGCCGAGCCGTACCGCGTCCCCGACCATCCGCATTGGATGGGGGATGCGGACGGCTTGGTGGCGGCTGTGTGGCAGGGCGGTGACGGGTCCCCTCCGTTCTCCTTACTGGAGAGCGGGGCGGGATTCGTCGCCGTCCAGTGGGGGGGAGTCGTCGTGGTGGGGTGCTACGTTTCGCCCAACTGCGGCCTTGCTGCCTTCGAGCAGTACTTGGCCGGGGTGGGGGCGTGCCTCACAAGGATTGCGCCCCGGCCGGTGCTGGTCCTGGGGGACTTCAATGCCTGGTCTGTGGCATGGGGGTCCCCCAGGACCAATCGAAGGGGCGAGGCTCTGGGCGACTGGGCGGCGGGCTTCGACCTCCGGTTGATTAACCGGGGGTCAGAGCTGACGTGCGTGCGGCGCGGGGGAGGGTCCATAGTGGATTTGACGTTTGGATCCCCCGGCGCCGCGCGTATGGTGTCCGGGTGGGACGTGGTGGTGGGGGAGGAGACATTATCGGACCACCGGTATATCCGCGTGGTCCTGACCGCCCCCGAGGCCGCCGCGGCCCCACACCGACACCTCCGCCCGGGAGCGGGTAGCGCCCCACCACGCAGATGGGCGCTTCGGCGCCTTGACAAGGACGTCCTGGTGGCAGCCGCTCTAGCCGAAACCTGGCCTCGACGGGAGACCAGGCTGCCCGACCTGGAGGAGGCCGTGGCTCGGCTCGGGAGCGCCGTCGCGCGCATTTGCGACGCGGCGATGCCCCGGGCCGGGCCGCGGTCTCCTCGTCGGGCGGTGTACTGGTGGTCGGGCGAAATCGGGGAATTGCGGACAGCATGCGTCCGGGCCCGACGCCAGTACACCCGCGCGCGTCGTCGGGCCGGACGGAACGGCGACGACGGCGCGCGGGCGGGGGCGGCGGAACTGTACGAGTCCTATCGGGCGGAAAAGAGGGCTCTGCAGGTCGCCATCAAACGGGCCAAGGCCCAGAGCTGGAAGGAGCTCCTCGAGACCCTCGAGCGGGATCCATGGGGGCGCCCATACCGGATAGTTCTAAATAAACTCCGGCCATGGGCTCCCCCGATCACCGAGAGTCTCGACCCCCAGCTCTTGAGGGACGTGGTCGACACGCTCTTCCCGATCGTGGGGGAGAGCGGGCCACGTCCCTCTGCGGACCCGACCACCTGGTCCGCGGAGCTGGGGGTCTCGGCTGGGGAGCTAGCCGCGGCCGTCCGAAGACTCGGGGCGAAGGATACTGCCCCGGGTCCTTCGGGAGTGCCCGGCCGAGTCTTGGTCTTGGCCGCGGACGTCCTGGGTGACGGCCTCCGGGAGCTATTCGACCGCTGCCTGGAGGCCGGGCGATTCCCCTCCGCATGGAAGGTGGCCCGAATGGTCCTCCTCCGGAAAGAGGGTAGGCCCGCGGACTCTCCGTCCGCGTACCGGCCGATTTGCCTGCTCGACGATGTGGGCAAGCTCCTAGAAAGAGTCGTGGCGGCCCGCATCGTCGGGCACCTGTCGCGGGGTGGGCCCGGGCTGGCGGAGTGCCAGTTCGGGTTCCGGGAGGGCCGGTCGACGATCGACGCGATTCGACGCGTCCGGTCCCTCTCGGCCTCGGCGGTCTCCCGGGGTGGGGTGGCATTGGCGGTGTCCTTGGACATCGCCAATGCGTTTAACACCCTACCCTGGGAGGCGATTAGGCGGGGGCTTGAGGAACATCGAGTCCCCGCCTACCTTAGGGCAGTCGTCGAGGACTACCTCCGCGACAGGTGGATCGAGTATCCGGGCCGGTGCGGGACGGAGAGGAGAGCGGTGTACTCCGGGGTTCCGCAGGGGTCGGTGTTAGGACCCCTGCTGTGGAACCTCGGGTACGACACCGTCCTGCGGGCCGAAGACCTCCCCGACGGCGTCAGTCTGACGTGTTACGCGGACGACACCTTGTTGTTGGCCGTCGGGGGCGACTGGAGGGGGGCTGTTCGGGCCGCCGAGGACGGTGCCCGGCGCGTCGTCTCCCGGATCAGGGGGATCGGTTTGGAGGTGGCTCTCCACAAAACCGAGGTACTCGGGATGTATAGACCCCGGGGAGAGCCGCCTCCCCCCCTGATCCGGGTGGGTGAGACAGACGTCAAGGTGAGGTCTCAGATGAAATATCTGGGACTTCACCTCGACAGCCACTGGCGCTTCGAGGGCCATTTCCGGGCCCTGGCCCCGCGGTTGGAGAGGATAGTTGGCGCTTTGGGCCGTATCCTCCCCAACCTGCGGGGCCCGAGTGACCGGGTTCGCCGCCTCTACGCGGGAATGGTCCACTCGGTGGCCCTATACGGGGCCCCCGTTTGGGCGGGCGACCTGGCCGCCTCCCGGCGCAGCAAGGTATTGCTGCGCCGGGTTCAAAGGCGGCTTGCACTGCGGATCGCCCGGGGGTACCGGACCGTTTCGTATGAGGCGGCGAGCGTCCTGTCAGGGCTACCCCCGGCGGACTTGATCGCGGGCGCGCATGCGGCTTCCTACGAGGGCCGCATGCGCGCCCGCGAGGATGGGGTGGTCCTGGCGGGATGCGAGATGGAGGCCCTCAGGCGCCAGGCCCGGGAGTCCATGCTGCAGCTTTGGCAGCAGCGGCTGGCCGAGCCGTTGTTCGGCCAGAGGACTGTCCGGGCTATCCGGCCGGTCCTGTTTGAGTGGCTGGGTAGGCGCTTCGGCTCACTCACCTACCGGTTGGTGCAGGTGCTGTCCGGGCACGGATGCTTCGGACAGTACCTGTGCCGGATCGGTGTGGAAGAGGCGGCGCGCTGCTGGCACTGTCCAGCGGACGAGGACACGGCGCAACACACCCTCGAGGTGTGTCCGGCCTGGGGGGTGGAGCGCCGTGTCCTCACGGCCGTGATTGGGGCGGATCTATCGCTGCCGGGCGTGGTACGGGCCATGCTCGGCAGCGAGACGAGGTGGCGGGCCGTGGCCTCCTTCTGCGAGGAGGTAATCTCGCAGAAGGAGGCCGCGAGCCGCATTCGCGAGGGGGGGAGGCCGCGAGCGAGGCCTCGTCCGAGGCCGGGGGAGGGTGGGCCTCCGGAAGGGCCGTGGAGGCCACCCTGAGAGCGGCGGGCGGGGGTGCGTAGCCCTTGAGGCTCGTGCCACCGCCCGTCGTCTGAGGGGGGGGAGGAATGGGGGGCGGCGACGCTCTCGAGGGCGGAGAGGCCAGAGCCGCCCTCGGGAGCGTACGAGCCGGGGTGCGGCCGCGCCGACGGCACGGTCCCGGGGCCGTGCCTCCGGCGCGGCTATGAGGGCCGTGGGCGGTCGCGAGTGTGGGACTCGCGGCCGCCCTCGGGCGGCCCCCGGGAGTGGGACGTCGGAGCAGTGTGGCCCTGCTCCGACGTCGGGTGCCAGAGCACCGAGGAGAAAACAGGGAAGGGAGGGTGAAGTACCCCCTCCCTTCCCTGGAACGGGAGGACACGGGCGCGAGAGCCCTGCACGGGGGAGCACCTGATGTTATGATGTCTTCGGTCCCAGGTGCTCCCCCTGCATAGTGCGAGGATGGCCACCGTGGTGGGTTTTAGTGGGTAGGTCCCGCGCCCGATGGGTTTCCTTCCGGGCGCGGGGAATCCCACACTCCCCCCGCCCCTCCCCAGGCGGCGGGGGGGAATTTCGAAGATTTCCCCCACGTTAAAAAAAAAAAAAAAAAAAAATACGTTATACGTTATACGTTATACGTTAAACGTTCTGCGTTATACGTTATACGTTATACGTTATACGTTAAACGTTCTGCGTTATACGTTATACGTTATACGTTATACGTTATACGTTATACGTTATACGTTATACGTTATACGTTATACGTTATACGTTATACGTTATACGTTAGACGTTTTACGTTATACGTTATACGTTATACGTTATACGTTATACGTTATACGTTATACGTTATACGTTATACGTTATACGTTATACGTTATACGTTATACGTTATACGTTATACGTTATACGTTATACGTTATACGTTATACGTTATACGTTATACGTTATACGTTATACGGTGTACGTTATACGTTAAAACGTTATACGTAATACGTTATACGTTATACGGAATACGTTATACGTTATACGTTATACGTCATACGTGATAAGTTATACTTTATACGTTATACGTTATACGATATACGTTATACGTTATACGTTATACGTTATACGTTATACGTTATACGTTATACGTTATACGTTATGGGTTATACGTTATACGTTATACGTTATACGTTATACGTTATACGTTATACGTTATACGTTATACGTTATACGTTATACGTTATACGTTATACGTTATACGTTATACGTTATACGATATACGTTATACGTTATACGTTATACGTTATACGTTATACGTCATAGCTTACACAATACACGTTAAACGTCATACGTTATACGTTACACGTTATACGTCACACGTTATACGTTATACGTTACACGTTATACGTTATACGTTATACGTTATACGTTAAACGTTCTGCGTTATACGTTATACGTTATACGTTATACGTTATACGTTATACGTTATACGTTATACGTTATACGTTATACGCTTTACGTTATACGATATACGTTATACGTTATACGTTATACGTTATACGTTATACGTTATACGTTATACGTTATACGTTATACGTTATACGTTATACGTTATGGGTTATACGTTATACGTTATACGTTATACGTTATACGTTATACGTTATACGTTACAAGTTATACGTTATACGTTATACGATATACGTCATAGGATACACGATACACGTTATACGTTACACGTAATATGTAATACGTTATACGTTTTACGTTATTCGATATACGTTATACGTTATACGTTATACGTTATACGTTACACGCTATACGTTTTACGTTATACGTTATACGTTATACGTTATACGTTATACGTTATACGTTATACGTTATACGTTATACGTTATACGTTATACGATATACGTTATACGTTATACGTTATACGTTATACGTTATACGTTATACGTTATACGTTATACGTTATACGTTATACGTTATACGTTATACGTTATACGTTATACGTTATACGTTATACGTTATACGTTATACGTTATACGTTATACGTTATACGTTATACGTTATACGTTATACGTTACAAGTTATACGTTATACGTTATACGATATACGTCATAGGTTACACGATACACGTTATACGTTACACGTAATATGTAATACGTTATACGTTTTACGTTATTCGATATACGTTATACGTTATACGTTATACGTTATACGTTACACGCTATACGTTATACGTTATACGTTTTACGTTATACGTTATACGTTATACGTTATACGTTATACGTTATACGTTATACGTTATACGTTATTCGTTAGACGTTTTACGTTATACGTTATACGTTATACGTTATACGTTATACGTTATACGTTATACGTTATACGTTATACGTTATACGTTATACGTTATACGTTATACGTTATACGTTATACGTTATACGTTATACGTTATACGTTTTACGTTATACGTTATACGTTATACGTTATACGTTATACGTTATACGTTATACGTTATACGTTATACGTTATACGTTATACGTTATACGTTATACGTTATGCGTTATACGTTATGCGTTATACGTTATGCGTTATACGTTCTACGTTATACGTTATACGTTATACGTTATACGTTATACGTTATACGTTATACGTTATACGTTATACGTTCTACGTTATGCGTTATACGTTATACGTTATACGTTATACGTTATACGTTATACGTTATACGTTATACGTTATACGTTATACGTTATACGGTGTACGTTATACGTTAAAACGTTATACGTAATACGTTATACGTTATACGGAATACGTCATACGTTATACGTTATACGTCATACGTGATAAGTTATACTTTATACGTTATACGTTATACGATATACGTTATACGTTATACGTTATACGTTATACGTTATACGTTATACGTTATACGTTATACGTTATACGTTATACGATATGGGTTATACGTTATACGTTATACGTTATACGTTATACGTTATACGTTATACGTTATACGTTATACGTTACAAGTTATACGTTATACGTTATACGATATACGTCATAGGTTACACGATACACGTTATACGTTACACGTAATATGTAATACGTTATACGTTTTACGTTATTCGATATACGTTATACGTTATACGTTATACGTTATACGTTACACGCTATACGTTATACGTTATACGTTATACGTTATACGTTATACGTTATACGTTATACGTTATACGTTATACGTTATACGTTATACGTTATACGTTATACGATATACGTTATACGTTATACGTTATACGTTATACGTTATACGTTACACGTTATACGTTACACGTTATACGTTACACGTTATACGTTATACGTTATACGTTATACGTTATACGTTATACGTTATACGTTATACGGTGTACGTTATACGTTAAAACGTTATACGTAATACGTTATACGTTATACGGAATACGTCATACGTTATACGTTATACGTCATACGTGATAAGTTATACTTTATACGTTATACGTTATACGATATACGTTATACGTTATACGTTATACGTTATACGTTATACGTTATACGTTATACGTTATACGTTATACGTTATACGTTATGGGTTATACGTTATACGTTATACGTTATACGTTATACGTTATACGTTATACGTTATACGTTATACGTTATACGTTATACGTTATACGTTATACGTTATACGTTATACGTTATACGTTATACGTTTTACGTTATACGTTATACGTTATACGTTATACGTTATACGTTATACGTTATACGTTATACGTTATACGTTATACGTTATACGTTATACGTTATACGTTATGCGTTATACGTTATGCGTTATACGTTATGCGTTATACGTTCTACGTTATACGTTATACGTTATACGTTATACGTTATACGTTATACGTTATACGTTATACGTTATACGTTATACGTTATACGTTATACGTTATACGTTATACGTTATACGTTATACGTTATACGTTATGGGTTATACGTTATACGTTATACGTTATACGTTATACGTTATACGTTATACGTTATACGTTATACGTTACAAGTTATACGTTATACGTTATACGTTATACGTTATACGTTATACGTTATACGTTCTACGTTATGCGTTATACGTTATACGTTATACGTTATACGTTATACGTTATACGTTATACGTTATACGTTATACGTTATACGTTATACGTTATACGTTATACGTTATACGTTTTACGTTATACGTTATACGTTATACGTTATACGTTATACGTTATACGTTATACGTTATACGTTATACGTTATACGTTATACGTTATACGTTATACGTTATGCGTTATACGTTATGCGTTATACGTTATGCGTTATACGTTCTACGTTATACGTTATACGTTATACGTTATACGTTATACGTTATACGTTATACGTTATACGTTATACGTTCTACGTTATGCGTTATACGTTATACGTTATACGTTATACGTTATACGTTATACGTTATACGTTATACGTTATACGTTATACGTTATACGGTGTACGTTATACGTTAAAACGTTATACGTAATACGTTATACGTTATACGGAATACGTCATACGTTATACGTTATACGTCATACGTGATAAGTTATACTTTATACGTTATACGTTATACGATATACGTTATACGTTATACGTTATACGTTAGACGTTTTACGTTATACGTTATACGTTATACGTTATACGTTATACGTTATACGTGATACGTTATACGTTATACGTTATACGTTATACGTTTTACGTTATACGTTATACGTTATACGTTATACGTTATACGTTATACGTTATACGTTATACGTTATTCGTTAGACGTTTTACGTTATACGTTATACGTTATACGTTATACGTTATACGTTATACGTTATACGTTATACGTTATACGTTATACGTTATACGTTATACGTTATACGTTATACGTTATACGTTATACGTTATACGTTATACGTTTTACGTTATACGTTATACGTTATACGTTATACGTTATACGTTATACGTTATACGTTATACGTTATACGTTATACGTTATACGTTATACGTTATACGTTATGCGTTATACGTTATGCGTTATACGTTATGCGTTATACGTTCTACGTTATACGTTATACGTTATACGTTATACGTTATACGTTATACGTTATACGTTATACGTTATACGTTATACGTTCTACGTTATGCGTTATACGTTATACGTTATACGTTATACGTTATACGTTATACGTTATACGTTATACGTTATACGTTATACGTTATACGGTGTACGTTATACGTTAAAACGTTATACGTAATACGTTATACGTTATACGGAATACGTCATACGTTATACGTTATACGTCATACGTGATAAGTTATACTTTATACGTTATACGTTATACGATATACGTTATACGTTATACGTTATACGTTATACGTTATACGTTATACGTTATACGTTATACGTTATACGTTATACGTTATACGTTATGGGTTATACGTTATACGTTATACGTTATACGTTATACGTTATACGTTATACGTTATACGTTATACGTTACAAGTTATACGTTATACGTTATACGATATACGTCATAGGTTACACGATACACGTTATACGTTACACGTAATATGTAATACGTTATACGTTTTACGTTATTCGATATACGTTATACGTTATACGTTATACGTTATACGTTACACGCTATACGTTATACGTTATACGTTATACGTTATACGTTATACGTTATACGTTATACGTTATACGTTATACGTTATACGTTATACGTTATACGTTATACGATATACGTTATACGTTATACGTTATACGTTATACGTTATACGTTACACGTTATACGTTACACGTTATACGTTATACGTTATACGTTATACGTTATACGTTATACGTTATACGTTATACGTTATACGTTATACGTTATACGTTATACGTTATACGTTATACGTGATACGTTATACGTTATACGTTATACGTTATACGTTATACGTTATACGTTATACGTTATACGTTATACGTTATACGTTATACGTTATACGTTATACGTTATACGATATACGTTATACGTTATACGTTATACGTTATACGTTATACGTTATACGTTATACGTTATACGTTATACGTTATACGTTATACGTTATACGTTATACGTTATACGTTATACGTTATACGTTAGACGTTTTACGTTATACGTTATACGTTATACGTTATACGTTATACGTTATACGTTATACGTTATACGTTATACGTTATACGTTATACGTTATACGTTATACGTTATACGTTATACGTTATACGTTATACGTTATACGTTATACGTTTTACGTTATACGTTATACGTTATACGTTATACGTTATACGTTATACGTTATACGTTATACGTTATACGTTATACGTTATACGTTATACGTTATACGTTATGCGTTATACGTTATGCGTTATACGTTATGCGTTATACGTTCTACGTTATACGTTATACGTTATACGTTATACGTTATACGTTATACGTTATACGTTATGCGTTATACGTTATACGTTATACGTTATACGTTATACGTTATACGTTATACGTTATACGTTATACGTTATACGTTATACGTTATACGTTATACGTTATACGGTGTACGTTATACGTTAAAACGTTATACGTAATACGTTATACGTTATACGGAATACGTCATACGTTATACGTTATACGTCATACGTGATAAGTTATACTTTATACGTTATACGTTATACGATATACGTTATACGTTATACGTTATACGTTATACGTTATACGTTATACGTTATACGTTATACGTTATACGTTATACGTTATACGTTATGGGTTATACGTTATACGTTATACGTTATACGCTATACGTTATACGTTATACGTTATACGTTACAAGTTATACGTTATACGTTATACGATATACGTCATAGGTTACACGATACACGTTATACGTTACACGTAATATGTAATACGTTATACGTTTTACGTTATTCGATATACGTTATACGTTATACGTTATACGTTATACGTTACACGCTATACGTTATACGTTATACGTTATACGTTATACGTTATACGTTATACGTTATACGTTATACGTTATACGTTATACGTTATACGTTATACGTTATACGTTATACGATATACGTTATACGTTATACGTTATACGTTATACGTTATACGTTACACGTTATACGTTACACGTTATACGTTATACGTTATACGTTATACGTTATACGTTATACGTTATACGTTATACGTTATACGTTATACGTTATACGTTATACGTTATACGTTATACGTTATAAGTTATACGTTATACGTTATACGTTATACGTTATACGTTATACGTTATACGTTATCCGTTATACGTTATACGTTATACGTTATACGTTATACGTTATACGTTATACGTTATACGTTATACGTTATACGTTATACGTTATACGTTATACGTTATACGTTATACGTTATACGTTATACGTTATACGTTATACGTTTTACGTTATACGTCATAGGTTACACGATACACGTTATACGTTATACGTTATGGGTTATACGTTATACGTTATACGTTATACGGTGTACGTTATACGTTAAAACGTTATACGTAATACGTTATACGTTATACGGAATACGTCATACGTTATACGTTATACGTCATACGTGATAAGTTATACTTTATACGTTATACGTTATACGATATACGTTATACGTTATACGTTATACGTTATACGTTATACGTTATACGTTATACGTTATACGTTATACGTTATACGTTATACGTTATGGGTTATACGTTATACGTTATACGTTATACGTTATACGTTATACGTTATACGTTATACGTTACAAGTTATACGTTATACGTTATACGATATACGTCATAGGTTACACGATACACGTTATACGTTACACGTAATATGTAATACGTTATACGTTTTACGTTATTCGATATACGTTATACGTTATACGTTATACGTTATACGTTACACGCTATACGTTATACGTTATACGTTATACGTTATACGTTATACGTTATACGTTATACGTTATACGTTATACGTTATACGTTATACGTTATACGTTATACGTTATACGATATACGTTATACGTTATACGTTATACGTTATACGTTATACGTTACACGTTATACGTTACACGTTATACGTTATACGTTATACGTTATACGTTATACGTTATACGTTATACGTTATACGTTATACGTTATACGTTATACGTTATACGTTATACGTTATACGTTATAAGTTATACGTTATACGTTATACGTTATACGTTATACGTTATACGTTATACGTTATACGTTATACGTTATACGTTATACGTTATACGTTATACGTTATACGTTATACGTTATACGTTATACGTTATACGTTATACGTTATACGTTATACGTTATACGTTATACGTTATACGTTATACGTTATACGTTATACGTTATACGTTATACGTTATACGTTATACGTTATACGTTATACGTTTTACGTTATACGTCACAGGTTACACGATACACGTTATACGTTATACGTAATATGTAATACGTTATACGTTTTACGTTATTCGTTATACGTTCTTCGTTACACGTTGTACGTCATACGTTATGCGTTATACGTTACACGTTATATGTTATACGTTACACGTTATACGTTATACGTTATACGTTACACGTTATACGTTATACGTTATACGTTATACGTTATACGTTATACGTTATACGTTATACGTTATACGTTATACGTTATATGTTATACGTTATACGTAATATGTGATACGTTATACGATTTACGTTATTCGTTATACGTTCTTCGTTATGCGTTGTACAGTATACGTTGTGCGCTATACGTTATACGTTATACGTGATACATTATACGTTATACGTTATACGTTATACGTTATACGTTATACGTTATACGTTATACGTTATACGATATACGTTATACGTTATACGTTATACGTTATACGTTATACGTTATACGTTATACGTTATACGTTATACGTTATACGTTATACGTTATGCGTTATACGTTATACGTTATACGTTATACGTCATACGTTATACGTTATACGTTATACGTTATACGTTTTACGTTATACGTCATAGGTTACACGATACACGTTGTACGTTATACGTAATATGTAATACGTTATACGTTTTACGTTATTCGTTATACGTCCCTCGTTACACGTTGTACGTCATACGTTATGCGTTATACGTTACACGTTATATGTTATTCGTTATACGTTATACGTTATACGTTATACGTTATACGTTATACGTTATACGTTATACGATATACGTTATACGTTATACGTTATACGTTATACGTTATACGTTATACGTTATACGTTATACGTTATACGTTATACGTTATACGTTATACGTTATACGTTATACGTTATACGTTATACGTTATACGTTATACGTTATACGTTATACGTTATACGTTATACGTTATACGTTATACGTTATACGTTATACGTTATACGTTATACGTTATACGTTATACGTTATACGTTATACGTTATACGTTATACGTCATAGCTTACACGATACACGTTATACGTCATACGTTATACGTTACAAGTTATACGTTACAATTATACGTCACACGTTATGCGTTATACGTTACACGTTATACGTTATACCTTATACGTTATACGTTATACGTTATACGTTAAAAGTTATACGTTATACGTTACACGTTATACGTTATACGTTACACGTTATACGTTATACGTTACACGTTATACGTTATACGTAATACGTTATACGTTATACGTTATACGTTATACGTTATACGTTATACGTTATACGTTATACGTTATACGTTATACGTTACACGTTATACGTTATACGTCACACGTTATACGTTATACGTTACACGTTATACGTTATACGTTATACGTTATACGATATACGTTATACGTTATACGTTATACGTTATACGTTATACGTTATACGTTATACGTTATACGTTATACGTTATACGTTATACGTTATACGTTATGCGTTATACGTTATACGTTATACGTTATACGTTATACGTTATACGTTACACGTTATACGTTACACGTTATACGTTACACGTTATACGTTACACGTTATACGTTACACGTTATACGTTACACGTTATACGTTATACGTTATACGTTATACGTTATACGTTATACGTTATACGTTACACGTTATACGTTACACGTTATACGTTGCACGTTATACGTTACACGTTATACGTAACACGTTATACGTTACACGTTATACGTTACACGTTATACGTTACACGTTATACGTTATACGTTACACGTTATACGTTAAACGTTATACGTTACAAGTTATACGTTACACGTTATACGTTACACGTTATACGTTAAACGTTATACGTTATACGTTATAAGTTATACGTTATAAGTTATACGTTATACGTTATACGTTATGCGTTATACGTTATACGTTATACGTTATACGTCATACGTTATACGTTATACGTTATACGTTATACGTTTTACGTTATACGTCATAGGTTACACGATACACGTTGTACGTTATACGTAATATGTAATACGTTATACGTTTTACGTTATTCGTTATACGTTCTTCGTTACACGTTGTACGTCATACGTTATGCGTTATACGTTACACGTTATATGTTATTCGTTATACGTTATACGTTATACGTTATACGTTATACGTTATGCGTTATACGTTATACGTTATACGTTATACGTTATACGTTACACGTTATACGTTACACGTTATACGTTACACGTTATACGTTACACGTTATACGTTACACGTTATACGTTACACGTTATACGTTACACGTTATACGTTATACGTTATACGTTATACGTTATACGTTATACGTTATACGTTACACGTTATACGTTACACGTTATACGTTGCACGTTATACGTTACACGTTATACGTAACACGTTATACGTTACACGTTATACGTTACACGTTATACGTTACACGTTATACGTTATACGTTATACGTTATACGTTATACGTTATACGTTATACGTTACACGTTATACGTTACACGTTATACGTTGCACGTTATACGTTACACGTTATACGTAACACGTTATACGTTACACGTTATACGTTATACGTTATACGTTATACGTTATACGTTATACGTTATACGTTATACGTTATACGTTATACGTTATATGTTATACGTTATACGTAATATGTGATACGTTATACGATTTACGTTATTCGTTATACGTTCTTCGTTATGCGTTGTACAGTATACGTTGTGCGCTATACGTTATACGTTATACGTGATACATTATACGTTATACGTTATACGTTATACGTTATACGATATACGTTATACGTTATACGTTATACGTTATACGTTATACGTTATACGTTATACGTTATACGTTATACGTTATACGTTATACGTTATGCGTTATACGTTATACGTTATACGTTATACGTCATACGTTATACGTTATACGTTATACGTTATACGTTTTACGTTATACGTCATAGGTTACACGATACACGTTGTACGTTATACGTAATATGTAATACGTTATACGTTTTACGTTATTCGTTATACGTTCTTCGTTACACGTTGTACGTCATACGTTATGCGTTATACGTTACACGTTATATGTTATTCGTTATACGTTATACGTTATACGTTATACGTTATACGTTATACGTTATACGTTATACGTTATACGTTATACGTTATACGTTATACGTTATACGTTACACGTTATACGTTACACGTTATACGTTACACGTTATACGTTACACGTTATACGTTACACGTTATACGTTACACGTTATACGTTATACGTTATACGTTACACGTTATACGTTATACGTTATACGTTATACGTTATACGTTATACGTTATACGTTATACGTTATACGTTATACGTTATACGTTATATGTTATACGTTATACGTAATATGTGATACGTTATACGATTTACGTTATTCGTTATACGTTCTTCGTTATGCGTTGTACAGTATACGTTGTGCGCTATACGTTATACGTTATACGTGATACATTATACGTTATACGTTATACGTTATACGTTATACGTTATACGTTATACGTTATACGTTATACGTTATACGATATACGTTATACGTTATACGTTATACGTTATACGTTATACGTTATACGTTATACGTTATACGTTATACGTTATACGTTATACGTTATGCGTTATACGTTATACGTTATACGTTATACGTCATACGTTATACGTTATACGTTATACGTTATACGTTTTACGTTATACGTCATAGGTTACACGATACACGTTGTACGTTATACGTAATATGTAATACGTTATACGTTTTACGTTATTCGTTATACGTTCCTCGTTACACGTTGTACGTCATACGTTATGCGTTATACGTTACACGTTATATGTTATTCGTTATACGTTATACGTTATACGTTATACGTTATACGTTATACGTTATACGTTATACGTTATACGTTATACGTTATACGTTATACGTTATACGTTATACGTTATACGTTATACGTTATACGTTATACGTTATACGTTATACGTTATACGTTATACGTTATACGTTATACGTTATACGTTATACGTTATACGTTATACGTTATACGTTATACGTTATACGTTATACGTTATACGTTATACGTTATACGTTATACGTTATACGTTATACGTTATACGTTATACGTTATACGTTATACGTTATACGTTATACGTTATACGTTATACGTTATACGTTATACGTTATACGTTATACGTTATACGTTATACGTTATACGTTATACGTTATACGTCATAGCTTACACGATACACGTTATACGTCATACGTTATACGTTACAATTATACGTCACACGTTATGCGTTATACGTTACACGTTATACGTTATACCTTATACGTTATACGTTATACGTTATACGTTAAAAGTTATACGTTATACGTTACACGTTATACGTTATACGTTACACGTTATACGTTATACGTTACACGTTATACGTTATACGTTATACGTTATACGTTATACGTTATACGTTATACGTTATACGTTATACGTTATACGTTATACGTTATACGTTATACGTTACACGTTATACGTTATACGTCACACGTTATACGTTATACGTTACACGTTATACGTTATACGTTATACGTTATACGATATACGTTATACGTTATACGTTATACGTTATACGTTATACGTTATGCGTTATACGTTATACGTTATACGTTATACGTTATACGTTATACGTTATGCGTTATACGTTATACGTTATACGTTATACGTTATACGTTATACGTTATACGTTATACGTTATACGTTACACGTTATACGTTACACGTTATACGTTACACGTTATACGTTACACGTTATACGTTACACGTTATACGTTACACTTTATACGTTACACGTTATACGTTACACGTTATACGTTATACGTTATACGTTATACGTTATACGTTATACGTTATACGTTACACGTTATACGTTACACGTTATACGTTGCACGTTATACGTTACACGTTATACGTAACACGTTATACGTTACACGTTATACGTTACACGTTATACGTTACACGTTATACGTTATACGTTACACGTTATACGTTAAACGTTATACGTTACAAGTTATACGTTACACGTTATACGTTACACGTTATACGTTAAACGTTATACGTTATACGTTATAAGTTATACGTTATACGTTATACGTTATACGTTATACGTTATACGCTATACGTTACATGTTATACGTTATACATCATACGTTATACGTTATACGTTATACGTTATACGTTATACGTTATACGTTATACGTTATACGTCATAGGTTATACGTTATACGATATGCGTTATACGTTATACGTTATACGTTATAGGTTATACGTTATACGTTATACGTTATACGTTATACGTTATACATTATACGTTATACGTTATACGTTATACGTTATACGTTATACGTCATAGGTTATACGTTATACGTTATGCGGTATACGTTATACATTATACGTTATACGATATACGTTATACGTTATGCGTTATGCGTTCTTCGTTACACGTTATACGTTATTGGGTATGCATTATACGTTATACGTTATGCGTTATACGTTATACGTTATACGTTATACGTTATATTTTATACGTTATACGTTATACGTTATACGTTGTACGTTATACGTTACACGTTACACGTTATACCTCATAGGTTATACCTTATACGTTATACGTTATACGTTATACGTTATACGTTATACGTTATACGTCATAGGTTATACGTTATACGTTATACGTTATGCGTTATACGTTATACGTTATACGTTATACGTTATGCGTTATACGTTGTACGATATTCGTTATACGTTATACGTTATTAGTTATACGTTATACGGTATACGTTATACGTTGTACGTTACATGTTATACGTTATACGTTATACGTTATACGATATACGTTATACGTTATACGTTATACGTTATACGTTATACGTCATACGTTATACGTTATACGTTATACGTTATACGTTATACGTTATACGTTATACGTTATATGTTTTACGTTATACGTTATACGTTATACGTTATACGTTATACGTTATACGTTATACGTTAAACGTTATACGTTATACGTTATACGTTATACGTTATACGTTATACGCTATACGTTACATGTTATACGTTATACGCTATGCGTTACATGTTATACGTTATACGTAGTATGTAATGCGTCATACGTTTTACGTTATTCGTTATGCGTTTTTCGTTACAAGTTATACGTTATACGTTATACGTTATACGTTATACGTCATAGGTTATACGTTATACGTTATACGTTATACGTTATACATTATGCGTTATACGTTTTGCGTTATTCGTTATACGTTATACGTTATACGTTATACGTTATACGTTATACGTTATACGTTATACGTTATACGTTATACGTTATACGTTATACGTTATACGTTATACGTTATACGTTATACGTTATACGTTATACGTTGTACGTTATACGTTATAAGTTGTACGTTATACGATATACGTTATACGTTATTCGTTATACGTACTTCGTTACACTTTATACGTTATACGTTATACGTTATACGTTATACATTATACGTTATACGTTATACGTTATACGTTATTCGTTATACGTTATACGTCATAGGTTACACGTTATACGTTATGCGGTATACGTTATACATTATACGTTATACGATATACGTTATACGTTATGCGTTATGCGTTCTTCGTTACACGTTATACGTTATTCGGTATGCGTTATACGTTATACGTTATACGTTATACGTTATACGTTATACCTTATACGTTATACGTTATACGTTATACGTTATACGTTACATGTTATACGTTATACGTAGTATGTAATGCGTCATACGTTTTACGTTATTCGTTATACGTTTTTCGTTACAAGTTATACGTCATACGTTATACGTTATACGTCATAGGTTATACGTTATACGTTATACGTTATACGTTATACATTATGCGTTATACGTTTTACGTTATTCGTTATACGTTATACGTTATATGTTATACGTTATACGTTATACGTTATACGTTATACGTTATACGTTATACGTTATACGTTATACGTTATACGTTGTACGTTATACGTTATAAGTTGTACGTTATACGATATACGTTATACGTTATTCGTTATACGTACTTCGTTACACTTTATACGTTATACGTTATACGTTATACGTTATACGTTATACGTTGTACGTTATACGTTATAAGTTGTACGTTATACGATATACGTTATACGTTATTCGTTTTACGTACTTCGATACACTTTATACGTTATACGTTATACGTTATACGTTTTACGATATACGATATACGTTATACGTTAAACGTTATACGTTATACGTTATACTTTATACGTTATAGGTGTTACGTTATACGTTATACGTTATACGTTATTCGTAATACGTTATACGTGATACGTTATACTCTGTACGTTATACGTTATACGTTATACGTTATACATCATATGTTATACGTTATACGTTATACGTTATACGTTATACGTTATACGTTATACGTTATACGTTATACGTTATACGTTATACGTTATACGTTATACGTTATACGTTATACGTTATACGTTATACGTTATACGTTATACGCTATACGTTACATGTTATACGTTATACATCATATGTTATACGTTATACGTTATACGTTACATGTTATACGTTATACGTTATACGTTATACGGTATACGTTATACGTTGTACGTTACATGTTATACGTTCTACGTTATACGTTATACGATATACGTTATACGTTATACGTTATACGTTATACGTTATACGTTATACGTTATACGCTATACGTTACATGTTATACGTTATACATCATATGTTATACGTTATACGTTATACGTTATACGTTATACGTTATACGTTATACGTTATACGTTATACGTTATACGTTATACGTTATACGTTATACGTTATACGTTATACGTTATACGTTATACGTTATACGTTATACGTCATGCGTTATACGTTCTACGATATTCGTTATACGTTATACGTTATTAGTTATACGTTATACGTTATACGTTATACGTCATAGGTTATACGTTATACGTTATGCGTTATACGTTATACATTATACGTTATATGATATACGTTATACGTTATGCGTTATGCGTTCTTCGTTACACGTTATACGTTATTCGGTATGCGTTATACGTTATACGTTATACGTTATACGTTATGCGTTATACGTTCTACGATATTCGTTATACGTTATACGTTATACGTTATACGTTATGCGTTATACGATATTCGTTATACGTTATACGTTATTAGTTATACGTTATACGTTATACGTTATACGTCATAGGGTATACGTTATACGTTATACGTTATACGTTATACGTTATACGTTATACGTTATACGTTATACGTTATACGTTATGCGTTATACGTTCTACGATATTCGTTATACGTTATACGTTATTAGTTATACGTTATACGTTATACGTTATACGTCATAGGGTATACGTTATACGTTATGCGTTATATGTTATACATTATACGTTATACGATATACGTTATACGAAATGCGTTATGCGTTCTTCGTTACACGTTATACGTTATTCGGTATGCGTTATACGTTATACGTTATACGTTATACGTTATACGTTATACGTTATACGTTATACGTTATACGATATACGTTATACGTTATACGTTATACGTTATACGTTATACGTTGTACGTTATACGTTAAGCGTTATACGTTATACGTTAAACGTTATACGTTATACGTTACATGTTATACGTTATACATTATACGTTATACGTTATACGTTATACGTTATACGTTATACGTTATACGTTATACGTTATGCGTTATACGTTGTACGGTATACGTTATACGTTGTACGTTATATGTTATACGTAATACGTTATACGTTATACGATATACGTTATACGTTATACGTTATACGTTATACGTTATACGTTATACGTTATACGCTATACGTTACATGTTATACGTTATACGTAGTATGTAATGCGTCATACGTTTTACGTGATACGTTATACGGTATACGTTATACGTTGTACGTTACATGTTATACGTTATACGATATACGTTATACGATATACGTTATACGTTATACGTTATACGTTATACGTTATACGTTATACGTTATACGTTATACGTTATACGCTATACGTTACATGTTATACGTTATACATTATACGTTATACGCTATACGTTATACGTTATACGTTATACGTTATACGTTATACGTTATACATTATACGTTATACGTTATACGTTATATGTTATACGTTATACGTCATAGGTTATACGTTATACGTTATGCGGTATACGTTATACGTTATACGTTATACGTTATACGTTATACGTTATACGTTACACGTTATACGTTATGCGTTATACGTTATACGTTATACGTTATACGTTATACGTTATACGTTATACGTTATACGTTATACGTTATACGTTATACGTTATACGTTATACGTTATACGTTATACGTTATACGTTATACGTTATACGTTATACGCTATACGTTACATGTTATGCCTTATACATTATACGTTATACGTTATACGTTATACGTTATACGTTATACGTTATACGTTATACGTTATACGTTATACGTTGTACGTTATACGTTATACGTTATACGTTGTACGTTATACGTTATACGTTATACGTTATACGTTATACGTTATACGTTATACGTTATACGTTATACGTCATAGGTTATACGTTATACGTTATGCGTTATACGTTATACATTATACGTTATACGATATACGTTATACGTTATGCGTTATGCGTTCTTCATTACACGTTATACGTTATTCGGTATGCGTTATACGTTATACGTTATACGTTATACGGTATACGTTATACGTTATACGTTATACGTTATACGTTATACGATATACGTTATACGTTATACGTTATACGTTATACGTTATACGTTGTACGTTATACGTTATACGTTATACGTTATACGTTACAAATTATACGTTATACGTAGTATGTAATGCGTCATACGTTTTACGTTATACGTTATACGGTATACGTTATACGTTGTACGTTACATGTTATACGTTATACGTTATACGTTATACGATATACGTTATACGTTATACGTTATACGTTATACGTTATACGTTATACGCTATACGTTACATGTTATACGTTATACGTAGTATGTAATGCGTCATACGTTTTACGTTATACGTTATACGGTATACGTTATACGTTGTACGTTACATGTTATACGTTATACGTTATACGTTATACGATATACGTTATACGTTATACGTTATACGTTATACGTTATACGTTATACGTTATACGTTATACGTTATACGCTATACGTTACATGTTATACGTTATACATTATACGTTATACGCTATACGTTATACGTTATACGTTATACGTTATACGTTATACGTTATACATTATACGTTATACGTTATACGTTATATGTTATACGTTATACGTCATAGGTTATACGTTATACGTTATGCGGTATACGTTATACGTCATACGTTATACGTTGTACGTTATACGTTATACGTTATACGTTACACGTTATACGTTATGCGTTATACGTTATACCTTATACGTTATACGTTATACGTTATACGTTATACGTTATACGTTATACGTTATACGTGATACGTTATACGTTATACGTTATACGTTATACGTTATACGTTATACGTTATACGTTATACGCTATACGTTACATGTTATGCGTTATACATTATACGTTATACGTTATACGTTATACGTTATACGTTATACGTTATACGTTATACGTTATACGTTATACGTTATACGTTATACGTTATACGTTATACGTTGTACGTTATACGTTATACGTTATACGTTGTACGTTATACGTTATACGTTATACGTTATACGTTATACGTTATACGTTATACGTTATACGTTATGCGTAATAGGTTATACGTTATACGTTATGCGTTATACGTTATACATTATACGTTATACGATATACGTTATACGTTATGCGTTATGCGTTCTTCGTTACACGTTATACGTTATTCGGTATGCGTTATACGTTATACGTTATACGTTATACGGTATACGTTATACGTTATACGTTATACGTTATACGTTATACGATATACGTTATACGTTATACGTTATACGTTATATGTTATACGTTGTACGTTATACGTTATACGTTATACGTTAAACGATAAACGTTATACGTTATACGTTATACGTTATACGTTATACGTTATACGTTATACGTTATACGTTATACGTTATACGTTATACGTTATACGTTATACGTTATACGTTATACGTTATACGTTATACGCTATACGTTACATGTTATACGTTATACGTAGTATGTAATGCGTCATACGTTTTACGTTATACGTTATACGGTATACGTTATACGTTGTACGTTACATGTTATACGTTATACGTTATACGTTATACGGTATACGTTATACGTTGTACGTTACATGTTATACGTTATACGTTATACGTTATACGATATACGTTATACGTTATACGTTATACGTTATACGTTATACGTTATACGTTATACGCTATACGTTACATGTTATACGTTATACATCATATGTTATACGTTATACGTTATACGTTATACGTTATACGTTATACGTTATACGTTATACGTTATACGTTATACGTTATACGTTATACGTTATACGTTATACGTTATACGTTATACGTTATACGTTATACGTTATACGTTATGCGTTATACGTTCTACGATATTCGTTATACGTTATACGTTATTAGTTATACGGTATACGTTATACGTTATACGTCATAGGTTATACGTTATACGTTATGCGTTATACGTTATACATTATACGTTATATGATATACGTTATACGTTATGCGTTATGCGTTCTTCGTTACACGTTATACGTTATTCGGTATGCGTTATACGTTATACGTTATACGTTATACGTTGTACGTTATACGTTATACGTTATACGTTATACGTTATACGTTATACGTTATACGTCATAAGTTATACGTTATACGTTATACGTTATACGTTATACGTTATACGTTATACGTTATACGTTATACGTTATGCGTTATACGTTGTACGATATTCGTTATACGTTATACGTTATTAGTTATACGTTATACGTTATACGTTATACGTCATAGAGTATACGTTATACGTTATGCGTTATATGTTATACATTATACGTTATACGATATACGTTATACGTTATGCGTTATGCGTTCTTCGTTACACGTTATACGTTATTCGGTATGCGTTATACGTTATACGTTATACGTTATACGTTATACGTTATACGTTATACGTTATACGTTATACGTTATACGATATACGTTATACGTTATACGTTATACGTTATACGTTATACGTTATACGTTGTACGTTATACGTTAAGCGTTATACGTTATACGTTAAACGTTATACGTTATACGTTACACGTTATACGTTATACATTATACGTTATACGTTATACGTTATACGTTATACGTTATACGTTATACGTTATACGTTATACGTTGTACGTTATACGTTATACGTTATACGTTATACGTTATACGTTATACGTTATACGTTATACGTTATACGTTATACGTTATACGTTATACGTCATAGGTTATACGTTATACGTTATGCGTTATACGTTATACATTATACGTTATACGATATACGTTATACGTTATGCGTTATGCGTTCTTCGTTACACGTTATACGTTATTCGGTATGCGTTATACGTTATACGTTATACGTTATACGGTATACGTTATACGTTATACGTTATACGTTATACGTTATACGATATACGTTATACGTTATACGTTATACGTTATACGTTGTACGTTATACGTTATACGTTATACGTTATACGTTAAACGTTATACGTTATACGTTATACGTTATACGTTATACGTTATACGTTATACGTTATACGTTATACGTTATACGTTATACGTTATACGTTATACGCTATACGTTACATGTTATACGTTATACGTAGTATGTAATGCGTCATACGTTTTACGTTATACGTTATACGGTATACGTTATACGTTGTACGTTACATGTTATACGTTATACGTTATACGTTATACGGTATACGTTATACGTTGTACGTTACATGTTATACGTTATACGTTATACGTTATACGATATACGTTATACGTTATACGTTATACGTTATACGTTATACGTTATACGCTATACGCTATACGTTACATGTTATACGTTATACATCATATGTTATACGTTATACGTTATACGTTATACGTTATACGTTATACGTTATACGTTATACGTTATACGTTATACGTTATACGTCATAGGTTATACGTTATACGATATACGTTATACATTATACGTTATACGTTATACGTTATACGTTATACGTTATACGTTATACGTTATACGTTATACGTTATACGTTATACGTTATGCGTTATACGTTGTACGGTATACGTTATACGTTGTACGTTATATGTTATACGTAATACGTTATACGTTATACGATATACGTTATACGTTATACGTTATACGTTATACGTTATACGTTATACGTTACACGTTATACGTTATGCGTTATACGTTATACGTTATACGTTATACGTTATACGTTATACGTTATACGTTATACGTTATACGTTATACGTTATACGTTATACGTTATACGTTATACGTTATACGTTATACGTTATACGTTATACGTTATACGCTATACGTTACATGTTATGCGTTATACATTATACGTTATACGTTATACGTTATACGTTATACGTTATACGTTATACGTTATACGTTATACGTTATACGTTATACATAATACGTTGTACGTTATACGTTATACGTTATACGTTGTACGTTATACGTTATACGTTATACGTTATACGTTATACGTAATACGTTATACGTTATACGTCATGGGTTATACGTTATACGTTATGCGTTATACGTTATACATTATACGTTATACGATATACGTTATACGTTATGCGTTATGCGTTCTTCGTTACACGTTATACGTTATTCGGTATGCGTTATACGTTATACGTTATACGTTATACGTTATACTGTATACGTTATACGTTATACGGTATACGTTATACGTTGTACGTTACATGTTATACGTTATACGTTATACGTTATACGATATACGTTATACGTTATACGTTATACGTTATACGTTATACGTTATACGTTGTACGTTATACGTTAAGCGTTATACGTTATACGTTAAACGTTATACGTTATACGTTACACGTTATACGTTATACATTATACGTTATACGTTATACGTTATACGTTATACGTTATACGTTATACGTTATACGTTATACGTTGTACGTTATACGTTATACGTTATACGTTATACGTTATACGTTATACGTTATACGTTATACGTTATACGTTATACGTTATACGTTATACGTCATAGGTTATACGTTATACGTTATGCGTTATACGTTATACATTATACGTTATACGATATACGTTATACGTTATGCGTTATGCGTTCTTCGTTACACGTTATACGTTATTCGGTATGCGTTATACGTTATACGTTATACGTTATACGGTATACGTTATACGTTATACGTTATACGTTATACGTTATACGATATACGTTATACGTTATACGTTATACGTTATACGTTGTACGTTATACGTTATACGTTATACGTTATACGTTAAACGTTATACGTTATACGTTATACGTTATACGTTATACGTTATACGTTATACGTTATACGTTATACGTTATACGTTATACGTTATACGTTATACGCTATACGTTACATGTTATACGTTATACGTAGTATGTAATGCGTCATACGTTTTACGTTATACGTTATACGGTATACGTTATACGTTGTACGTTACATGTTATACGTTATACGTTATACGTTATACGGTATACGTTATACGTTGTACGTTACATGTTATACGTTATACGTTATACGTTATACGATATACGTTATACGTTATACGTTATACGTTATACGTTATACGTTATACGCTATACGCTATACGTTACATGTTATACGTTATACATCATATGTTATACGTTATACGTTATACGTTATACGTTATACGTTATACGTTATACGTTATACGTTATACGTTATACGTTATACGTCATAGGTTATACGTTATACGATATACGTTATACATTATACGTTATACGTTATACGTTATACGTTATACGTTATACGTTATACGTTATACGTTATACGTTATACGTTATACGTTATGCGTTATACGTTGTACGGTATACGTTATACGTTGTACGTTATATGTTATACGTAATACGTTATACGTTATACGATATACGTTATACGTTATACGTTATACGTTATACGTTATACGTTATACGTTACACGTTATACGTTATGCGTTATACGTTATACGTTATACGTTATACGTTATACGTTATACGTTATACGTTATACGTTATACGTTATACGTTATACGTTATACGTTATACGTTATACGTTATACGTTATACGTTATACGTTATACGTTATACGCTATACGTTACATGTTATGCGTTATACATTATACGTTATACGTTATACGTTATACGTTATACGTTATACGTTATACGTTATACGTTATACGTTATACGTTATACATAATACGTTGTACGTTATACGTTATACGTTATACGTTGTACGTTATACGTTATACGTTATACGTTATACGTTATACGTAATACGTTATACGTTATACGTCATGGGTTATACGTTATACGTTATGCGTTATACGTTATACATTATACGTTATACGATATACGTTATACGTTATGCGTTATGCGTTCTTCGTTACACGTTATACGTTATTCGGTATGCGTTATACGTTATACGTTATACGTTATACGTTATACTGTATACGTTATACGTTATACGTTATACGTTATACGTTATACGATATACGTTATACGTTATACGTTATACGTTATACGTTATACGTTGTACGTTATACGTTATACGTTATACGTTATACGTTACATGTTATACGTTATACGTAGTATGTAATGCGTCATACGTTTTACGTTATACGTTATACGGTATACGTTATACGTTGTACGTTACATGTTATACGTTATACGTTATACGTTATACGATATACGTTATACGTTATACGTTATACGTTATACGTTATACGTTATACGCTATACGTTACATGTTATACGTTATACGTAGTATGTAATGCGTCATACGTTTTACGTTATACGTTATACGGTATACGTTATACGTTGTACGTTACATGTTATACGTTATACGTTATACGTTATACGATATACGTTATACGTTATACGTTATACGTTATACGTTATACGTTATACGTTATACGTTATACGTTATACGTTATACGTTATACGTTGTACGTTATACGTTATACGTTATACGTTGTACGTTATACGTTATACGTTATACGTTATACGTTATACGTTATACGTTATACGTTATACGTCATAGGTTATACGTTATACGTTATGCGTTATACGTTATACGTTATACGTTATACGATATACGTTATACGTTATACGTTACACGTTATACGTTATGCGTTATACGTTATACGTTATACGTTATACGTTATACGTTATACGTTATACGTTATACGTTATACGTTATACGTAATACGTTATACGTTATACGTTATACGTTATACTTTATACGCTATACGTTACATGTTATGCGTTATACATTATACGTTATACGTTATACGTTATACGTTATACGTTATACGTTATACGTTATACGTTATACGTTATACGTTATACGTTATACGTTGTACGTTATACGTTATACGTTATACGTTGTACGTTATACGTTATACGTTATACGTTATACGTTATACGTTATACGTTATACGTTATACGTCATAGGTTATACGTTATACGTTATGCGTTATACGTTATACGTTATACGTTATACGATATACGTTATACGTTATGCGTTATGCGTTCTTCGTTACACGTTATACGTTATTCGGTATGCGTTATACGTTATACGTTATACGTTATACGGTATACGTTATACGTTATACGTTATACGTTATACGTTATACGTTATACGTTATACGTTATACGTTATACGTTATACGTTATACTTTATACGCTATACGTTACATGTTATGCGTTATACATTATACGTTATACGTTATACGTTATACGTTATACGTTATACGTTATACGTTATACGTTATACGTTATACGTTATACGTTATACGTTATACGTTGTACGTTATACGTTATACGTTATACGTTGTACGTTATACGTTATACGTTATACGTTATACGTTATACGTTATACGTTATACGTTATACGTCATAGGTTATACGTTATACGTTATGCGTTATACGTTATACGTTATACGTTATACGATATACGTTATACGTTATGCGTTATGCGTTCTTCGTTACACGTTATACGTTATTCGGTATGCGTTATACGTTATACGTTATACGTTATACGGTATACGTTATACGTTATACGTTATACGTTATACGTTATACGTTATACGTTATACGTTATACGTTATACGTTATACGTTATACGTTATACGTTATACGTTATACGTTATACGTTATACGTTATACGTTATACGTTATACGTTATACGTTATACGTTATACGTCATGCGTTATACGTTCTACGATATTCGTTATACGTTATACGTTATTAGTTATACGTTATACGTTATGTGTTATACGTCATAGGTTATACGTTATACGTTATGCGTTATACGTTATACATTATACGTTATATGATATACGTTATACGTTATGCGTTATGCGTTCTTCGTTACACGTTATACGTTATTCGGTATGCGTTATACGTTATACGTTATACGTTATACGTTATGCGTTATACGTTCTACGATATTCGTTATACGTTATACGTCATACGTTATACGTTATGCGTTATACGTTCTACGATATTCGTTATACGTTATACGTTATTAGTTATACGTTATACGTTATACGTTATACGTCATAGGGTATACGTTATACGTTATGCGTTATATGTTATACATTATACGTTATACGATATACGTTATACGATATGCGTTATGCGTTCTTCGTTACACGTTATACGTTATTCGGTATGCGTTATACGTTATACGTTATACGTTATACGTTATACGTTGTACGTTATACGTTAAGCGTTATACGTTATACGTTAAACGTTATACGTTATACGTTACATGTTATACGTTATACATTATACGTTATACGTTATACGTTATACGTTATACGTTATACGTTATACGTTATACGTTATGCGTTATACGTTGTACGGTATACGTTATACGTTGTACGTTATATGTTATACGTAATACGTTATACGTTATACGATATACGTTATACGTTATACGTTATACGTTATACGTTATACGTTAAACGTTATACGCTATACGTTACATGTTATACGTTATACGTAGTATGTATTGCGTCATACGTTTTACGTTATACTTTATAAGGTATACGTTATACGTTGTACGTTACATGTTATACGTTATACGTTATACGTTATACGATATACGTTATACGTTATACGTTATACGTTATACGTTATACGTTATACGTTATACGTTATACGTTATACGCTATACGTTACATGTTATACGTTATACATTATACGTTATACGCTATACGTTATACGTTATACGTTATACGTTATACGTTATACGTTATACGTTATACGTTATACGTTATACGTTATACGTTATATGTTATACGTTATACGTCATAGGTTATACGTTATACGTTATGCGGTATACGTTATACGTTATACGTTATACGTTATACGTTATACGTTATACGTTACACGTTATACGTTATGCGTTATACGTTATACGTTATACGTTATACGTTATACGTTATACGTTATACGTTATACGTTATACGTTATACGTTATACGTTATACGTTATACGTTATACGTTATACGTTATACGTTATACGTTATACGTTATACGCTATACGTTACATGTTATGCCTTATACATTATACGTTATACGTTATACGTTATACGTTATACGTTATACGTTATACGTTATACGTTATACGTTATACGTTATACGTTATACGTTGTACGTTATACGTTATACGTTATACGTTGTACGTTATACGTTATACGTTATACGTTATACGTTATACGTTATACGTTATACGTCATAGGTTATACGTTATACGTTATGCGTTATACGTTATACATTATACGTTATACGATATACGTTATACGTTATGCGTTATGCGTTCTTCGTTACACGTTATACGTTATTCGGTATGCGTTATACGTTATACGTTATACGTTATACGGTATACGTTATACGTTATACGTTATACGTTATACGTTATACGATATACGTTATACGTTATACGTTATACGTTATACGTTATACGTTGTACGTTATACGTTATACGTTATACGTTATACGTTACATGTTATACGTTATACGTAGTATGTAATGCGTCATACGTTTTACGTTATACGTTATACGGTATACGTTATACGTTGTACGTTACATGTTATACGTTATACGTTATACGTTATACGATATACGTTATACGTTATACGTTATACGTTATACGTTATACGTTATACGTTATACGTTATACGTTATACGTTATACGTTATACGTTATACGCTATACGTTACATGTTATGCTTTATACATTATACGTTATACGTTATACGTTATACGTTATACGTTATACGTTATACGTTATACGTTATACGTTATACCTTATACGTTATACGTTATACGTTATACGCTATACGTTACATGTTATACGTTATACATTATACGTTATACGCTATACGTTATACGTTATACGTTATACGTTATACGTTATACGTTATACATTATACGTTATACGTTATACGTTATATGTTATACGTTATACGTCATAGGTTATACGTTATACGTTATGCGGTATACGTTATACGTTATACGTTATACGTTATACGTTATACGTTATACGTTATACGTTACACGTTATACGTTATACGTTATACGTTATGCGTTATACGTTCTACGATATTCGTTATACGTTATACGTTATTAGTTATACGGTATACGTTATACGTTATACGTCATAGGTTATACGTTATACGTTATACGTTATACGTTATACGTTATACGTTATACGTTATACGTTATACGTTATACGTTATACGTTATACGCTATACGTTACATGTTATACGTTATACGTAGTATGTAATGCGTCATACGTTTTACGTTATACGTTATACGGTATACGTTATACGTTGTACGTTACATGTTATACGTTATGCGTTATACGTTATACGATATACGTTATACGTTATACGTTATACGTTATACGTTATACGTTATACGTTATACGTTATACGTTATACGTTATACGTTATACGTTATACGTTGTACGTTATACGTTATACGTTATACGTTGTACGTTATACGTTATACGTTATACGTTATACGTTATACGTTATACGTTATACGTTATACGTCATAGGTTATACGTTATACGTTATGCGTTATACGTTATACGTTATACGTTATACGATATACGTTATACGTTATACGTTACACGTTATACGTTATGCGTTATACGTTATACGTTATACGTTATACGTTATACGTTATACGTTATACGTTATACGTTATACGTTATACGTTATACGTTATACGTTGTACGTTATACGTTATACGTTATACGTTGTACGTTATACGTTATACGTTATACGTTATACGTTATACGTTATACGTTATACGTTATACGTTATACGTCATAGGTTATACGTTATACGTTATGCGTTATACGTTATACGTTATACGTTATACGATATACGTTATACGTTATGCGTTATGCGTTCTTCGTTACACGTTATACGTTATTCGGTATGCGTTATACGTTATACGTTATACGTTATACAGTATACGTTATACGTTATACGTTATACGTTATACGTTATACGTTATACGTTATACGTTATACGTTATACGTTATACGTTATACGTTATACTTTATACGCTATACGTTACATGTTATGCGTTATACATTATACGTTATACGTTATACGTTATACGTTATACGTTATACGTTATACGTTATACGTTATACGTTATACGTTATACGTTATACGTTGTACGTTATACGTTATACGTTATACGTTGTACGTTATACGTTATACGTTATACGTTATACGTTATACGTTATACGTTATACGTTATACGTCATAGGTTATACGTTATACGTTATGCGTTATACGTTATACGTTATACGTTATACGATATACGTTATACGTTATGCGTTATGCGTTCTTCGTTACACGTTAT
The DNA here is from genome assembly GCF_051014685.1 of Ptiloglossa arizonensis. Classification (NCBI taxonomy): domain Eukaryota; kingdom Metazoa; phylum Arthropoda; class Insecta; order Hymenoptera; family Colletidae; genus Ptiloglossa; species Ptiloglossa arizonensis. The sequence goes on from NW_027478547.1 coordinate 36,707, forward strand.
ACGTTATACGTTATACGTTATAGGTTATACGTTGTACGTTATACGTTATACGTTATACGTTAAACGTTAAACGTTATACGTTATACGTTATACGTTATACGTTATACGTTATACGTTATACGTTATACGTTATACGTTATACGTTATACGTTATACGTTATACGTTATACGTTATACGTTATACGTTATACGCTATACGTTACATGTTATACGTTATACGTAGTATGTAATGCGTCATACGTTTTACGTTATACGTTATACGTTATACGGTATGCGTTATACGTTGTACGTTACATGTTATACGTTATACGTTATACGTTATACGATATACGTTATACGTTATACGTTATACGTTATACGTTATACGTTATACGTTATACGCTATACGTTACATGTTATACGTTATACATCATATGTTATACGTTATACGTTATACGTTATACGTTATACGTTATACGTTATACGTTATACGTTATACGTTATACGTTATACGTTATGCGGTATACGTTATACATTATACGTTATACGATATACGTTATACGTTATGCGTTATGCGTTATGCGTTCTTCGTTACACGTTATACGTTATTGGGTATGCGTTATACGTTATACGTTATGCGTTATACGTTATACGTTATACGTTATACGTTATACGTTATACGTTATACGTTATACGTTATACGTTATACGTTATACGTTATACGTTATACGTTATGCGTTATACGTTGTACGATATTCGTTATACGTTGTACGTTATACGTTATACGTTATACGTTATACGTTACATGTTATACGTTATACGTAGTATGTAATGCGTCATACGTTTTACGTTATACGTTATACGGTATACGTTATACGTTGTACGTTACATGTTATACGTTATACGTTATACGTTATACGATATATGTTATACGTTATACGTTATACGTTATACGTTATACGTTATACGCTATACGTTACATGTTATACGTTATACATCATATGTTATACGTTATACGTTATACGTTATACGTTATACGTTATACGTTATACGTTATACGTTATACGTTATACGTTATACGTTATACGTTATACGTTATACGTTATACGTTATACGTTATACGTTATGCGTTATACGTTGTACGTTATACGTTATACGTTATACGTTATACGTTGTACGTTATACGTTATACGTTATACGTTGTACGTTATACGTTATACGTTATACGTTATACGTTATACGTTATACGTTATACGTTATACGTCATAGGTTATACGTTATACGTTATGCGTTATACGTTATACGTTATACGTTATACGATATACGTTATACGTTATACGTTATACGTTATGCGTTATACGTTCTACGATATTCGTTATACGTTATACGTTATACGTTATACGTTGTACGTTATACGTTAAGCGTTATACGTTATACGTTAAACGTTATACGTTATACGTTACATGTTATACGTTATACATTATACGTTATACGTTATACGTTATACGCTATACGTTACATGTTATACGTTATACATTATACGTTATACGCTATACGTTATACGTTATACGTTATACGTTATACGTTATACGTTATACATTATACGTTATACGTTATACGTTATATGTTATACGTTATACGTCATAGGTTATACGTTATACGTTATGCGGTATACGTTATACGTTATACGTTATACGTTATACGTTATACGTTATACGTTATACGTTACACGTTATACGTTATGCGTTATACGTTATACGTTATACGTTATACGTTATACGTTATACGTTATACGTTATACGTTATACGTTATACGTTATACGTTATACGTTATACGTTATACGTTATACGTTATACGTTATACGTTATACGCTATACGTTACATGTTATGCGTTATACATTATACGTTATACGTTATACGTTATACGTTATACGTTATACGTTATACGTTATACGTTATACGTTATACGTTATACGTTATACGTTGTACGTTATACGTTATACGTTATACGTTGTACGTTATACGTTATACGTTATACGTTATACGTTATACGTTATACGTTATACGTTATGCGTAATAGGTTATACGTTATACGTTATGCGTTATACGTTATACATTATACGTTATACGATATACGTTATACGTTATGCGTTATGCGTTCTTCGTTACACGTTATACGTTATTCGGTATGCGTTATACGTTATACGTTATACGTTATACGGTATACGTTATACGTTATACGTTATACGTTATACGTTATACGATATACGTTATACGTTATACGTTATACGTTATATGTTATACGTTGTACGTTATACGTTATACGCTATACGTTACATGTTATACGTTATACGTAGTATGTAATGCGTCATACGTTTTACGTTATACGTTATACGGTATACGTTATACGTTGTACGTTACATGTTATACGTTATACGTTATACGTTATACGGTATACGTTATACGTTGTACGTTACATGTTATACGTTATACGTTATACGTTATACGATATACGTTATACGTTATACGTTATACGTTATACGTTATACGTTATACGTTATACGCTATACGTTACATGTTATACGTTATACATCATATGTTATACGTTATACGTTATACGTTATACGTTATACGTTATACGTTATACGTTATACGTTATACGTTATACGTTATACGTTATACGTTATACGTTATACGTTATACGTTATACGTTATACGTTATACGTTATGCGTTATACGTTCTACGATATTCGTTATACGTTATACGTTATTAGTTATACGGTATACGTTATACGTTATACGTCATAGGTTATACGTTATACGTTATGCGTTATACGTTATACATTATACGTTATATGATATACGTTATACGTTATGCGTTATGCGTTCTTCGTTACACGTTATACGTTATTCGGTATGCGTTATACGTTATACGTTATACGTTATACGTTATACGTTATACGATATACGTTATACGTTATACGTTATACGATATACGTTATACGTTATACGTTATACGTTATACGTTATACTTTGTACGTTATACGTTATACGTTATACGTTATACGTTATACGTTATACGTTATGCGTTATACGTTATACGTTATACGTTCTACGATATTCGTTATACGTTATACGTTATTAGTTATACGTTATACGTTATACGTTATACGTCATAGGGTATACGTTATACGTTATGCGTTATATGTTATACATTATACGTTATACGATATACGTTATACGTTATGCGTTATGCGTTCTTCGTTACACGTTATACGTTATTCGGTATGCGTTATACGTTATACGTTATACGTTATACGTTGTACGTTATACGTTATACGTTATACGTTATACGTTATACGTTATACGTTATACGTCATAAGTTATACGTTATACGTTATACGTTATACGTTATACGTTATACGTTATACGTTATACGTTATACGTTATACGTTATGCGTTATACGTTCTACGATATTCGTTATACGTTATACGTTATTAGTTATACGTTATACGTTATACGTTATACGTCATAGGGTATACGTTATACGTTATGCGTTATATGTTATACATTATACGTTATACGATATACGTTATACGTTATGCGTTATGCGTTCTTCGTTACACGTTATACGTTATTCGGTATGCGTTATACGTTATACGTTATACGTCATACGTTATACGTTATGCGTTATACGTTATACGTTATACGATATACGTTATACGTTATACGTTATACGTTATACGTTATACGTTATACGTTGTACGTTATACGTTAAGCGTTATACGTTATACGTTAAACGTTATACGTTATACGTTACACGTTATACGTTATACATTATACGTTATACGTTATACGTTATACGTTATACGTTATACGTTATACGTTATACGTTATACGTTGTACGTTATACGTTATACGTTATACGTTATACGTTATACGTTATACGTTATACGTTATACGTTATACGTTATACGTTATACGTTATACGTTATACGTCATAGGTTATACGTTATACGTTATGCGTTATACGTTATACATTATACGTTATACGATATACGCTATACGTTATGCGTTATGCGTTCTTCGTTACACGTTATACGTTATTAGGTATGCGTTATACGTTATACGTTATACGTTATACGGTATACGTTATACGTTATACGTTATACGTTATACGTTATACGATATACGTTATACGTTATACGTTATACGTTATACGTTATACGTTGTACGTTATACGTTATACGTTATACGTTTTACGTTAAACGTTATACGTTATACGTTATACGTTATACGTTATACGTTATACGTTATACGTTATACGTTATACGTTATACGTTATACGTTACACGTTATACGCTATACGTTACATGTTGTACGTTATACGTTATACGCTATACGTTACATGTTATACGTTATACGTAGTATGTAATGCGTCATACGTTTTACGTTATACGTTATACGGTATACGTTATACGTTGTACGTTACATGTTATACGTTATACGTTATACGTTATACGGTATACGTTATACGTTGTACGTTACATGTTATACGTTATACGTTATACGTTATACGATATACGTTATACGTTATACGTTATACGTTATACGTTATACGTTATACGTTATATGTTATACGCTATACGTTACATGTTATACGTTATACATCATATGTTATACGTTATACGTTATACGTTATACGTTATACGTTATACGTTATACGTTATACGTTATACGTCATAGGTTATACGTTATACGATATACGTTATACGTTATACGTTATACGTTATACGTTATACGTTATACGTTATACGTTATACCTTATACATTATACGTTATACGTTATACGTTATACGTTATACGTTATACGTTATACGTCATAGGTTATACGTTATACGTTATGCGGTATACGTTATACATTATACGTTATACGATATACGTTATACGTTATGCGTTATGCGTTATGCGTTCTTCGTTACACGTTATACGTTATTGGGTATGCGTTATACGTTATACGTTATGCGTTATACGTTATACGTTATACGTTATACGTTATACGTTATACGTTATACGTTATACGTTATACGTTATACGTTATACGTTATGCGTTATACGTTGTACGATATTCGTTATACGTTGTACGTTATACGTTATACGTTATACGTTATACGTTACATGTTATACGTTATACGTAGTATGTAATGCGTCATACGTTTTACGTTATACGTTATACGGTATACGTTATACGTTGTACGTTACATGTTATACGTTATACGTTATACGTTATACGATATACGTTATACGTTATACGTTATACGTTATACGTTATACGTTATACGCTATACGTTACATGTTATACGTTATACGTAGTATGTAATGCGTCATACGTTTTACGTTATACGTTATACGGTATACGTTATACGTTGTACGTTACATGTTATACGTTATGCGTTATACGTTATACGATATACGTTATACGTTATACGTTATACGTTATACGTTATACGTTATACGTTATACGTTATACGTTATACGTTATACGTTATACGTTATACGTTGTACGTTATACGTTATACGTTATACGTTGTACGTTATACGTTATACGTTATACGTTATACGTTATACGTTATACGTTATACGTTATACGTCATAGGTTATACGTTATACGTTATGCGTTATACGTTATACGTTATACGTTATACGATATACGTTATACGTTATACGTTACACGTTATACGTTATGCGTTATACGTTATACGTTATACGTTATACGTTATACGTTATACGTTATACGTTATACGTTATACGTTATACGTTATACGTTATACGTTGTACGTTATACGTTATACGTTATACGTTGTACGTTATACGTTATACGTTATACGTTATACGTTGTACGTTATACGTTATACGTTATACGTTATACGTCATAGGTTATACGTTATACGTTATGCGTTATACGTTATACGTTATACGTTATACGATATACGTTATACGTTATGCGTTATGCGTTCTTCGTTACACGTTATACGTTATTCGGTATGCGTTATACGTTATACGTTATACGTTATACAGTATACGTTATACGTTATACGTTATACGTTATACGTTATACGTTATACGTTATACGTTATACGTTATACGTTATACGTTATACGTTATACTTTATACGCTATACGTTACATGTTATGCGTTATACATTATACGTTATACGTTATACGTTATACGTTATACGTTATACGTTATACGTTATACGTTATACGTTATACGTTATACGCTATACGTTACATGTTATACGTTATACATCATATGTTATACGTTATACGTTATACGTTATACGTTATACGTTATACGTTATACGTTATACGTTATACGTTATACGTTATACGTTATACGTTATACGTTATACGTTATACGTTATACGTTATACGTTATACGTTATGCGTTATACGTTCTACGATATTCGTTATACGTTATACGTTATTAGTTATACGGTATACGTTATACGTTATACGTCATAGGTTATACGTTATACGTTATGCGTTATACGTTATACATTATACGTTATATGATATACGTTATACGTTATGCGTTATGCGTTCTTCGTTACACGTTATACGTTATTCGGTATGCGTTATACGTTATACGTTATACGTTATACGTTATACGATATACGTTATACGTTATACGTTATACGATATACGTTATACGTTATACGTTATACGTTATACGTTATACTTTGTACGTTATACGTTATACGTTATACGTTATACGTTATACGTTATACGTTATGCGTTATACGTTATACGTTATACGTTCTACGATATTCGTTATACGTTATACGTTATTAGTTATACGTTATACGTTATACGTTATACGTCATAGGGTATACGTTATACGTTATGCGTTATATGTTATACATTATACGTTATACGATATACGTTATACGTTATGCGTTATGCGTTCTTCGTTACACGTTATACGTTATTCGGTATGCGTTATACGTTATACGTTATACGTTATACGTTGTACGTTATACGTTATACGTTATACGTTATACGTTATACGTTATACGTTATACGTCATAAGTTATACGTTATACGTTATACGTTATACGTTATACGTTATACGTTATACGTTATACGTTATACGTTATGCGTTATACGTTCTACGATATTCGTTATACGTTATACGTTATTAGTTATACGTTATACGTTATACGTTATACGTCATAGGGTATACGTTATACGTTATGCGTTATATGTTATACATTATACGTTATACGATATACGTTATACGTTATGCGTTATGCGTTCTTCGTTACACGTTATACGTTATTCGGTATGCGTTATACGTTATACGTTATACGTCATACGTTATACGTTATGCGTTATACGTTATACGTTATACGATATACGTTATACGTTATACGTTATACGTTATACGTTATACGTTATACGTTGTACGTTATACGTTAAGCGTTATACGTTATACGTTAAACGTTATACGTTATACGTTACACGTTATACGTTATACATTATACGTTATACGTTATACGTTATACGTTATACGTTATACGTTATACGTTATACGTTATACGTTGTACGTTATACGTTATACGTTATACGTTATACGTTATACGTTATACGTTATACGTTATACGTTATACGTTATACGTTATACGTTATACGTTATACGTCATAGGTTATACGTTATACGTTATGCGTTATACGTTATACATTATACGTTATACGATATACGCTATACGTTATGCGTTATGCGTTCTTCGTTACACGTTATACGTTATTAGGTATGCGTTATACGTTATACGTTATACGTTATACGGTATACGTTATACGTTATACGTTATACGTTATACGTTATACGATATACGTTATACGTTATACGTTATACGTTATACGTTATACGTTGTACGTTATACGTTATACGTTATACGTTTTACGTTAAACGTTATACGTTATACGTTATACGTTATACGTTATACGTTATACGTTATACGTTATACGTTATACGTTATACGTTATACGTTACACGTTATACGCTATACGTTACATGTTGTACGTTATACGTTATACGCTATACGTTACATGTTATACGTTATACGTAGTATGTAATGCGTCATACGTTTTACGTTATACGTTATACGGTATACGTTATACGTTGTACGTTACATGTTATACGTTATACGTTATACGTTATACGGTATACGTTATACGTTGTACGTTACATGTTATACGTTATACGTTATACGTTATACGATATACGTTATACGTTATACGTTATACGTTATACGTTATACGTTATACGTTATATGTTATACGCTATACGTTACATGTTATACGTTATACATCATATGTTATACGTTATACGTTATACGTTATACGTTATACGTTATACGTTATACGTTATACGTTATACGTCATAGGTTATACGTTATACGATATACGTTATACGTTATACGTTATACGTTATACGTTATACGTTATACGTTATACGTTATACCTTATACATTATACGTTATACGTTATACGTTATACGTTATACGTTATACGTTATACGTCATAGGTTATACGTTATACGTTATGCGGTATACGTTATACATTATACGTTATACGATATACGTTATACGTTATGCGTTATGCGTTATGCGTTCTTCGTTACACGTTATACGTTATTGGGTATGCGTTATACGTTATACGTTATGCGTTATACGTTATACGTTATACGTTATACGTTATACGTTATACGTTATACGTTATACGTTATACGTTATACGTTATACGTTATGCGTTATACGTTGTACGATATTCGTTATACGTTGTACGTTATACGTTATACGTTATACGTTATACGTTACATGTTATACGTTATACGTAGTATGTAATGCGTCATACGTTTTACGTTATACGTTATACGGTATACGTTATACGTTGTACGTTACATGTTATACGTTATACGTTATACGTTATACGATATACGTTATACGTTATACGTTATACGTTATACGTTATACGTTATACGCTATACGTTACATGTTATACGTTATACGTAGTATGTAATGCGTCATACGTTTTACGTTATACGTTATACGGTATACGTTATACGTTGTACGTTACATGTTATACGTTATGCGTTATACGTTATACGATATACGTTATACGTTATACGTTATACGTTATACGTTATACGTTATACGTTATACGTTATACGTTATACGTTATACGTTATACGTTATACGTTGTACGTTATACGTTATACGTTATACGTTGTACGTTATACGTTATACGTTATACGTTATACGTTATACGTTATACGTTATACGTTATACGTCATAGGTTATACGTTATACGTTATGCGTTATACGTTATACGTTATACGTTATACGATATACGTTATACGTTATACGTTACACGTTATACGTTATGCGTTATACGTTATACGTTATACGTTATACGTTATACGTTATACGTTATACGTTATACGTTATACGTTATACGTTATACGTTATACGTTGTACGTTATACGTTATACGTTATACGTTGTACGTTATACGTTATACGTTATACGTTATACGTTATACGTTATACGTTATACGTTATACGTTATACGTCATAGGTTATACGTTATACGTTATGCGTTATACGTTATACGTTATACGTTATACGATATACGTTATACGTTATGCGTTATGCGTTCTTCGTTACACGTTATACGTTATTCGGTATGCGTTATACGTTATACGTTAAACGTTATACGTTATACGTTACACGTTATACGTTATACATTATACGTTATACGTTATACGTTATACGTTATACGTTATACGTTATACGTTATACGTTATACGTTGTACGTTATACGTTATACGTTATACGTTATACGTTATACGATATACGTTATACGTTATACGTTATACGTTATACGTTATACGTTATACGTTGTACGTTATACGTTAAGCGTTATACGTTATACGTTAAACGTTATACGTTATACGTTACACGTTATACGTTATACATTATACGTTATACGTTATACGTTATACGTTATACGTTATACGTTATACGTTATACGTTATACGTTATACGTTATACGTTATACGTTATACGTTATACGTTATACGTTATACGTCATAGGTTATACGTTATACGTTATGCGTTATGCGTTCTTCGTTACACGTTATACGTTATTCGGTATGCGTTATACGTTATACGTTATACGTCATACGTTATACGTTATGCGTTATACGTTATACGTTATACGATATACGTTATACGTTATACGTTATACGTTATACGTTATACGTTATACGTTGTACGTTATACGTTAAGCGTTATACGTTATACGTTAAACGTTATAAGTTATACGTTACACGTTATACGTTATACATTATACGTTATACGTTATACGTTATACGTTATACGTTATACGTTATACGTTATACGTTATACGTTGTACGTTATACGTTATACGTTATACGTTATACGTTATACGTTATACGTTATACGTTATACGTTATACGTTATACGTTATACGTTATACGTTATACGTCATAGGTTATACGTTATACGTTATGCGTTATACGTTATACATTATACGTTATACGATATACGCTATACGTTATGCGTTATGCGTTCTTCGTTACACGTTATACGTTATTAGGTATGCGTTATACGTTATACGTTATACGTTATACGGTATACGTTATACGTTATACGTTATACGTTATACGTTATACGATATACGTTATACGTTATACGTTATACGTTATACGTTATACGTTGTACGTTATACGTTATACGTTATACGTTTTACGTTAAACGTTATACGTTATACGTTATACGTTATACGTTATACGTTGTACGTTATACGTTATACGTTATACGTTATACGTTATACGTTACACGTTATACGCTATACGTTACATGTTGTACGTTATACGTTATACGCTATACGTTACATGTTATACGTTATACGTAGTATGTAATGCGTCATACGTTTTACGTTATACGTTATACGGTATACGTTATACGTTGTACGTTACATGTTATACGTTATACGTTATACGTTATACGGTATACGTTATACGTTGTACGTTACATGTTATACGTTATACGTTATACGTTATACGATATACGTTATACGTTATACGTTATACGTTATACGTTATACGTTATACGTTATATGTTATACGCTATACGTTACATGTTATACGTTATACATCATATGTTATACGTTATACGTTATACGTTATACGTTATACGTTATACGTTATACGTTATACGTTATACGTCATAGGTTATACGTTATACGATATACGTTATACGTTATACGTTATACGTTATACGTTATACGTTATACGTTATACGTTATACCTTATACATTATACGTTATACGTTATACGTTATACGTTATACGTTATACGTTATACGTCATAGGTTATACGTTATACGTTATGCGGTATACGTTATACATTATACGTTATACGATATACGTTATACGTTATGCGTTATGCGTTATGCGTTCTTCGTTACACGTTATACGTTATTGGGTATGCGTTATACGTTATACGTTATGCGTTATACGTTATACGTTATACGTTATACGTTATACGTTATACGTTATACGTTATACGTTATACGTTATACGTTATACGTTATACGTTATGCGTTATACGTTGTACGATATTCGTTATACGTTGTACGTTATACGTTATACGTTATACGTTATACGTTACATGTTATACGTTATACGTAGTATGTAATGCGTCATACGTTTTACGTTATACGTTATACGGTATACGTTATACGTTGTACGTTACATGTTATACGTTATACGTTATACGTTATACGATATACGTTATACGTTATACGTTATACGTTATACGTTATACGTTATACGCTATACGTTACATGTTATACGTTATACGTAGTATGTAATGCGTCATACGTTTTACGTTATACGTTATACGGTATACGTTATACGTTGTACGTTACATGTTATACGTTATGCGTTATACGTTATACGATATACGTTATACGTTATACGTTATACGTTATACGTTATACGTTATACGTTATACGTTATACGTTATACGTTATACGTTATACGTTATACGTTGTACGTTATACGTTATACGTTATACGTTGTACGTTATACGTTATACGTTATACGTTATACGTTATACGTTATACGTTATACGTTATACGTCATAGGTTATACGTTATACGTTATGCGTTATACGTTATACGTTATACGTTATACGATATACGTTATACGTTATACGTTACACGTTATACGTTATGCGTTATACGTTATACGTTATACGTTATACGTTATACGTTATACGTTATACGTTATACGTTATACGTTATACGTTATACGTTATACGTTGTACGTTATACGTTATACGTTATACGTTGTACGTTATACGTTATACGTTATACGTTATACGTTATACGTTATACGTTATACGTTATACGTTATACGTTATACGTCATAGGTTATACGTTATACGTTATGCGTTATACGTTATACGTTATACGTTATACGATATACGTTATACGTTATGCGTTATGCGTTCTTCGTTACACGTTATACGTTATTCGGTATGCGTTATACGTTATACGTTATACGTTATACAGTATACGTTATACGTTATACGTTATACGTTATACGTTATACGTTATACGTTATACGTTATACGTTATACGTTATACGTTATACGTTATACTTTATACGCTATACGTTACATGTTATGCGTTATACATTATACGTTATACGTTATACGTTATACGTTATACGTTATACGTTATACGTTATACGTTATACGTTATACGTTATACGTTATACGTTGTACGTTATACGTTATACGTTATACGTTGTACGTTATACGTTATACGTTATACGTTATACGTTATACGTTATATGTTATACGTTATACGTCATAGGTTATACGTTATACGTTATGCGTTATACGTTATACGTTATACGTTATACGATATACGTTATACGTTATGCGTTATGCGTTCTTCGTTACACGTTATACGTTATTCGGTATGCGTTATACGTTATACGTTATACGTTATACGGTATACGTTATACGTTATACGTTATACGTTATACGTTATACGATATACGTTATACGTTATACGTTATACGTTATAGGTTATACGTTGTACGTTATACGTTATACGTTATACGTTAAACGTTAAACGTTATACGTTATACGTTATACGTTATACGTTATACGTTATACGTTATACGTTATACGTTATACGTTATACGTTATACGTTATACGTTATACGTTATACGTTATACGTTATACGTTATACGTTATACGCTATACGTTACATGTTATACGTTATACGTAGTATGTAATGCGTCATACGTTTTACGTTATACGTTATACGTTATACGGTATGCGTTATACGTTGTACGTTACATGTTATACGTTATACGTTATACGTTATACGATATACGTTATACGTTATACGTTATACGTTATACGTTATACGTTATACGTTATACGCTATACGTTACATGTTATACGTTATACATCATATGTTATACGTTATACGTTATACGTTATACGTTATACGTTATACGTTATACGTTATACGTTATACGTTATACGTTATACGTTATGCGGTATACGTTATACATTATACGTTATACGATATACGTTATACGTTATGCGTTATGCGTTATGCGTTCTTCGTTACACGTTATACGTTATTGGGTATGCGTTATACGTTATACGTTATGCGTTATACGTTATACGTTATACGTTATACGTTATACGTTATACGTTATACGTTATACGTTATACGTTATACGTTATACGTTATACGTTATACGTTATGCGTTATACGTTGTACGATATTCGTTATACGTTGTACGTTATACGTTATACGTTATACGTTATACGTTACATGTTATACGTTATACGTAGTATGTAATGCGTCATACGTTTTACGTTATACGTTATACGGTATACGTTATACGTTGTACGTTACATGTTATACGTTATACGTTATACGTTATACGATATACGTTATACGTTATACGTTATACGTTATACGTTATACGTTATACGCTATACGTTACATGTTATACGTTATACGTAGTATGTAATGCGTCATACGTTTTACGTTATACGTTATACGGTATACGTTATACGTTGTACGTTACATGTTATACGTTATACGTTATACGTTATACGATATACGTTATACGTTATACGTTATACGTTATACGTTATACGTTATACGTTATACGTTATACGTTATACGTTATACGTTGTACGTTATACGTTATACGTTATACGTTGTACGTTATACGTTATACGTTATACGTTATACGTTATACGTTATACGTTATACGTTATACGTCATAGGTTATACGTTATACGTTATGCGTTATACGTTATACGTTATACGTTATACGATATACGTTATACGTTATACGTTACACGTTATACGTTATGCGTTATACGTTATACGTTATACGTTATACGTTATACGTTATACGTTATACGTTATACGTTATACGTTATACGTTATACGTTATACGTTATACGTTATACGTTATACGTTATACTTTATACGCTATACGTTACATGTTATGCGTTATACATTATACGTTAAACGTTATACGTTATACGTTATACGTTATACGTTATACGTTATACGTTATACGTTATACGTTATACGTTATACGTTATACGTTGTACGTTATACGTTATACGTTATACGTTGTACGTTATACGTTATACGTTATACGTTATACGTTATACGTTATACGTTATACGTTATACGTCATAGGTTATACGTTATACGTTATGCGTTATACGTTATACGTTATACGTTATACGATATACGTTATACGTTATGCGTTATGCGTTCTTCGTTACACGTTATACGTTATTCGGTATGCGTTACACGTTATACGTTATTCGGTATGCGTTATACGTTATACGTTATACGTTATACGGTATACGTTATACGTTATACGTTATACGTTATACGTTATACGATATACGTTATACGTTATACGTTATACGTTATAGGTTATACGTTGTACGTTATACGTTATACGTTATACGTTAAACGTTAAACGTTATACGTTATACGTTATACGTTATACGTTATACGTTATACGTTATGCGTTATACGTTATACGTTACACGTTATACGTTATACGTTATACGTTATACGTTATACGCTATACGTTACATGTTATACGTTATACGTAGTATGTAATGCGTCATACGTTTTACGTTATACGTTATACGTTATACGGTATACGTTATACGTTGTACGTTACATGTTATACGTTATACGTTATACGTTTTACGATATACGTTATACGTTATACGTTATACGTTATACGTTATACGTTATACGTTATACGCTATACGTTACATGTTATACGTTATACATCATATGTTATACGTTATACGTTATACGTTATACGTTATACGTTATACGTTATACGTTATTCGTTATACGTTATACGTTATACGTTATACGTTATACGTTATACGTTATACGTTATACGTTATACGTTATACGTTATACGTCATGCGTTATACGTTCTACGATATTCGTTATACGTTATACGTTATTAGTTATACGTTATACGTTATACGTTATACGTCATAGGTTATACGTTATACGTTATGCGTTATACGTTATACATTATACGTTATATGATATACGTTATACGTTATGCGTTATGCGTTCTTCGTTACACGTTATACGTTATTCGGTATGCGTTATACGTTATACGTTATACGTTATACGTTATGCGTTATACGTTCTACGATATTCGTTATACGTTATACGTTATACGTTATACGTTATGCGTTATACGTTCTACGATATTCGTTATACGTTATACGTTATTAGTTATACGTTATACGTTATACGTTATACGTCATAGGGTATACGTTATACGTTATACGTTATACGTTATACGTTATACGTTATACGTTATACATTGTACGTTATACGTTATACGTTATACGTTATACGTTGTACGTTATACGTTATACGTCATAAGTTATACGTTATACGTTATACGTTATACGTTATACGTTATACGTTATACGTTATACGTTATACGTTATACGTTATGCGTTATACGTTCTACGATATTCGTTATACGTTATACGTTATTAGTTATACGTTATACGTTATACGTTATACGTCATAGGGTATACGTTATACGTTATGCGTTATATGTTATACATTATACGTTATACGATATACGTTATACGATATGCGTTATGCGTTCTTCGTTACACGTTATACGTTATTCGGTATGCGTTATACGTTATACGTTATACGTTATACGTTATACGTTGTACGTTATACGTTAAGCGTTATACGTTATACGTTAAACGTTATACGTTATACGTTACATGTTATACGTTATACATTATACGTTATACGTTATACGTTATACGTTATACGTTATACGTTATACGTTATACGTTATACGTTATGCGTTATACGTTGTACGGTATACGTTATACGTTGTACGTTATATGTTATACGTAATACGTTATACGTTATACGATATACGTTATACGTTATACGTTATACGTTATACGTTATACGTTAAACGTTATACGCTATACGTTACATGTTATACGTTATACGTAGTATGTAATGCGTCATACGTTTTACGTTATACTTTATAAGGTATACGTTATACGTTGTACGTTACATGTTATACGTTATACGTTATACGTTATACGATATACGTTATACGTTATACGTTATACGTTACACGTTATACGTTATGCGTTATACGTTATACGTTATACGTTATACGTTATACGTTATACGTTATACGTTATACGTTATACGTTATACGTTATACGTTATACGTTATACGTTATACGTTATACGTTATACGTTATACGTTATACGTTATACGTTATACGTTATACGCTATACGTTACATGTTATGCCTTATACATTATACGTTATACGTTATACGTTATACGTTATACGTTATACGTTATACGTTATACGTTATACGTTATACGTTATACGTTGTACGTTATACGTTATACGTTATACGTTGTACGTTATACGTTATACGTTATACGTTATACGTTATACGTTATACGTTATACGTTATACGTCATAGGTTATACGTTATACGTTATGCGTTATACGTTATACATTATACGTTATACGATATACGTTATACGTTATGCGTTATGCGTTCTTCGTTACACGTTATACGTTATTCGGTATGCGTTATACGTTATACGTTATACGTTATACGGTATACGTTATACGTTATACGTTATACGTTATACGTTATACGATATACGTTATACGTTATACGTTATACGTTATACGTTATACGTTGTACGTTATACGTTATACGTTATACGTTATACGTTACATGTTATACGTTATACGTAGTATGTAATGCGTCATACGTTTTACGTTATACGTTATACGGTATACGTTATACGTTGTACGTTACATGTTATACGTTATACGTTATACGTTATACGTTATACGATATACGTTATACGTTATACGTTATACGTTATACGTTATACGTTATACGTTATACGTTATACGTTATACGTTATACGTTATACGTTATACGTTATACGCTATACGTTACATGTTATGCTTTATACATTATACGTTATACGTTATACGTTATACGTTATACGTTATACGTTATACGTTATACGTTATACGTTATACGTTATACGTTATACGTTATACGTTATACGCTATACGTTACATGTTATACGTTATACATTATACGTTATACGCTATACGTTATACGTTATACGTTATACGTTATACGTTATACGTTATGCGTTATACGTTATACGTTATACGTTATACGTTATACGTTATACGTTATACGTTATACGTTATACGTTATACGTTATACGTTATACGTTATACGTTGTACGTTACATGTTATACGTTATGCGTTATACGTTATACGATATACGTTATACGTTATACGTTATACGTTATACGTTATACGTTATACGTTATACGTTATACGTTATACGTTATACGTTATACGTTATACGTTGTACGTTATACGTTATACGTTATACGTTGTACGTTATACGTTATACGTTATACGTTATACGTTATACGTTATACGTTATACGTTATACGTCATAGGTTATACGTTATACGTTATGCGTTATACGTTATACGTTATACGTTATACGATATACGTTATACGTTATACGTTACACGTTATACGTTATGCGTTATACGTTATACGTTATACGTTATACGTTATACGTTATACGTTATACGTTATACGTTATACGTTATGCGTAATAGGTTATACGTTATACGTTATGCGTTATACGTTATACATTATACGTTATACGATATACGTTATACGTTATGCGTTATGCGTTCTTCGTTACACGTTATACGTTATTCGGTATGCGTTATACGTTATACGTTATACGTTATACGGTATACGTTATACGTTATACGTTATACGTTATACGTTATACGATATACGTTATACGTTATACGTTATACGTTATATGTTATACGTTGTACGTTATACGTTATACGCTATACGTTACATGTTATACGTTATACGTAGTATGTAATGCGTCATACGTTTTACGTTATACGTTATACGGTATACGTTATACGTTGTACGTTACATGTTATACGTTATACGTTATACGTTATACGGTATACGTTATACGTTGTACGTTACATGTTATACGTTATACGTTATACGTTATACGATATACGTTATACGTTATACGTTATACGTTATACGTTATACGTTATACGTTATACGTTATACGCTATACGTTACATGTTATACGTTATACATCATATGTTATACGTTATACGTTATACGTTATACGTTATACGTTATACGTTATACGTTATACGTTATACGTTATACGTTATACGTTATACGTTATACGTTATACGTTATACGTTATACGTTATGCGTTATACGTTCTACGATATTCGTTATACGTTATACGTTATTAGTTATACGGTATACGTTATACGTTATACGTCATAGGTTATACGTTATACGTTATGCGTTATACGTTATACATTATACGTTATATGATATACGTTATACGTTATGCGTTATGCGTTCTTCGTTACACGTTATACGTTATTCGGTATGCGTTATACGTTATACGTTATACGTTATACGTTATACGTTATACGATATACGTTATACGTTATACGTTATACGATATACGTTATACGTTATACGTTATACGTTATACGTTATACGTTATACTTTGTACGTTATACGTTATACGTTATACGTTATACGTTATACGTTATACGTTATGCGTTATACGTTATACGTTATACGTTCTACGATATTCGTTATACGTTATACGTTATTAGTTATACGTTATACGTTATACGTTATACGTCATAGGGTATACGTTATACGTTATGCGTTATATGTTATACATTATACGTTATACGATATACGTTATACGTTATGCGTTATGCGTTCTTCGTTACACGTTATACGTTATTCGGTATGCGTTATACGTTATACGTTATACGTTATACGTTGTACGTTATACGTTATACGTTATACGTTATACGTTATACGTTATACGTTATACGTTATACGTCATAAGTTATACGTTATACGTTATACGTTATACGTTATACGTTATACGTTATACGTTATACGTTATACGTTATGCGTTATACGTTCTACGATATTCGTTATACGTTATACGTTATTAGTTATACGTTATACGTTATACGTTATACGTCATAGGGTATACGTTATACGTTATGCGTTATATGTTATACATTATACGTTATACGATATACGTTATTACTTTATGCGTTATGCGTTCTTCGTTACACGTTATACGTTATTCGGTATGCGTTATACGTTATACGTTATACGTCATACGTTATACGTTATGCGTTATACGTTATACGTTATACGATATACGTTATACGTTATACGTTATACGTTATACGTTATACGTTATACGTTATACGTTGTACGTTATACGTTAAGCGTTATACGTTATACGTTAAACGTTATACGTTATACGTTACACGTTATACGTTATACATTATACGTTATACGTTATACGTTATACGTTATACGTTATACGTTATACGTTATACGTTATACGTTGTACGTTATACGTTATACGTTATACGTTATACGTTATACGTTATACGTTATACGTTATACGTTATACGTTATACGTTATACGTTATACGTTATACGTTATACGTCATAGGTTATACGTTATACGTTATGCGTTATACGTTACACATTATACGTTATACGATATACGCTATACGTTATGCGTTATGCGTTCTTCGTTACACGTTATACGTTATTCGGTATGCGTTATACGTTATACGTTATACGTTATACGGTATACGTTATACGTTATACGTTATACGTTATACGTTATACGATATACGTTATACGTTATACGTTATACGTTATACGTTATACGTTGTACGTTATACGTTATACGTTATACGTTTTACGTTAAACGTTATACGTTATACGTTATACGTTATACGTTATACGTTATACGTTATACGTTATACGTTATACGTTATACGTTATACGTTATACGTTACACGTTATACGCTATACGTTACATGTTGTACGTTATACGTTATACGCTATACGTTACATGTTATACGTTATACGTAGTATGTAATGCGTCATACGTTTTACGTTATACGTTATACGGTATACGTTATACGTTGTACGTTACATGTTATACGTTATACGTTATACGTTATACGGTATACGTTATACGTTGTACGTTACATGTTATACGTTATACGTTATACGTTATACGATATACGTTATACGTTATACGTTATACGTTATACGTTATACGTTATACGTTATATGTTATACGCTATACGTTACATGTTATACGTTATACATCATATGTTATACGTTATACGTTATACGTTATACGTTATACGTTATACGTTATACGTTATACGTTATACGTCATAGGTTATACGTTATACGATATACGTTATACGTTATACGTTATACGTTATACGTTATA
Source organism: Ptiloglossa arizonensis (assembly GCF_051014685.1). Classification (NCBI taxonomy): domain Eukaryota; kingdom Metazoa; phylum Arthropoda; class Insecta; order Hymenoptera; family Colletidae; genus Ptiloglossa; species Ptiloglossa arizonensis. Next base: position 57,807 of record NW_027478547.1, read on the forward strand.
CGTTATACGTTATACGTTATACGTTATACATTATACGTTATACGTTATACGTTATACGTTATACGTTATACGTTATACGTCATAGGTTATACGTTATACGTTATGCGGTATACGTTATACATTATACGTTATACGATATAAGTTATACGTTATGCGTTATGCGTTATGCGTTCTTCGTTACACGTTATACGTTATTGGGTATGCGTTATACGTTATACGTTATGCGTTATACGTTATACGTTATACGTTATACGTTATACGTTATACGTTATACGTTATACGTTATACGTTATACGTTATACGTTATGCGTTATACGTTGTACGATATTCGTTATACGTTATACGTTATTAATTATACGTTATACGGTATACGTTATACGTTGTACGTTACATGTTATACGTTATACGTTATACGTTATACGATATACGTTATACGTCATAGGTTATACGTTATACGTTATACGTTATACGTTATACATTATGCGTTATACGTTATACGTTATACGTTATACGATATACGTTATTCGGTATGCGTTATACGTTATACGTTATACGTTATACGTTATACGATATACGTTATACGTTATACGTTATACGTTATACGTTATACGTTATACGTTATACGTTATACGTTATACGTTATACGTTGTACGTTATACGTTATACGTTATACGTTGTACGTTATACGTTATACGTTATACGTTATACGTTATACGTTATACGTTATACGTTATACGTCATAGGTTATACGTTATACGTTATGCGTTATACGTTATACGTTATACGTTATACGATATACGTTATACGTTATACGTTACACGTTATACGTTATGCGTTATACGTTATACGTTATACGTTATACGTTATACGTTATGCGGTATACGTTATACATTATACGTTATACGATATAAGTTATACGTTATGCGTTATGCGTTATGCGTTCTTCGTTACACGTTATACGTTATTGGGTATGCGTTATACGTTGTACGTTATACGTTATACGTTATACGTTATACGTTATACGTTATACGTTATACGTTATACGTTATACGTTATACGTTATACGTTATACGTTATACGTTATACGTTATACGTTATACGTTATACGTTATACGTTATACGTTATACATTATACGTTACACGTTATACGTTATACGTTGTACGTTATACGTTATGAGTTGTACGTTATACGTTATACGTTATACGTTATACGTTATACGTTATTCGGTATGCGTTATACGTTATACGTTATACGTTATACGTTATACGTTATACGATATACGTTATACGTTATACGTTATACGATATACGTTATACGTTATACGTTATAGGTTATACGTTAAACGTTATACGTTGTACGTTATACGTTATACGTTATACGTTATACGTTATACGTTATACGTTATACGTTATACGTTATACGTTATACGTTATACGTTATACGTTATACGTTATACGCTATACGTTACATGTTATACGTTATACGTAGTATGTAATGCGTCATACGTTTTACGTTATATGTTATACGTTATACGTCATAGGTTATACGTTATACGATATACGTTATACGTTATACGTTATACGTTATACGTTATACGTTATACGTTATACGTTATACGTTATACGTTATACATTATACGTTATACGTTATACGTTATACGTTATACGATATACGTTATTCGGTATGCGTTATACGTTATACGTTATACGTTATACGTTATACGTTATACGATATACGTTATACGTTATACGTTATACGATATACGTTATACGTTATACGTTATAGGTTATACGTTAAACGTTATACGTTGTACGTTATACGTTATACGTTATACGTTATACGTTATACGTTATACGTTATACGTTATACGTTATACGTTATACGTTATACGTTATACGTTATACGTTATACGTTATACGTTATACGCTATACGTTACATGTTATACGTTATACGTAGTATGTAATGCGTCATACGTTTTACGTTATACGTTATACGTTATACGTCATAGGTTATACGTTATACGATATACGTTATACGTTATACGTTATACGTTATACGTTATACGTTATACGTTATACGTTATACATTATACGTTATACGTTATACGTTATACGTTATACGTTATACGTCATAGGTTATACGTTATACGTTATGCGGTATACGTTATACATTATACGTTATACGATATACCTTATACGTTATACGTTATACGTTATACGTTATACGTTATACATTATGCGTTATACGTTTTACGTTATTCGTTATACGTTATACGTTATACGTTATACGTTATACGTTATACGTTATACGTTATACGTTATACGTTATACGTTATACGTTATACGTTATACGTTATACGTTATACGTTATACGTTATACGTTATACGTTATACGTTATACGTTATACGTTATACGTTATACGTTATACGTTATACGTTATACGATATACGTTATACGTTATACGTTATAGGTTATACGTTAAACGTTATACGTTATACGTTATACGTTATACGTTATACGTTATACGTTATACGTTATACGTTATACGTTATACGTTATACGTTATACGTTATACGCTATACGTTACATGTTATACGTTATACGTAGTATGTAATGCGTCATACGTTTTACGTTATACGTTATACGGTATACGTTATACGTTGTACGTTACATGTTATACGTTATACGTTATACGTTATACGGTATACGTTATGCGTTGTACGTTACATGTTATACGTTATACGTTATACGTTATACGATATACGTTATACGTTATACGTTATACGTTATACGTTATACGTTTTACGTTATACGTTATACGCTATACGTTACATGATATACGTTATACATTATACGTTATGCGTTATACGTTATACGTTATACGTTATACGTTATACGTTATACGTTATACGTTATACGTTATACGTCATAGGTTATACGTTATACGATATACGTTATACGTTATACGTTATACGTTATACGTTATACGTTATACGTTATACGTTATACGTTATACATTATACGTTATACGTTATACGTTATACGTTATACGTTATACGTCATAGGTTATACGTTATACGTTATGCGGTATACGTTATACATTATACGTTATACGATATACCTTATACGTTATGCGTTATGCGTTCTTCGTTACACGTTATGCGTTATTCGGTATGCGTTATACGTTATACGTTATACGTTATACGTTATACGTTATACGTTATACGTTATACGTTATACGTTATACGTTATACGTTATACGTTATACGTTATACGTTATACGTTATACGTTATACGTTATACGTTATACGTTATACGTTATACGTTATACGTTATACGTTATACGTTATACGTTATACGTTATACGTTATACGTTATACGTTATACGTTATACGTTATACGTTACACGTTATACGTTATACGTTATACGTTATACGTTATACGTTATACGTTATACGTTATACGTTATACATTGTACGTTATACGTTATACGTTATACGTTATACGTTATACGTCATAGATTATACGTTATGCGTTATGCGGTATACGTTATACATTATACGTTATACGATAAACGTTATACGTTATGCGTTATGCGTTCTTCGTTACACGTTATACGTTATTCGGTATGCGTTATACGTTATACGTTATACGTTATACGTTATACGTTATACGTTATACGTTATACGTTATACGTTATACGTTATACGTTATACATTATACGTTATACGTTATACGTTATACGTTATACGTTATACGTTATACGTTATACGTTACACGTTACACGTTATACCTCATAGGTTATACGTTATACGTTATACGTTATACGTTATACGTTATACGTTATACATTATACGTCATAGGTTATACGTTATACGTTATACGTTATGCGTTATACGTTATGCGTTATATGTTATACGTTATACGTTATGCGTTATACGTTGTACGATATTCGTTATACGTTATACGTTATTAGTTATACGTTATACGGTATACGTTATACGTTGTACGTTACATGTTATAAGTTATACGTTATACGTTATACGATATACGTTATACGTTAAACGTTATACGTTATACGTTATACGTTATATGTTATACGTTATACATTATACGTTATACGTTATACGTTATACGTTATACGTTATACGTTATACGTTATACGTTACACGTTACACGTTATACCTCATAGGTTATACGTTATACGTTATACGTTACACGTTATACGTTATACGTTATACGTTATACGTTATACGTTATACGTTACACGTTATACGTTATACGTTATACGTTATACGTTATACGTTACACGTTACACGTTATACCTCATAGTTTATACGTTATACGTTATACGTTATACGTTATACGTTATACGTTATACGTTATACGTCATAGGTTATACGTTATACGTTATACGTTATGCGTTATACGTTATGCGTTATACGTTATACGTTATACGTTGTACGTTATACGTTATACGTTATACGTTATACGTTATACGTTATACGTTACACGTTACACGTTATACGTTATACGTTATACGTTATACGTTATACGTTATACGTTATACGTTATACGTTATACGTTATACGTTATACATTATACGTTACACGTTATACGTTATACGTTATACGATATACGTTATACGTTATACGCTATACGTTATACGTTATACGTTATACGTTGTACGTTATACGTTATACGTTATACGTTATACGTTATACGTTATACGTTACACGTTACACGTTATACCTCATAGTTTATACGTTATACGTTATACGTTATACGTTATACGTTATACGTTATACGTTATACGTCATAGGTTATACGTTATACGTTATACGTTACGCGTTATACGTTATGCGTTATACGTTATACGTTATACGTTATGCGTTATACGTTGTACGATATTCGTTATACGTTATACGTTATTAGTTATACGTTATACGGTATACGTTATACGTTGTACGTTACATGTTATAAGTTATACGTTATACGTTATACGATATACGTTATACGTTAAACGTTATACGTTATACGTTATACGTTATATGTTATACGTTATACATTATACGTTATACGTTATACGTTATACGTTATACGTTATACGTTATACGTTATACGTTATACGTTATACGTTACACGTTATACGTTATACGTTATACGTTATACGTTATACGTTATAAGTTATACGTTATACGTTATGCGTTATACGTTGTACGATATTCGTTATACGTTATACGTTATTAGTTATACGTTATACGGTATACGTTATACGTTGTACGTTGCATGTTATAAGTTATACGTTATACGTTATACGATATACGTTATACGTTAAACGTTATACGTTATACGTTATACGTTATATGTTATACGTTATACATTATACGTTATACGTTATACGTCATACGTTATACGTTATACGTTATACGTTATACGTTATACGTTATACGTTATACGTTATATGTTATACGTTATACGTTATACGTTATACGTTATACATTACATGTTATGCGTTATACGTTATGCGTTATACGTTATACGTTATACGTTATACGTTATACGTTATACGTTATACGTTATACGTTATACCTTATACGTTATACGTTATACGTTATACGTTATACGTTATACGTTATACGTTATACATTATACGTTACACGTTATACGTTATACGTTGTACGTTATACGTTATGAGTTGTACGTTATACGTTATACGTTATACGTTATACGTTGTACGTTATACGTTATACGTTATACGTTATACGTTATACGTTATACGTTTTACGTTATACGTTATACGTTATACGTTATACGTTATACGTTATACGTTATACGTTATACGTTATACGTTATACGTTATACGTTATACGTTATACGTTATACGTTATACGTTATACGTTATACGTTATACGATATACGTTATACGTTATACGTTATACGCTATACGTTATACGTTATACGTTATACTTTATACGTTATACGTTATACGTTATACGTTATACGTTATACGTTATACGTTATACGTTATACGTTACACGTTATACGTTATACGTTATACGTTATACGTTATACGTTATACGTTACGCGTTATACGTTATACGTCATAGGTTATACGTTATACGTTATGCGTTATACGTTATACATTGTACGTTATACGATTTACGTTATACGTTATGCGTTATGCGTTCTTCGTTACACGTTATACGTTATTCGGTATGCGTTATACGTTATACGTTATACGTTATTCGTAATACGTTATACGTTATACGTTATACTTTGTACGTTATACGTTATACGTTATACGTTATACGTTATACGTTATACGTTATACGTTATACGTCATACGTTATACGTTATACGTTATACGTTATACGTTATACGTTATACGTTATACGTTATACGTTATACATTATACGTTACACGTTATACGTTATACGTTGTACGTTATACGTTATGAGTTGTACGTTATACGTTATACGTTATACGTTATACGTTGTACGTTATACGTTATACGTTATACGTTATACGTTATACGTTATACGTTTTACGTTATACGTTATACGTTATACGTTATACGTTATACGTTATACGTTATACGTTATACGTTATACGTTATACGTTATACGTTATACGTTATACGTTATACGTTATACGTTATACGTTATACGTTATACGATATACGTTATACGTTATACGTTATACGCTATACGTTATACGTTATACGTTATACGTTATACGTTATACGTTATACGTTACACGTTATACGTTATACGTTATACGTTATACGTTATACGTTATACGTTATACGTTATACGTTATACGTTATACGTTATACGATATACGTTATACGTTATACGTTTTACGTTATACGTTATACGTTATACGTTATACGTTATACGTTATACGTTATGCGTTATACGTTATACGTTATACGTTATACGTTATACGTTATACGTTATACGATATACGTTATACGTTATACGTTATACGTTATACGTTATACGTTATACGTTATACTTTATACGTTATACGTTATACGTTATACGTTATACGTTATACGTTATACGTTATACGTTATACGTTATACGTTATACGTTATACGTTATACGTTATACGTTATACGTTATACGTTATACGTTATACGTTATACGTTATACGTTATACGTTATACGATATACGTTATACGTTATACGTTATACGTTATACGTTATACGTTATACGTTATACTTTATACGTTATACGTTATACGTTATACGTTATACGTTATACGTTATACGTTATACGTTACACGTTATACCTTATACGTTATACGTTATACGTTATACGTTATACGTTACGCGTTATACGTTATACGTCATAGGTTATACGTTATACGTTATGCGTTATACGTTATACATTATACGTTATACGATTTACGTTATACGTTATGCGTTATGCGTTCTTCGTTACACGTTATGCGTTATTCGGTATGCGTTATACGTTATACGTTATACGTTATACGTTATACGTTATACGTTATACGTTATACGTTATACGTTATACGATATACGTTATACGTTATACGTTATACGTTATACGTTATACGTTATACGTTATACGTTATACGTTATACGTTATATGTTATACGTTATACGTTATACGTTATACGTTATACGTTATACATTACATGTTATGCGTTATACGTTATGCGTTATACGTCATACGTTATACGTTATACGTTATACGTTATACGTTATACGTTATACGTTATACGTTATACGTTATACGCTATACGTTATACGTTATACGTTATACGTTATACGTTATACGTTATACGTTATACGTTATACGTTATACATTATACGTTACACGTTATACGTTATACGTTGTACGTTATACGTTATGAGTTGTACGTTATACGTTATACGTTATACGTTATACGTTGTACGTTATACGTTATACGTTATACGTTATACGTTATACGTTATACGTTATACGTTATACGTTATACGTTATACGTTATACGTTATACGTTATACGTTATACGTTATACGTTATACGTTATACGTTATACGTTATACGTTATACGTTACACGTTATACGTTATACGTTATACGTTATACGTTATACGTTATACGTTACGCGTTATACGTTATACGTCATAGGTTATACGTTATACGTTATACGTTATGCGTTATACGTTATACATTATACGTTATACGATATACGTTATACGTTATGCGTTATGCGTTCTTCGTTACACGTTATACGTTATTCGGTATGTGTTATACGTTATACGTTATACGTTATACGTTATACGTTATACGTTATACGTTATACGTTATACGTTATACGTTATACGTTATACGTTATACGTTATACGTTATACGTTATACGTTACACGTTACACGTTATACCTCATAGGTTATACGTTATACGTTATACGTTACACGTTATACGTTATACGTTATACGTTATACGTTATACGTCATACGTTATACGTTACACGTTATACGTTATACGTTAAACGTTATACGTTATACGTTATACGTTATACGTTATACGTTATACGTTATACATTATACGTTATACGTTATACATTATACGTTACACGTTATACGTTATACGTTATACGTTATACGTTTTACGATATACGATGTACGTTATACTTTATACGTTTTACGTTATACGTTACACTTTATACGTTATAGGTGTTCCGTTATACGTTATACGTTATACGTTATTCGTAATACGTTATACGTTATACGTTATACTTTGTACGTTATACGTTATACGTTATACGTTATACGTTATACGTTATACGTTATACGCTATACGTTATACGTTATACGTTATACGTTGTACGTTATACGTTATACGTTATACGTTATACGTTATACGTTATACGTTATACGTTATACGTTATACGTTATACATTATACGTTACACGTTATACGTTATACGTTGTACGTTATACGTTATGAGTTGTACGTTATACGTTATACGTTATACGTTATACGTTGTACGTTATACGTTATACGTTATACGTTATACGTTACACGTTACACGTTATACCTCATAGGTTATACGTTATACGTTATACGTTATACGTTATACGTTATACGTTATACGTTATACGTTATACGTCATAGGTTATACGTTATACGTTATACGTTATGCGTTATACGTAATGCGTTATACGTTATACGTTATACGTTATGCGTTATACGTTGTACGATATTCGTTATACGTTATACGTTATTAGTTATACGTTATACGGTATACGTTATACGTTGTACGTTACATGTTATAAGTTATACGTTATACGTTATACGATATACGTTATACGTTAAACGTTATACGTTATACGTTGTACGTTATATGTTATACGTTATACATTATACGTTATACGTTATACGTTATACGTTATACGTTATACGTTATACGTTATACGTTATACGTTATACGTTATGCGTTATACGTTGTACGATATTCGTTATACGTTATACGTTATTAGTTATACGTTATACGGTATACGTTATACGTTGTACGTTACATGTTATAAGTTATACGTTATACGTTATACGATATACGTTATACGTTAAACGTTATACGTTATACGTTATACGTTATATGTTATACGTTATACATTATACGTTATACGTTATACGTCATACGTTATACGTTATACGTTATACGTTATACGTTATACGTTATACGTTATACGTTATATGTTATACGTTATACGTTATACGTTATACGTTATACATTACATGTTATGCGTTATACGTTATGCGTTATACGTTATACGTTATACGTTATACGTTATACGTTATACGTTATACGTTATACGTTATACGTTATACGTTATACGTTATACGTTATACGTTATACTTTGTACGTTATACGTTATACGTTATACGTTATACGTTATACGTTATACGTTATACGTTATACGTTATACGTTATACGATATACGTTATACGTTACACGTTATACGTTATACGTTATACGTTATACGTTATACGTTATACGTTATTCGTAATACGTTATACGTTATACGTTATACTTTGTACGTTATACGTTATACGTTATACGTTATACGTTATACGTTATACGTTATACGTTATACGTTATACGTTATACGTTATACGTTATACGTTATACGATATACGTTATACGTTACACGTTATACGTTATACGTTATACGTTATACGTTATACGTTATACGTTATTCGTAATACGTTATACGTTATTCGTAATACGTTATACGTTATACGTTATACTTTGTACGTTATACGTTATACGTTATACGTTATACGTTATACGTTATACGTTATACGTTATACGTTATACGTTATACGTTATACGTTATACGTTATACGTTATACGTTATACGATATACGTTATACGTTAAACGTTATACGTTATACGTTATACGTTATATGTTATACGTTATACATTATACGTTATACGTTATACGTCATACGTTATACGTTATACGTTATACGTTATACGTTATACGTTATACGTTATACGTTATATGTTATACGTTATACGTTATACGTTATACGTTATACATTACATGTTATGCGTTATACGTTATGCGTTATACGTTATACGTTATACGTTATACGTTATACGTTATACGTTATACGTTATACGTTATACGTTATACGTTATACGTTATACGTTATACGTTATACGTTATACGTTATACGTTATACGTTATACGTTATACGTTATACATTATACGTTACACGTTATACGTTATACGTTGTACGTTATACGTTATGAGTTGTACGTTATACGTTATACGTTATACGTTATACGTTGTACGTTATACGTTATACGTTATACGTTATACGTTATACGTTATACGTTTTACGTTATACGTTATACGTTATACGTTATACGTTATACGTTATACGTTATACGTTATACGTTATACGTTATACGTTATACGTTATACGTTATACGTTATACGTTATACGTTATACGATATACGTTATACGTTATACGTTATACGTTATACGTTATACGTTATACGTTATACTTTATACGTTATACGTTATACGTTATACGTTATACGTTATACGTTATACGTTACACGTTATACGTTATACGTTATACGTTATACGTTATACGTTATACGTTACGCGTTATACGTTATACGTCATAGGTTATACGTTATACGTTATGCGTTATACGTTATACATTATACGTTATACGATATACGTTATACGTTATGCGTTATGCGTTCTTCGTTACACGTTATACGTTATTCAGTATGCGTTATACGTTATACGTTATACGTTATACGTTATACGTCATAGGTTATACATTATACGTTATACGTTATGCGTTATACGATGTACGTTATGCATTATACGTTATGCGTTATGCTGTATACGTTGTACGATATTCGTTATACGTTATACGTTATTAGTTATACGTTATACGGTATACGTTATACGTTGTACGTTACATGTTATAAGTTATACGTTATACGTTATACGATATACGTTATACGTTAAACGTTATACGTTATACGTTATACGTTATATGTTATACGTTATACATTATACGTTATACGTTATACGTCATACGTTATACGTTATACGTTATACGTTATACGTTATACGTTATACGTTATACGTTATACGTTATATGTTATACGTTATACGTTATACGTTATACGTTATACGTTATACATTACATGTTATGCGTTATACGTTACGCGTTATACGTTATACGTTATACGATATACGTTATACGTTATACGTTATACGTTATGAGTTGTACGTTATACGTTATACGTTATACGTTATACGTTGTACGTTATACGTTATACGTTATACGTTATACGTTATACGTTATACGTTTTACGTTATACGTTATACGTTATACGTTATACGTTATACGTTATACGTTATACGTTATACGTTATACGTTATACGTTATACGTTATACGTTATACGTTATACGATATACGTTATACGTTATACGTTATACGTTATACGTTATACGTTATACGTTATACTTTATACGTTATACGTTATACGTTATACGTTATACGTTATACGTTATACGTTACACGTTATACGTTATACGTTATACGTTATACGTTATACGTTATACGTTATACGTTATACGATATACGTTATACGTTATACGTTATACGTTATACGTTATACGTTATACGTTACACTTTATACGTTATACGTTATACGTTATACGTTATACGTTATACGTTATACGTTACACGTTATACGTCATAGGTTATACGTTATACGATATACGTAATACGTTATGCGTTATACGTTGTACGTTATACGTTATACGTTATACGTCATAGGTTATACATTATACGTTATACGTTATGCGTTATACGTTGTACGTTATGCGTTATACGTTATGCGTTATGCTGTATACGTTATACGTTTTACGTTATACGTTATACGTTATACGTTATACGTTATACGTTATACGTTATACGTTATACGTTATACGTTATACGTTATACGTTATACGTTATACGTTATACGATATACGTTATACGTTATACGTTATACGTTATACGTTACGCGTTATACGTTATACGTCATAGGTTATACGCTATACGTTATACGTTATGCGTTATACGTTATACATTATACGTTATACGATATACGTTATACGTTATGCGTTATGCGTTCTTCGTTACACGTTATACGTTATTCGGTATGTGTTATACGTTATAGGTTATACGTTATACGTTATACGTTATACGTTATACGTTATACGTTATACGTTATACGTTATACGTTATACGTTATGAGTTGTACGTTATACGTTATACGTTATACATTACATGTTATGCGTTATACGTTACGCGTTATACGTTATACGTTATACGATATACGTTATACGTTATACGTTATACGTTATGAGTTGTACGTTATACGTTATACGTTATACGTTATACGTTGTACGTTATACGTTATACGTTATACGTTATACGTTATACGTTATACGTTTTACGTTATACGTTATACGTTATACGTTATACGTTATACGTTATACGTTATACGTTATACGTTATACGTTATACGTTATACGTTATACGTTATACGTTATACGATATACGTTATACGTTATACGTTATACGTTATACGTTACGCGTTATACGTTATACGTCATAGGTTATACGCTATACGTTATACGTTATGCGTTATACGTTATACATTATACGTTATACGATATACGTTATACGTTATGCGTTATGCGTTCTTCGTTACACGTTATACGTTATTCGGTATGTGTTATACGTTATACGTTATACGTTATACGTTATACGTTATACGTTATACGTTATACGTTATACGTTATACGTTGTACGTTATACGTTATACGTTATACGTTATACGTTATACGTTATACGTTATACGTTACGCGTTATCCGTTATACGTCATAGGTTATACGTTATACGTTATACGTTATGCGTTATACGTTATACATTATACGTTATACGATATACGTTATACGTTATGCGTTATGCGTTCTTCGTTACACGTTATACGTTATTCGGTATGTGTTATACGTTATACGTTATACGTTATACGTTATACGTTATACGTTATACGTTATACGTTATACGTTATACGATATACGTTATACGTTATACGTTATACGTTATACGTTATACGTTATACGTTACACTTTATACGTTATACGTTATACGTTATACGTTATACGTTATACGTTATACGTTACACGTTATACGTCATAGGTTATACGTTATACGATATACGTAATACGTTATGCGTTATACGTTGTACGTTATACGTTATACGTTATACGTCATAGGTTATACATTATACGTTATACGTTATGCGTTATACGTTGTACGTTATGCGTTATACGTTATGCGTTATGCTGTATACGTTGTACGATATTCGTTATACGTTATACGTTATTAGTTATACGTTATACGGTATACGTTATACGTTGAACGTTACATGTTATACGTTATACGTTATACGTTATACGATATACGTTATACGTTATACGTTATACGTTATACGTTATACGTTATACGTTATACGCTATACGTTACATGTTATACGTTATACGTAGTATGTAATGCGTCATACGTTTTACGTTATTCGTTATACGTTTTTCGTTACAAGTTATACGTTATACGTTATACGTTATACGTCATAGGTTATACGTTATACGTTATACGTTATACGTTATACATTATGCGGATTACGTTTTACGTTATTCGTTATACGTTTTTCGTTAGAAGTTATACGTTATACGTTACACGTTATACGTTACGCGTTATACGTTATACGTCATAGGTTATACGATATACGTTATACGTTATACGTTATACGTTATACGTTATACGTTATACGTTATACTTTATACGTTATACGTTATACGTTATACGTTATACGTTATACGTTATACGTTACACGTTATACGTTATACGTTATACGTTATACGTTATACGTTATACGTTATACGTTACGCGTTATACGTTATACGTCATAGGTTATACGTTATACGTTATGCGTTATACGTTATACATTATACGTTATACGATATACGTTATACGTTATGCGTTATGCGTTCTTCGTTACACGATATACGTTATTCGGTATGCGTTATACGTTATACGTTATACGTTATACGTTATACGTTATACGTTATACGTTATACGTTATACGTTATACGTTATACGTTATACGTTATACGTTATACGTTATACGTTATACGATATACGTTATACGTTATACGTTATACGTTATACGTTATACGTTATACGTTATACGTTATACTTTATACGTTATACGTTATACGTTATACGTTATACGTTATACGTTATACGTTATACGTTATACGTTATACGTTATACGTTATACGTTATACGTTACGCGTTATACGTTATACGTCATAGGTTATACGTTATACGTTATGCGTTATACGTTATACATTATACGTTATACGATATACGTTATACGTTATGCGTTATGCGTTATACGTTATACATTATACGTTATACGATATACGTTATACGTTATGCGTTATGCGTTCTTCGTTACACGTTATACGTTATTCAGTATGCGTTATACGTTATACGTTATACGTTATACGTTATACGTCATAGGTTATACATTATACGTTATACGTTATGCGTTATACGATGTACGTTATGCATTATACGTTATGCGTTATGCTGTATACGTTGTACGATATTCGTTATACGTTATACGTTATTAGTTATACGTTATACGGTATACGTTATACGTTGTACGTTACATGTTATAAGTTATACGTTATACGTTATACGATATACGTTATACGTTAAACGTTATACGTTATACGTTATACGTTATATGTTATACGTTATACATTATACGTTATACGTTATACGTCATACGTTATACGTTATACGTTATACGTTATACGTTATACGTTATACGTTATACGTTATACGTTATATGTTATACGTTATACGTTATACGTTATACGTTATACGTTATACATTACATGTTATGCGTTATACGTTACGCGTTATACGTTATACGTTATACGATATACGTTATACGTTATACGTTATACGTTATACGTTATACGTTATACGTTATACGCTATACGTTATACGTTATACGTTATACGTTATACGTTATACGTTATACGTTATACATTATACGTTACACGTTATACGTTATACGTTGTACGTTATACGTTATGAGTTGTACGTTATACGTTATACGTTATACGTTATACGTTGTACGTTATACGTTATACGTTATACGTTATACGTTATACGTTATACGTTTTACGTTATACGTTATACGTTATACGTTATACGTTATACGTTATACGTTATACGTTATACGTTATACGTTATACGTTATACGTTATACGTTATACGTTATACGTTATACGATATACGTTATACGTTATACGTTATACGTTATACGTTATACGTTATACGTTATACTTTATACGTTATACGTTATACGTTATACGTTATACGTTATACGTTATACGTTACACGTTATACGTTATACGTTATACGTTATACGTTATACGTTATACGTTACGCGTTATACGTTATACGTCATAGGTTATACGCTATACGTTATGCGTTATGCGTTATACGTTATACATTATACGTTATACGATATACGTTATACGTTATGCGTTATGCGTTCTTCGTTACACGTTATACGTTATTCGGTATGTGTTATACGTTATACGTTATACGTTATACGTTATACGTTATACGTTATACGTTATACGTTATACGTTATACGTTTTACGTTATACGTTATACGTTATACGTTATACGTTATACGTTATACGTTATACGTTACGCGTTATCCGTTATACGTCATAGGTTATACGTTATACGTTATACGTTATACGTTATGCGTTATACGTTATACATTATACGTTATACGATATACGTTATACGTTATGCGTTATGCGTTCTTCGTTACACGTTATACGTTATTCGGTATGTGTTATACGTTATACGTTATACGTTATACGTTATACGTTATACGTTATACGTTATACGTTATACGTTATACGATATACGTTATACGTTATACGTTATACGTTATACGTTATACGTTATACGTTACACTTTATACGTTATACGTTATACGTTATACGTTATACGTTATACGTTATACGTTACACGTTATACGTCATAGGTTATACGTTATACGATATACGTAATACGTTATGCGTTATACGTTGTACGTTATACGTTATACGTTATACGTCATAGGTTATACATTATACGTTATACGTTATGCGTTATACGTTGTACGTTATGCGTTATACGTTATGCGTTATGCTGTATACGTTGTACGATATTCGTTATACGTTATACGTTATTAGTTATACGTTATACGGTATACGTTATACGTTGAACGTTACATGTTATACGTTATACGTTATACGTTATACGATATACGTTATACGTTATACGTTATACGTTATACGTTATACGTTATACGTTATACGCTATACGTTACATGTTATACGTTATACGTAGTATGTAATGCGTCATACGTTTTACGTTATTCGTTATACGTTTTTCGTTACAAGTTATACGTTATACGTTATACGTTATACGTCATAGGTTATACGTTATACGTTATACGTTATACGTTATACATTATGCGGATTACGTTTTACGTTATTCGTTATACGTTTTTCGTTAGAAGTTATACGTTATACGTTACACGTTATACGTTACGCGTTATACGTTATACGTCATAGGTTATACGATATACGTTATACGTTATACGTTATACGTTATACGTTATACGTTATACGTTATACTTTATACGTTATACGTTATACGTTATACGTTATACGTTATACGTTATACGTTACACGTTATACGTTATACGTTATACGTTATACGTTATACGTTATACGTTACGCGTTATACGTTATACGTCATAGGTTATACGTTATACGTTATGCGTTATACGTTATACATTATACGTTATACGATATACGTTATACGTTATGCGTTATGCGTTCTTCGTTACACGATATACGTTATTCGGTATGCGTTATACGTTATACGTTATACGTTATACGTTATACGTTATACGTTATACGTTATACGTTATACGTTATACGTTATACGTTATACGTTATACTTTATACGTTATACGTTATACGTTATACGTTATACGTTATACGTTATACGTTATACGTTATACGTTATACGTTATACGATATACGTTATACGTTATACGTTATACGTTATACGTTATACGTTATACGTTATACGTTATACTTTATACGTTATACGTTATACGTTATACGTTATACGTTATACGTTATACGTTATACGTTACACGTTATACGTTATACGTTATACGTTATACGTTATACGTTATACGTTACGCGTTATACGTTATACGTCATAGGTTATACGTTATACGTTATGCGTTATACGTTATACATTATACGTTATACGATATACGTTATACGTTATGCGTTATGCGTTCTTCGTTACACGTTATACGTTATTCGGTATGCGTTATACGTTATACGTTATACGTTATACGTTATACGTTATACGTTATACGTTATACGTTATACGTTATACGATATACGTTATACGTTATACGTTATACGTTATACGTTATACGTTATACGTTACACTTTATACGTTATACGTTATACGTTATACGTTATACGTTATACGTTATACGTTACACGTTATACGTCATAGGTTATACGTTATACGTTATAAGTTATACGTTATACGTAATACGTTGTACGTTATACGTTATACGTTATACGTCATAGGTTATACATTATACGTTATACGTTATGCGTTATACGTTGTACGTTATGCGTTATACGTTATGCGTTATGCTGTATACGTTGTACGATATTCGTTATACGTTATACGTTATTAGTTATACGTTATACGGTATACGTTATACGTTGAACGTTACATGTTATACGTTATACGTTATACGTTATACGATTTACGTTATACGTTATACGTTATACGTTATACGTTATACGTTATACGTTATACGCTATACGTTACATGTTATACGTTATACGTTATACGATTTACGTTATACGTTATACGTTATACGTTATACGTTATACGTTATACGTTATACGCTATACGTTACATGTTATACGTTATACGTAGTATGTAATGCGTCATACGTTTTACGTTATTCGTTATACGTTTTTCGTTACAAGTTATACGTTATACGTTATACGTTATACGTTATACGTCATAGGTTATACGTTATACGTTATACGTTATACGTTATACATTATGCGTCATACGTTTTACGTTATTCGTTATACGTTTTTCGTTACAAGTTATACGTTATACGTTATACGTTATACGTTATACGATATACGTTATACGTTATACGTTATACGTTATACGTTATACGTTATACGTTATACGTTATACGTTATACGTTATACTTTATGCGTTATACGTTGTACGTTATACGTTATACGTTATGCGTTATGCTTTATACGTTGTACGATATTCGTTATACGTTATACGTTATTAGTTATACATTATACGTTATACGTTATACGTTATACGTTATACGTTGTACGTTATACGTCATAGGTTATACATTATACGTTATACGTTATGCGTTATACTTTGTACGTTATACGTTATACGTTATGCGTTATGCTTTATACGTTGTACGATATTCGTTATACGTTATACGTTATTAGTTATACATTATACGTTATACGTTATACGTTATACGTTATACGTTATACGTTATACGTTATACGTTATACGTTATACGTTATACGTTATACGTCATAGGTTATACGTTATACGTTATGCGTTATACGTTATACATTATACGTTATACGATATACGTTATACGTTATGCGTTATGCGTTCTTCGTTACACGTTATACGTTATTCGGTATGCGTTATACGTTATACGGTATACGTTATACGTTATACGTTATACGTTATACGTTATACGTTATACGTTATTCGATATACGTTATACGTTATACGTTATACGTTATACGTTATACGTTGTACGTCATACGTTATACGTTATAGGTTATACGTTAATCGTTATACGTTATACGTTATACGTTATACGTTATACGTTATACGTTATACGTTATACGTTATACGTTATACGTTATACGTTATACGTTATACGCTATACGTTACATGTTATACGTTATACGTAGTATGTAATGCGTCATACGTTTTACGTTATACGTTATACGGTATACGTTATACGTTGTACGTTACATGTTATACGTTATACGTTATACGTTATACGTTATACGGTATACGTTATGCGTTGTACGTTACATGTTATACGTTATACGTTATACGTTATACGATATACGTTATACGTTATACGTTATACGTTATACGTTATACGTTATACGTTATACGTTATACGCTATACGTTACATGTTATACGTTATACATTATACGTTATACGTTATACGTTATACGTTATACGTTACACGTTATACGTTATACGTCATAGGTTATACGTTATACGATATACGTTATACGTTATACGTTATACGTTATACGTTATACGTTATACGTCATAGGTTATACGTTATACGTTATGCGGTATACGTTATACATTATACGTTAGACGATATACCTTATACGTTATGCGTTATGCGTTCTTCGTTACACGTTATGCGTTATTCGGTATGCGTTATACGTTATACGTTATACGTTATACGTTATACGTTATACGTTATACGTTATACGTTATACGTTATACGTTATACGTTATACGTTATACGTTATACGTTATACGTTATACGTCATAGATTATACGTTATACATTATGCGGTATACGTTATACATTATACGTTATACGATAAACGTTATACGTTATGCGTTATGCGTTCTTCGTTATACGTTATACGTTATTCGGTATGCGTTATACGTTATACGTTATACGTTATACGTTATACGTTATACGTTATACGTTATACGTTATACGTTATACGTTATACGTTATACGTTATACGTTATACGTTATACGTTATACGTTATACGTTATACGTTATACGTTATACGTTATACGTTAAACGTTATACTTTATACGTTATACGTTATACGCTATACGTTATACGTTATACGTTATATTTTATACGTTATACGTTATACGTTATACGTTATACGTTATACGTTATACGTTACACGTTACACGTTATACCTCATAGGTTATACATTATACGTTATACGTTATACGTTATACGTTATATGTTATACGTTATACGTTATACGTCATAGGTTATACGTTATACGTTATACGTTATGCGTTATACGTTATGCGTTATACGTTATACGTTATACGTTATGCGTTATACGTTGTACGATATTCGTTATACGTTATACGTTATTAGTTATACGTTATACGGTATACGTTATACGTTGTACGTTACATGTTATAAGTTATACGTTATACGTTATACGATATACGTTATACGTTAAACGTTATACGTTATACGTTATACGTTATATGTTATACGTTATACATTATACGTTATACGTTATACGTTATACGTTATACGTTATACGTTATACGTTATACGTTATACGTTATACGTTATACGTTACACGTTACACGTTATACCTCATAGGTTATACGTTATACGTTATACGTTATACGTTATACGTTATACGTTATACGTTATACGTTATACGTTATACGTTATACGTTATACGTTATACGTTATACGTTATACGTTATACGTTATACGTTTTACGTTATACGATATACGTTACACGTTATACGTTATACGTTATACGTTATACGTTATACGTTATACGTTATACGTTATACGTTATACGTTATACGTTATACGTTATACGTTATACGTTATACGTTATACGTTATACGTTATACGTTATACGTTATACGTTATACGTTATACGTTATACGTTATACGTTATACGTTATACGTTATACGTTATACGTTATACGTTATACGTTATACGTTATACGTTATACGTTATACGTTATACGTTAAACGTTATACTTTATACGTTATACGTTACACGTTATACGTTATACGTTATACGTTATACGTTATACGTTATACGTTATACGTTACACGTTATACGTTATACGTTAAACGTTATACGTTATACGTTATACGTTATACGTTATACGTTATACGTTATACATTATACGTTATACGTTATACATTATACGTTACACGTTATACGTTATACGTTATACGTTATACGTTTTACGATATACGATGTACGTTATACTTTATACGTTATACGTTATACGTTATACTTTATACGTTATAGGTGTTACGTTATACGTTATACGTTATACGTTATTCGTAATACGTTATACGTTATACGTTATACTTTGTACGTTATACGTTATACGTTATACGTTATACGTTATACGTTATACGTTATACGCTATACGTTATACGTTATACGTTATACGTTGTACGTTATACGTTATACGTTATACGTTATACGTTATACGTTATACGTTACACGTTACACGTTATACCTCATAGGTTATACGTTATACGTTATACGTTATACGTTATACGTTATACGTTATACGTTATACGTTATACGTCATAGGTTATACGTTATACGTTATATGTTATGCGTTATACGTAATGCGTTATACGTTATACGTTATACGTTATGCGTTATACGTTGTACGATATTCGTTATACGTTATACGTTATTAGTTATACGTTATACGGTATACGTTATACGTTGTACGTTACATGTTATAAGTTATACGTTATACGTTATACGATATACGTTATACGTTAAACGTTATACGTTATACGTTGTACGTTATATGTTATACGTTATACATTATACGTTATACGTTATACGTTATACGTTATACGTTATACGTTATACGTTATACGTTATACGTTATGCGTTATACGTTGTACGATATTCGTTATACGTTATACGTTATTAGTTATACGTTATACGGTATACGTTATACGTTGTACGTTACATGTTATAAGTTATACGTTATACGTTATACGATATACCTTATACGTTAAACGTTATACGTTATACGTTATACGTTATATGTTATACGTTACACATTATACGTTATACGTTATACGTCATACGTTATACGTTATACGTTATACGTTATACGTTATACGTTATACGTTATACGTTATATGTTATACGTTATACGTTATACGTTATACGTTATACATTACATGTTATGCGTTATACGTTATGCGTTATACGTTATACGTTATACGTTATACGTTATACGTTATACGTTATACGTTATACGTTATACGTTATACGTTATACGTTATACTTTATACGTTATACGTTATACGTTATACGTTATACGTTATACGTTATACGTTATACGTTATACGTTATACGTTATACGTTATACGTTATACGATATACGTTATACGTTATACGTTATACGTTATACGTTATACGTTATACGTTATACGTTATACGTTACGCGTTATACGTTATACGTCATAGGTTATACGTTATACGTTATACGTTATACGTTATACGTTATACGTTATACGTTATACGTTATACGTTATACGTTATACGTTATACGTTATACGTTATACGTTATACGTTATACGTTATACGTTATACGTTATACATTATACGTTATACGTTATACGTTATACGTTATACGTTATACGTCATAGGTTATACATTATACGTTATACGTTATGCGTTATACGATGTACGTTATGCATTATACGTTAAACGTTATACGTTATACGTTATACGTTATACATTATACGTTACACGTTATACGTTATACGTTGTACGTTATACGTTATACGTTATACGTTATACGTTATACGTTATACGTTATACGTTATACGTTATACGTTATACGTTATACGATATACGTTATACGTTACACGTTATACGTTATACGTTATACGTTATACGTTATACGTTATACGTTATTCGTAATACGTTATACGTTATACGTTATACTTTGTACGTTATACGTTATACGTTATACGTTATACGTTATACGTTATACGTTATACGTTATACGTTATACGTTATACGTTATACGTTATACGTTATACGTTATACGTTATACGATATACGTTATACGTTAAACGTTATACGTTATACGTTATACGTTATATGTTATACGTTATACATTATACGTTATACGTTATACGTCATACGTTATACGTTATACGTTATACGTTATACGTTATACGTTATACGTTATACGTTATATGTTATACGTTATACGTTATACGTTATACGTTATACATTACATGTTATGCGTTATACGTTATGCGTTATACGTTATACGTTATACGTTATACGTTATACGTTATACGTTATACGTTATACGTTATACGTTATACGTTATACGTTATACGTTATACGTTATACGTTATACGTTATACGTTATACGTTATACGTTATACATTATACGTTACACGTTATACGTTATACGTTGTACGTTATACGTTATGAGTTGTACGTTATACGTTATACGTTATACGTTATACGTTGTACGTTATACGTTATACGTTATACGTTATACGTTATACGTTATACGTTTTACGTTATACGTTATACGTTATACGTTATACGTTATACGTTATACGTTATACGTTATACGTTATACGTTATACGTTATACGTTATACGTTATACGTTATACGTTATACGATATACGTTATACGTTATACGTTATACGTTATACGTTATACGTTATACGTTATACTTTATACGTTATAAGTTATACGTTATACGTTATACGTTATACGTTATACGTTACACGTTATACGTTATACGTTATACGTTATACGTTATACGTTATACGTTACGCGTTATACGTTATACGTCATAGGTTATACGTTATACGTTATGCGTTATACGTTATACATTATACGTTATACGATATACGTTATACGTTATGCGTTATGCGTTCTTCGTTACACGTTATACGTTATTCAGTATGCGTTATACGTTATACGTTATACGTTATACGTTATACGTCATAGGTTATACATTATACGTTATACGTTATGCGTTATACGATGTACGTTATGCATTATACGTTATGCGTTATGCTGTATACGTTGTACGACATTCGTTATACGTTATACGTTATTAGTTATACGTTATACGGTATACGTTATACGTTGTACGTTACATGTTATAAGTTATACGTTATACGTTATACGATATACGTTATACGTTAAACGTTATACGTTATACGTTATACGTTATATGTTATACGTTATACATTATACGTTATACGTTATACGTCATACGTTATACGTTATACGTTATACGTTATACGTTATACGTTATACGTTATACGTTATACGTTATATGTTATACGTTATACGTTATACGTTATACGTTATACGTTATACATTACATGTTATGCGTTATACGTTATGCGTTATACGTTATACGTTATACGATATACGTTATACGTTATACGTTATACGTTATACGTTATACGTTATACGTTATACGCTATACGTTATACGTTATACGTTATACGTTATACGTTATACGTTATACGTTATACATTATACGTTACACGTTATACGTTATACGTTGTACGTTATACGTTATGAGTTGTACGTTATACGTTATACGTTATACGTTATACGTTGTACGTTATACGTTATACGTTATACGTTATACGTTATACGTTATACGTTATACGTTTTACGTTATACGTTATACGTTATACGTTATACGTTATACGTTATACGTTATACGTTATACGTTATACGTTATACGTTATACGTTATACGTTATACGTTATACGATATACGTTATACGTTATACGTTATACGTTATACGTTATACGTTATACGTTATACTTTATACGTTATACGTTATACGTTATACGTTATACGTTATACGTTATACGTTACACGTTATACGTTATACGTTATACGTTATACGTTATACGTTATACGTTACGCGTTATACGTTATACGTCATAGGTTATACGTTATACGTTATACGTTATGCGTTATACGTTATACATTATACGTTATACGATATACGTTATACGTTATGCGTTATGCGTTCTTCGTTACACGTTATACGTTATTCGGTATGTGTTATACGTTATACGTTATACGTTATACGTTATACGTTATACGTTATACGTTATACGTTATACGTTATACGTTTTACGTTATACGTTATACGTTATACGTTATACGTTATACGTTATACGTTACGCGTTATCCGTTATACGTCATAGGTTATACGTTATACGTTATACGTTATGCGTTATACGTTATACATTATACGTTATACGATATACGTTATACGTTATGCGTTATGCGTTCTTCGTTACACGTTATACGTTATTCGGTATGTGTTATACGTTATACGTTATACGTTATACGTTATACGTTATACGTTATACGTTATACGTTATACGTTATACGATATACGTTATACGTTATACGTTATACGTTATACGTTATACGTTATACGTTATACGTTACACTTTATACGTTATACGTTATACGTTATACGTTATACGTTATACGTTATACGTTACACGTTATACGTCATAGGTTATACGTTATACGATATACGTAATACGTTATGCGTTATACGTTGTACGTTATACGTTATACGTTATACGTCATAGGTTATACATTATACGTTATACGTTATGCGTTATACGTTGTACGTTATGCGTTATACGTTATGCGTTATGCTGTATACGTTGTACGATATTCGTTATACGTTATACGTTATTAGTTATACGTTATACGGTATACGTTATACGTTATACGTTATACGTTATACGTTATACGTTACGCGTTATCCGTTATACGTCATAGGTTATACGTTATACGTTATACGTTACACGTTATACGTTATACGCTATACGTTACATGTTATACGTTATACGTAGTATGTAATGCGTCATACGTTTTACGTTATTCGTTATACGTTTTTCGTTACAAGTTATACGTTATACGTTATACGTTATACGTCATAGGTTATACGTTATACGTTATACGTTATACGTTATACATTATGCGGATTACGTTTTACGTTATTCGTTATACGTTTTTCGTTAGAAGTTATACGTTATACGTTACACGTTATACGTTATACGGTATACGTTATACGTTGAACGTTACATGTTATACGTTATACGTTATACGTTATACGATATACGTTATACGTTATACGTTATACGTTATACGTTATACGTTATACGTTATACGTTATACGTTATACGTTATACGTTACACTTTATACGTTATACGTTATACGTTATACGTTATACGTTATACGTTATACGTTACACGTTATACGTCATAGGTTATACGTTATACGTTATAAGTTATACGTTATACGTAATACGTTGTACGTTATACGTTATACGTTATACGTCATAGGTTATACATTATACGTTATACGTTATGCGTTATACGTTGTACGTTATGCGTTATACGTTATGCGTTATGCTGTATACGTTGTACGATATTCGTTATACGTTATACGTTATTAGTTATACGTTATACGGTATACGTTATACGTTGAACGTTACATGTTATACGTTATACGTTATACGTTATACGATTTACGTTATACGTTATACGTTATACGTTATACGTTATACGTTATACGTTATACGCTATACGTTACATGTTATACGTTATACGTAGTATGTAATGCGTCATACGTTTTACGTTATTCGTTATACGTTTTTCGTTACAAGTTATACGTTATACGTTATACGTTATACGTTATACGTCATAGGTTATACGTTATACGTTATACGTTATACGTTATACATTATGCGTCATACGTTTTACGTTATTCGTTATACGTTTTTCGTTACAAGTTATACGTTATACGTTATACGATATACGTTATACGATATACGTTATACGTTATACGTTATACGTTATACGTTATACGTTATACGTTATATGTTATACGTTATACGTTATACTTTATACGTTATACGTTATGCGTTATACGTTATACGTTATATGTTATACGTTACACGTTAAACGTCATAGGTTATACGTTATACGTTATACGTTATACGTTATACGTTATACGTTATACGTTATACGTTATACGTTATACGTTGTACGTTATACGTCATAGGTTATACATTATACGTTATACGTTATGCGTTATACGTTGTACGTTATACGTTATACGTTATGCGTTATGCTTTATACGTTGTACGATATTCGTTATACGTTATACGTTATTAGTTATACATTATACGTTATACGTTATACGTTATACGTTATACGTTATACGTTATACGTTATACGTTATACGTTATACGTTATACGTTATACGTCATAGGATATACGTTATACGTTATGCGTTATACGTTATACATTATACGTTATACGTTATAGGTTATACGTTAATCGTTATACGTTATACGTTATACGTTATACGTTATACGTTATACGTTATACGTTATACGTTATACGTTATACGTTATACGTTATACGTTATACGCTATACGTTACATGTTATACGTTATACGTAGTATGTAATGCGTCATACGTTTTACGTTATACGTTATACGGTATACGTTATACGTTGTACGTTACATGTTATACGTTATACGTTATACGTTATACGGTATACGTTATGCGTTGTACGTTACATGTTATACGTTATACGATATACGTTATACGTTATACGTTATACGTTATACGTTATACGTTATACGTTATACGTTATACGTTATACGTTATACGTTATACGTTATACGATATACGTTATACGTTATACGTTATACGTTATACGTTATACGTTATACGTTATACTTTATACGTTATACGTTATACGTTATACGTTATACGTTATACGTTATACGTTACACGTTATACGTTATACGTTATACGTTATACGTTATACGTTATACGTTACGCGTTATACGTTATACGTCATAGGTTATACGTTATACGTTATACGTTATGCGTTATACGTTATACATTATACGTTATACGATATACGTTATACGTTATGCGTTATGCGTTCTTCGTTACACGTTATACGTTATTCGGTATGTGTTATACGTTATACGTTATACGTTATACGTTATACGTTATACGTTATACGTTATACGTTATACGTTATACGTTTTACGTTATACGTTATACGTTATACGTTATACGTTATACGTTATACGTTACGCGTTATCCGTTATACGTCATAGGTTATACGTTATACGTTATACGTTATGCGTTATACGTTATACATTATACGTTATACGATATACGTTATACGTTATGCGTTATGCGTTCTTCGTTACACGTTATACGTTATTCGGTATGTGTTATACGTTATACGTTATACGTTATACGTTATACGTTATACGTTATACGTTATACGTTATACGTTATACGATATACGTTATACGTTATACGTTATACGTTATACGTTATACGTTATACGTTACACTTTATACGTTATACGTTATACGTTATACGTTATACGTTATACGTTATACGTTACACGTTATACGTCATAGGTTATACGTTATACGATATACGTAATACGTTATGCGTTATACGTTGTACGTTATACGTTATACGTTATACGTCATAGGTTATACATTATACGTTATACGTTATGCGTTATACGTTGTACGTTATGCGTTATGCTGTATACGTTGTACGATATTCGTTATACGTTATACGTTATTAGTTATACGTTATACGGTATACGTTATACGTTGAACGTTACATGTTATACGTTATACGTTATACGTTATACGATATACGTTATACGTTATACGTTATACGTTATACGTTATACGTTATACGTTATACGTTATACGTTATACATTATGCGGATTACGTTTTACGTTATTCGTTATACGTTTTTCGTTAGAAGTTATACGTTATACGTTACACGTTATACGTTACGCGTTATACGTTATACGTCATAGGTTATACGATATACGTTATACGTTATACGTTATACGTTATACGTTATACGTTATACGTTATACTTTATACGTTATACGTTATACGTTATACGTTATACGTTATACGTTATACGTTACACGTTAAACGTTATACGTTATACGTTATACGTTATACGTTATACGTTACGCGTTATACGTTATACGTCATAGGTTATACGTTATACGTTATGCGTTATACGTTATACATTATACGTTATACGATATACGTTATACGTTATGCGTTATGCGTTCTTCGTTACACGATATACGTTATTCGGTATGCGTTATACGTTATACGTTATACGTTATACGTTATACGTTATACGTTATACGTTATACGTTATACGTTATACGTTATACGTTATACGTTATACGTTATACGTTATACGTTATACGTTATACGATATACGTTATACGTTATACGTTATACGTTATACGTTATACGTTATACGTTATACGTTATACTTTATACGTTATACGTTATACGTTATACGTTATACGTTATACGTTATACGTTATACGTTACACGTTATACGTTATACGTTATACGTTATACGTTATACGTTATACGTTACGCGTTATACGTTATACGTCATAGGTTATACGTTATACGTTATGCGTTATACGTTATACATTATACGTTATACGATATACGTTATACGTTATGCGTTATGCGTTCTTCGTTACACGTTATACGTTATTCGGTATGCGTTATACGTTATACGTTATACGTTATACGTTATACGTTATACGTTATACGTTATACGTTATACGTTATACGATATACGTTATACGTTATACGTTATACGTTATACGTTATACGTTATACGTTACACTTTATACGTTATACGTTATACGTTATACGTTATACGTTATACGTTATACGTTACACGTTATACGTCATAGGTTATACGTTATACGTTATAAGTTATACGTTATACGTAATACGTTGTACGTTATACGTTATACGTTATACGTCATAGGTTATACATTATACGTTATACGTTATGCGTTATACGTTGTACGTTATGCGTTATACGTTATGCGTTATGCTGTATACGTTGTACGATATTCGTTATACGTTATACGTTATTAGTTATACGTTATACGGTATACGTTATACGTTGAACGTTACATGTTATACGTTATACGTTATACGTTATACGATTTACGTTATACGTTATACGTTATACGTTATACGTTATACGTTATACGTTATACGCTATACGTTACATGTTATACGTTATACGTAGTATGTAATGCGTCATACGTTTTACGTTATTCGTTATACGTTTTTCGTTACAAGTTATACGTTATACGTTATACGTTATACGTTATACGTCATAGGTTATACGTTATACGTTATACGTTATACGTTATACATTATGCGTCATACGTTTTACGTTATATGTTATACGTTTTTCGTTACAAGTTATACGTTATACGTTATACGTTATACGTTATACGATATACGTTATACGTTATACGTTATACGTTATACGTTATACGTTATACGTTATACGTTATACGTTATACGTTATACTTTATACGTTATACGTTATGCGTTATACGTTATACGTTATACGTTATACGTTACACGTTAAACGTCATAGGTTATACGTTATACGTTATACGTTATACGTTATACGTTATACGTTATACGTTATACGTTATACGTTATACGTTGTACGTTATACGTCATAGGTTATACATTATACGTTATACGTTATGCGTTATACGTTGTACGTTATACGTTATACGTTATGCGTTATGCTTTATACGTTGTACGATATTCGTTATACGTTATACGTTATTAGTTATACATTATACGTTATACGTTATACGTTATACGTTATACGTTATACGTTATACGTTATACGTTATACGTTATACGTTATACGTCATAGGTTATACGTTATACGTTATGCGTTATACGTTATACATTATACGTTATACGATATACGTTATACGTTATGCGTTATGCGTTCTTCGTTACACGTTATACGTTATTCGGTATGCGTTATACGTTATACGTTATACGTTATACGTTATACGTTATACGTTATACGTTATACGTTATACGTTATACGATATACGTTATACGTTATACGTTATACGTTATACGTTATACGTTGTACGTCATACGTTATACGTTATAGGTTATACGTTAATCGTTATACGTTATACGTTATACGTTATACGTTATACGTTATACGTTATACGTTATACGTTATACGTTATACGTTATACGTTATACGTTATACGTTATACGCTATACGTTACATGTTATACGTTATACGTAGTATGTAATGCGTCATACGTTTTACGTTATACGTTATACGGTATACGTTATACGTTGTACGTTACATGTTATACGTTATACGTTATACGTTATACGGTATACGTTATGCGTTGTACGTTACATGTTATACGTTATACGTTATACGTTATACGATATACGTTATACGTTATACGTTATACGTTATACGTTATACGTTATACGTTATACGTTATACGCTATACGTTACATGTTATACGTTATACATTATACGTTATACGTTATACGTTATACGTTATACGTTATACGTTATACGTTATACGTCATAGGTTATACGTTATACGATATACGTTATACGTTATACGTTATACGTTATACGTTATACGTCATAGGTTATACGTTATACGTTATGCGGTATACGTTATACATTATACGTTAGACGATATACCTTATACGTTATGCGTTATGCGTTCTTCGTTACACGTTATGCGTTATTCGGTATGCGTTATACGTTATACGTTATACGTTATACGTTATACGTTATACGTTATACGTTATACGTTATACGTTATACGTTATACGTTATACGTTATACGTTATACGTCATAGATTGTACGTTATACATTATGCGGTATACGTTATACATTATACGTTATACGATAAACGTTATACGTTATGCGTTATGCGTTCTTCGTTATACGTTATACGTTATTCGGTATGCGTTATACGTTATACGTTATACGTTATACGTTATACGTTATACGTTATACGTTATACGTTATACGTTATACGTTATACGTTATACGTTATACGTTATACGTTATACGTTATACGTTATACGTTATACGTTATACGTTATACGTTATACGTTATACGTTATACGTTATACGTTAAACGTTATACTTTATACGTTATACGTTATACGCTATACGTTATACGTTATACGTTATATTTTATACGTTATACGTTATACGTTATACGTTATACGTTATACGTTATACGTTACACGTTACACGTTATACCTCATAGGTTATACATTATACGTTATACGTTATACGTTATACGTTATACGTTATACGTTATACGTCATAGGTTATACGTTATACGTTATACGTTATGCGTTATACGTTATGCGTTATACGTTATACGTTATACGTTATGCGTTATACGTTGTACGATATTCGTTATACGTTATACGTTATTAGTTATACGTTATACGGTATACGTTATACGTTGTACGTTACATGTTATAAGTTATACGTTATACGTTATACGATATACGTTATACGTTAAACGTTATACGTTATACGTTATACGTTATATGTTATACGTTATACATTATACGTTATACGTTATACGTTATACGTTATACGTTATACGTTATACGTTATACGTTATACGTTATACGTTATACGTTATACGTTATACGTTACACGTTACACGTTATACCTCATAGGTTATACGTTATACGTTATACGTTATACGTTATACGTTATACGTTATACGTTATACGTTATACGTTATACGTTATACGTTATACGTTATACGTTATACGTTATACGTTATACGTTATACGTTTTACGTTATACGATATACGTTACACGTTATACGTTATACGTTATACGTTATACGTTATACGTTATACGTTATACATTATACGTTATACGTTATACGTTATACGTTATACGTTATACGTTATACGTTATACGTTATACGTTATACGTTATACGTTATACGTTATACGTTATACGTTATACGTTATACGTTATACGCTATACGTTATACGTTATACGTTATATTTTATACGTTATACGTTATACGTTATACGTCATAGGTTATACGTTATACGTTATACGTTATGCGTTATACGTTATGCGTTATACGTTATACGTTATACGTTATGCGTTATACGTTGTACGATATTCGTTATACGTTAAACGTTATTAGTTATACGTTATACGGTATACGTTATACGTTGTACGTTACATGTTATAAGTTATACGTTATACGTTATACGATATACGTTATACGTTAAACGTTATACGTTATACGTTATACGTTATATGTTATACGTTATACATTATACGTTATACGTTATACGTTATACGTTATACGTTATTCGTTATACGTTATACGTTATACGTTATACGTTATGCGTTACACGTTACACGTTATACCTCATAGGTTATACGTTATACGTTATACGTTATACGTTATACGTTATACGTTATACGTTATACGTTATACGTTATACGTTATACGTTATACGTTATACATTATACGTTATACGTTATACGTTATACGTTATACGTTATACGTTATACGTTTTACGTTATACGTTATACGTTACACGTTATACGTTATACGTTATACGTTATACGTTATACGTTATACGTTATACGTTATACGTTATACGTTATACGTTATACGTTATACGTTATACGTTATACGTTATACGTTATACGTTATACATTATACGTTATACGTTATACGTTATACATTATACGTTAGACGTTATACGTTATACGTTATACGTTATACGTTTTACGATATACGATGTACGTTATACTTTATACGTTATACGTTATACGTTATACTTTATACGTTATAGGTGTTACGTTATACGTTATACGTTATACGTTATTCGTAATACGTTATACGTTATACGTTATACGTTATGCGTTATACGTTGTACGATATTCGTTATACGTTATACGTTATTAGTTATACGTTATACGGTATACGTTATACGTTGTACGTTACATGTTATAAGTTATACGTTATACGTTATACGATATACGTTATACGTTATACGTTATACGTTATACGTTATACGTTATACGCTATACGTTACATGTTATACGTTATACATTATACGTTATACGTTATACGTTATACGTTATACGTTATACGTTATACGTTATACGTTATACGTCATAGGTTATACGTTATACGATATACGTTATACGTTATACGTTATACGTTATACGTTATACGTCATAGGTTATACGTTATACGTTATGCGGTATACGTTATACATTACACGTTAGACGATATACCTTATACGTTAAGCGTTATGCGTTCTTCGTTACACGTTATGCGTTATTCGGTATGCGTTATACGTTATACGTTATACGTTATACGTTATACGTTATACGTTATACGTTCTACGTTATACGTTATACGTTATACGTTATACGTTATACGTTTTACGTTATACATTATACGTTATACGTTATACGTTATACGTTATACGTTATAAGTTATACGTTATACGTTATACGTTATACGTTATACGTTAAACGTTATACGTTATACGTTATACATTGTACGTTATACGTTATACGTTATACGTTATACGTTATACGTCATAGATTATACGTTATACGTTATGCGGTATACGTTATACATTATACGTTATACGATAAACGTTATACGTTATGCGTTATCCGTTCTTCGTTATACGTTATACGTTATTCGGTATGCGTTATACGTTATACGTTATACGTTATACGTTATACGTTATACGTTATACGTTATACGTTATACGTTATACGTTATACGTTATACGTTATACGTTATACGTTATACGTTATACGTTATACGTTATACGTTATACGTTATACGTTATACGTTATACGTTATACGTTATACGTTATACGCTATACGTTATACGTTATACGTTATTTTTTATACGTTATACGTTATACGTTATACGTTATACGTTATACGTCATACGTTATACGTTATACGTTACACGTTACACGTTATACCTCATAGGTTATACGTTATACGTTATACGTTATACGTTATACGTTATACGTTATACGTTATACGTTATACGTTATACGTTATACGTTATACGTTATACGTTATACATTATACGTTATACGTTATACGTTATACGTTATACGTTATACGTTATACGTTATACGTTATACGTTATACGTTATACGTTATACGTTATACGTTATGCGTTATGCGTTCTTCGTTACACGTTATACGTTATTCGGTATGCGTTATACGTTATACGTTATACGTTATACGTTATACGTTATACGTTATACGTTATACGTTATACGTTATACGTTATACGTTATACGTTATACGTTATACGTTATACGTTATACGTTGTACGTTATACGTTATACGGTATACGTTATACGTTATACGTTATACGTTTTACGTTATACGTTATACGTTATACGTTATACGTTATACGTTATACGTTATACGTTATACGTTATACGTTATACGCTATACGTCATAAGTTATACGTTATACGTTATACGTTATACGTTATACGTTATACGTTATACGTTATACGCTATACGTTATACGTTATACGTTATACGTTATACGTTATACGTTATACGTCATAAGTTATACGTTATACGTTATACGTTATACGTTATACGTTATACGTTATACGTTATACGTTATGCGTTATACGTTCTACGATATTCGTTATACGTTATACTTTATTAGTTATACGTTATACGTTATACGTTATACGTCATAGGTTATACGTTATACGTTATACGTTATACGTTATACGTTATACGTTATACGTTATACGTTATACGTTATACGTTATACGTTATACGTTGTACGTTGTTCGTTATACGTTATAAGTTGTACGTTATACGATATACGTTGTACGTTATTCTTTATACGTTATTCGTTACACGTTATACGTCATACGTTATACGTTATACGTTTTACGTTATTCGTTATACGTTATACGTTATACGATATACGTTATACGTTATACGTTATACGTTATACGTTATACGTTATACGTTATACGTTATACGTTATACGTTATACGTTATACGTTGTACGTTATACGTTATACGTTATACGTTATAAGTTATACGTTATACGTTATACGTTATACGTTGTACGTTATACGTTATACGTTATACATTATACGTTATACGTTATACGTTATACGTTATACGTTATACGTCATAGGTTATACGTTATACGTTATGCGGTATACGTTATACATTATACGTTATACGATATACGTTATACGTTATGCGTTATGCGTTCTTCGTTACACGTTATGCGTTATGCGTTCTTCGTTACACGTTATACGTTATTCGGTATGCGTTATACGTTATACGTTATACGTTATACGTTATACGTTATACGTTATACGTTATACGTTATACGTTATACGTTATACGTTATACGTTATACATTATGCGTTATACGTTATACGTTATACGTTATACGTTATACGTTATACGTTATACGTTATACGTTATACGTTGTACGTTATACGTTATACGTTATACGTTATACGTTATACGTTATACGTTTTACGTTATACGTTATACGTTGTACGTTATACGTTATACGTTATACGTTATACGTTATACGTTATACGTTTTACGTTATACGTTATACGTTATACGTTATACGTTATACGTTATACGTTATACGTTATACGTCATAAGTTATACGTTATACGTTATACGTTATACGTTATACGTTATACGTTATATTTTATACGTTATACGTTGTACGTTATACGTTATAAGTTGTACGTTATACGATATACGTTATACGTTATTCTTTATACGTTATTCGTTACACGTTATAAGTTGTACGTTATACGATATACGTTATACGTTATTCTTTATACGTTATTCGTTACACGTTATACGTCATACGTTATACGTTATACGTTATACGTTATACGTTATATGTTATACGTTATACGTTATACGTTATACGTTACACGTTATACGTTATACGTTATACGTTATACGTTATATTTTATACGTTATACGTTGTACGTTATACGTTATAAGTTGTACGTTATACGATATACGATATACGTTATTCTTTATACGTTATTCGTTACACGTTATAAGTTGTACGTTATACGATATACGTTATACGTTATTCTTTATACGTTATTCGTTACACGTTATACGTCATACGTTATACGTTATACGTTTTACGTTATTCGTTATACGTTATACGTTATACGATATACGTTATACGTTATACGTTATACGTTATACGTTATACGTTATACGTTATACGTTATACGTTATACGTTATACGTTATACGTTACACGGTATACGTTATACTTTGTACGTTATACGTTATGAGTTGTACGTTATACGATATACGTTATACGTTATACATTACATGTTATGCGTTATACGTTATACGTTATACGTTATACGTTATACGTTATACGTTATACGTTATACGTTATACGTTATACGTTATTCGTTATACGTTATACGTTATACGTTATACGTTGTACGTTATACGTTATACGTTATACGTTATACGTTATACGTTATACGTTTTACGTTATACGTTATACGTTATACGTTATACGTTATACGTTATACGTTATACGTTATACGTTATACGTCATAAGTTATACGTTATACGTTATACGTTATACATTATACGTTATACGTTATGCGTTATACGTTCTACGATATTCGTTATACGTTATACTTTATTAGTTATACGTTATACGTCATACGTTATACGTCATAGGTTATACGTTATACGTTATACGTTATACGTTATACGTTATACATTATACGTTATACGTTATACGTTATACGTTATACGTTATACGTTATACGTTATACGTTGTACGTTGTACGTTATACGTTATAAGTTGTACGTTATACGATATACGTTGTACGTTATTCTTTATACGTTATTCGTTACACGTTATACGTCATACGTTATACGTTATACGTTTTACGTTATTCGTTATACGTTATACGTTATACGATATACGTTATACGTTATACATTCTACGTTATACGTTATACGTTACACGTTATACCTCATAGGTTATACGTTATACGTTATACGTTATACGTTATACGTTATACGTTATACGTTATACGTTATACGTTATACGTTATACGTTATACGTTATACGTTATACGTTATACGTTATACGTTATATTTTATACGTTATACGTTATACGTTATACGTTATACGTTATACGTTATACGTTACACGTTACACGTTATACCTCATAGGTTATACGTTATACGTTATACGTTACACGTTATACGTTATACGTTATACGTTATACGTCATAGGTTATACGTTATACGTTATACGTTATGCGTTATACGTTATGCGTTATACGTTATACGTTATACGTTATGCGTTATACGTTGTACGATGTTCGTTATACGTTATACGTTATTAGTTATACGTTATACGGTATACGTTATACGTTGTACGATACATGTTATAAGTTGTACGTTATACGTTATACGATATACGTTATACGTTAAACGTTATACGTTATACGTTATACGTTATACGTTATACATTATACGTTATACGTTATACGTTATACGTTATACGCTACACGTTATACGTTATACGTTATACGTTATACGTTATACGTTATACGTTATACGTTATACGTTATACGTTATACGTTATACGTTATACGTTATACGTTATACGTTATACGTTATACGTTATACGTTATACGTTATACGTTATACGTTATACGTTATACGTTATACGTTATACGTTATACGTTATACGTTATACGTTATACGTTATACGTTATACGTTATACGTTACGCGTTATACGTTACGCGTTATACGTTATACGTTATACGTTATACGTTATACGTTATACGTTATACGTCATAGGTTATACGTTATACGTTATACGTTATACGTTATATTTTATACGTTATACGTTATACGTTATACGTTATACGTTAAACGTTATACGTTATACGTTATACGTTATACATTATACGTTATACGTTATACGTTATACGCTACACGTTATACGTTATACGTTATACGTTATACGTTATACGTTATACGTTATACGTTATACGTTATACGTTATACGTTATACGTTATACGTTATACGTTATACGTTATACGTTATACGTTATACGTTATACGTTATACGTTATACGTTATACGTTATACGTTATACGTTATACGTTACGCGTTATACGTTACGCGTTATACGTTATACGTTATACGTTATACGTTATACGTTATACGTTATACGCTACACGTTATACGTTATACGTTATACGTTATACGTTACACGTTATACGTTATACGTTATACGTTATACGTTATACGTTATACGTTATACGTTATACGTTATACGTTATACGCTATACGTTATACGTTATACGTTATACGTTATACGTTATACGTTATACGTTATACGTTATACGTTACGCGTTATACGTTACGCGTTATACGTTATACGTTATACGTTATACGTTATACGTTATACGTTATACGTTATACGTTATACGTTATACCTTATACGTTATACGTTGTACGTTATACGTTGTACGTTATACGTTATACGTTATACGATATACGTTATACGTTATACGTTATACGTTATACGTTACACGTTATACGTTATACGTTATACGTTATACGTTATACGTTATACGTTATACGTCATAAGTTATACGTTATACGTTATACGTTATACGTTATACGTTATACGTTATGCGTTATACGTTCTACGATATTCGTTATACGTTACACGTTATTACTTATACGTTATACGTTATACGTTATACGTTATACGTTATACGTTATACGTCATAGGTTATACGTTATACGTTATACGTTATACGTTATATTTTATACGTTATACGTTATACGTTATACGTTATACGTTATACGTTATACGTTATACGTTATACGTTTTACGTTATACGTTATACGTTACACGTTATACGTTATACGTTATACGTTATACGTTATACGTTATACGTTATACGTTATACGTTATACGTTATACGTTATACGTTATACGTTATACGTTATACGTTATACGTTATACGATATACGTTATACGTTATACGTTATACATTATACGTTATACGTTGTACGTTATACGTTATAAGTTGTGCGTTATACGATATACGTTATACGTTATTCGTTATACGTACTTCGTTACACGTTATACGTTATACGTTATACGTTATACGTTTTACGATTTACGATGTACGTTATACGTTATACGTTATACGTTATACGTTATACGTCATAAGTTATACGTTATAAGTTGTACGTTATACGATATACGTTGTACGTTATTCTTTATACGTTATTCGTTACACGTTATACGTCATACGTTATACGTTATACGTTTTACGTTATTCGTTATACGTTATACGTTATACGATATACGTTATACGTTATACGTTATACGTTATACGTTATACGTTATACGTTATACGTTATACGTTATACGTTATACGTTATACGTTATACGTTATACGTTATACGTTATACGTTATAAGTTATACGTTATACGTTATACGTTATACGTTGTAGGTTATACGTTATACGTTATACATTATACGTTGTACGTTATACGTTATACGTTATACGTTATACGTTATACGTTATACGTTCTACGTTATACGTTATACGTTATACGTTATATTTTATACGTTATACGTTATACGTTATACGTTATACGTTATACGTTATACGTTACACGTTACACGTTATACCTCATAGGTTATACGTTATACGTTATACGTTATACGTTATACGTTATACGTTATACGTTATACGTTATACGTTATACGTTATACGTTATACGTTATACGTTATACGTTATACGTTATATTTTATACGTTATACGTTATACGTTATACGTTATAGGTTATACGTTATACGTTATACGTTATACGTTATACGTTATACATTATATTTTATACGTTATACGTTATACGTTATACGTTATACGTTATACGTTACACGTTACACGTTATACCTCATAGGTTATACGTTATACGTTATACGTTACACGTTATACGTTATACGTTATACGTTATACGTTATACGTTATACGTTATACGTTATACGTTATACGTTATACGTTATACGTTATACGTTATACGTTATACGTTATACGTTACGCGTTATACGTTACGCGTTATACGTTATACGTTATACGTTATACGTTATACGTTATACGTTATACGTTACACGTTATACGTTATACGTTATTCGTTATACGTTATACGTTATACGTCATAAGTTATACGTTATACGTTATACGTTATACGTTATACGTTATACGTTATGCGTTATACGTTCTACGATATTCGTTATACGTTATACGTTATTAGTTATACGTTATACGTTATACGTTATACGTTATACGTTATACGTTATACGTCATAGGTTATACGTTATACGTTATACGTTATACGTTATATTTTATACGTTATACGTTATACGTTATACGTTATACGTTAAACGTTATACGTTATACGTTATACGTTATACGTTATACGTTATACGTTATACGTTATACGCTACACGTTATACGTTATACGTTATACGTTATACGTTATACGTTATACGTTATACGTTATACGTTATACGTTATACGTTATACGTTATACGTTATACGTTATACGTTATACGTTATACGTTATACGTTATACGTTATACGTTATACGTTATACGTTATACGTTACGCGTTATACGTTACGCGTTATACGTTATACGTTATACGTTATACGTTATACGTTATACGTTATACGCTACACGTTATACGTTATACGTTATACGTTATACGTTACACGTTATACGTTATACGTTATACGTTATACGTTATACGTTATACGTTATACGTTATACGTTATACGTTATACGTTATACGTTATACGTTATACGTTATACGTTATACGTTATACGTTATACGTTATACGTTACGCGTTATACGTTACGCGTTATACGTTATACGTTATACGTTATACGTTATACGTTATACGTTATACGTTATACGTTATACGTTATACCTTATACGTTATACGTTATACGTTATACGTTATACGTTATACGTTATACGTTATACGTTATACGTTATACGTTATACGATATACGTTATACGTTATACGTTATACATTATACGTTATACGTTGTACGTTATACGTTATAAGTTGTGCGTTATACGATATACGTTATACGTTATTCGTTATACGTACTTCGTTACACGTTATACGTTATACGTTATACGTTATACGTTTTACGATTTACGATGTACGTTATACGTTATACGTTATACGTTATACGTTATACGTCATAAGTTATACGTTATAAGTTGTACGTTATACGATATACGTTGTACGTTATTCTTTATACGTTATTCGTTACACGTTATACGTCATACGTTATACGTTATACGTTTTACGTTATTCGTTATACGTTATACGTTATACGATATACGTTATACGTTATACGTTATACGTTATACGTTATACGTTATACGTTATACGTTATACGTTATACGTTATACGTTATACGTTATACGTTATACGTTATACGTTATACGTTATAAGTTATACGTTATACGTTATACGTTATACGTTGTAGGTTATACGTTATACGTTATACATTATACGTTGTACGTTATACGTTATACGTTATACGTTATACGTTATACGTTATACGTTCTACGTTATACGTTATACGTTATACGTTATATTTTATACGTTATACGTTATACGTTATACGTTATACGTTATACGTTATACGTTACACGTTACACGTTATACCTCATAGGTTATACGTTATACGTTATACGTTATACGTTATACGTTATACGTTATACGTTATACGTTATACGTTATACGTTATACGTTATACGTTATACGTTATATTTTATACGTTATACGTTATACGTTATACGTTATAGGTTATACGTTATACGTTATACGTTATACGTTATACGTTATACATTATATTTTATACGTTATACGTTATACGTTATACGTTATACGTTATACGTTATACGTTACACGTTACACGTTATACCTCATAGGTTATACGTTATACGTTATACGTTACACGTTATACGTTATACGTTATACGTTATACGTCATAGGTTATACGTTATACGTTATACGTTATACGCTATACGTTATACGTTATACGTTATACGTTATACGTTTTACGTTATACGTTATACGTTACACGTTATACGTTATACGTTATACGTTATACGTTATACGTTATACGTTATACGTTATACGTTATACGTTATACGTTATACGTTATACGTTATACGTTATACGTTATACGTTATACGTTATACGTTATATGTTATACGTTATACGTTATACATTATACGTTATACGTTGTACGTTATACGTTATAAGTTGTGCGTTATACGATATACGTTATACGTTATTCGTTATACGTACTTCGTTACACGTTATACGTTATACGTTACACGTTATACGTTTTACGATTTACGATGTACGTTATACGTTATACGTTATACGTTATACGTTATACGTCATACGTTATACGTTATACGTTTTACGTTATTCGTTATACGTTATACGTTATACGATATACGTAATACGTTATACGTTATACGTTTTACGTTATACGTGATACGTTATACGTTATACGTTATACGTTATACGTTATACGTTATACGTTATACGCTATACGTCATAAGTTATACGTTATACGTTAT
Organism: Ptiloglossa arizonensis; assembly: GCF_051014685.1. NCBI lineage: Eukaryota > Metazoa > Arthropoda > Insecta > Hymenoptera > Colletidae > Ptiloglossa > Ptiloglossa arizonensis. The sequence goes on from NW_027478547.1 coordinate 102,116, forward strand.
ACGTTATACGTTATACGTTATACGTTATACGTTATACGTTATACGTTATACATTATACGTTATACGTTATACGTTATACGTTGTACGTTATACGTTATACGTTATACGTTATACGTTATACGTTATACGTTTTACGTTATACGTGATACGTTATACGTTATACGTTATACGTTATACGTTATACGTTATACGTTATACGCTATACGTCATAAGTTATACGTTATACGTTATACGTTATACGTTATACGTTATACGTTATACGTTATACGTTATACGTTATACGTTATAAGTTATACGTTATACGTTATACGTTATACGTTGTAGGTTATACGTTATACGTTATACATTATACGTTGTACGTTATACGTTATACGTTATACGTTATACGTTATACGTTATACGTTATACGTTATACGTTATACGTTATACGTTATACGTTATACGATATACGTTATACGTTATACGTTATACATTATACGTTATACGTTGTACGTTATACGTTATAAGTTGTGCGTTATACGATATACGTTATACGTTATTCGTTATACGTACTTCGTTACACGTTATACGTTATACGTTATACGTTATACGTTTTACGATTTACGATGTACGTTATACGTTATACGTCATAGGTTATACGTTATACGTTATACGTTATACGTTATATTTTATACGTTATACGTTATACGTTATACGTTATACGTTATACGTTGTACGTTATACGTTATACGTTCTACGTTATACGTTATACGTTATACGTTATATTTTATACGTTATACGTTGTACGTTATACGTTATACGTTATACGTTATACGTTATACGTTTTACGTTATACGTTATACGTTATACATTATACGTTATACGTTATGCGTTATACGTTCTACGATATTCGTTATACGTTATACTTTATTAGTTATACGTTATACGTCATACGTTATACGTCATAGGTTATACGTTATACGTTATACGTTATACGTTATACGTTATACGTTGTACGTTGTACGTTATACGTTATAAGTTGTACGTTATACGATATACGTTGTACGTTATTCTGTATACGTTATTCGTTACACGTTATACGTCATACGTTATACGTTATACGTTTTACGTTATTCGTTATAGGTTATACGTTATACGATATACGTTATACGTTATACGTTATACGTTATACGTTATACGTTATACGTTATACGTTATACGTTATACGTTATACGTTATACGTTATACGTTATACGTTATACGTTATAAGTTATACGTTGTACGTTATACGTTATACGTTGTACGTTATACGTTATACGTTATACATTATACGTTATACGTTATACGTTATACGTTATACGTTGTACGTTATACGTTATACGTTCTACGTTATACGTTATACGTTATACGTTATATTTTATACGTTATACGTTATACGTTATACGTTATACGTTATACGTTATACGTTATACGTTATACGTTATACGTTATACGTTATACGTTGTACGTTATACGTTATACGTTATACGTTATACGTTATACGTTATACGTTTTACGTTATACGTTATACGTTATACGTTATACGTTATACGTTATACGTTATACGTTATACGTTATACGTTATACGTTATACGTCATAAGTTATACGTTATACGTTATACGTCATAAGTTATACGTTATACGTTATACGTTATACGTTATACGTTATACGTTATACGTTATGCGTTATACGTTCTACGATATTCGTTATACGTTATTCGTTACACGTTATACGTCATACGTTATACGTTATACGTTTTACGTTATTCGTTATACGTTATACGTTATACGATATACGTTATACGTTATACGTTATACGTTTTACGTTATACGTCATAGGTTATACGTTATACGTTATACGTTATACGTTATATTTTATACGTTATACGTTATACGTTATACGTTATACGTTATACGTTATACGTTATACGCTATACGTCATAAGTTATACGTTATACGTTATACGTTATACGTTATACGTTATACGTTATGCGTTATACGTTCTACGATATTCGTTATACGTTATACGTTATTAGTTATACGTTATACGTTATACGTTGTACGTTATACGTTATAAGTTGTGCGTTATACGATATACGTTATACGTTATTCGTTATACGTACTTCGTTACATGTTATACGTTATACGTTACACGTTATACGTTTTACGATTTACGATGTACGTTATACGTTATACGTTATACGTTATACGTTATACGTCATACGTTGTACGTTATACGTTATACGTTTTACGTTATTCGTTATACGTTATACGTTATACGATATACGTTGTACGTTATACGTTATACGTTATAGGTTATACGTTATACGTTATACGTTCTACGTTATACGTTATACGTTATACGTTATATTTTATACGTTATACGTTATACGTTATACGTTATACGTTATACGTTATACGTTACACGTTACACGTTATACCTCATAGGTTATACGTTATACGTTATACGTTATACGTTATACGTTATACGTTATACGTTATACGTTATACGTTATACGTTATACGTTATACGTTATACGTTATACGTTATATTTTATACGTTATACGTTATACGTTATACGTTATAGGTTATACGTTATACGTTATACGTTATACGTTATACGTTATACGTTATACGTTATATTTTATACGTTATACGTTATACGTTATACGTTATACGTTATACGTTACACGTTACACGTTATACCTCATAGGTTATACGTTATACGTTATACGTTACACGTTATACGTTATACGTTATACGTTATACGTCATAGGTTATACGTTATACGTTATACGTTATGCGTTATACGTTATGCGTTATACGTTATACGTTATACGTTATGCGTTATACGTTGTACGATGTTCGTTATACGTTATACGTTATTAGTTATACGTTATACGGTATACGTTATACGTTGTACGATACATGTTATAAGTTATACGTTATACGTTATACGATATACGTTATACGTTAAACGTTATACGTTATACGTTATACGATATACGTTATACGTTAAACGTTATACGTTATACGTTATACGTTATACGTTATACATTATACGTTATACGTTATACGTTATACGCTACACGTTATACGTTATACGTTATACGTTATACGTTATACGTTATACGTTATACGTTATACGTTATACGTTATACGTTATACGTTATACGTTATACGTTATACGTTATACGTTATACGTTATACGTTATACGTTATACGTTATACGTTATACGTTATACGTTATACGTTATACGTTATACGTTATACGTTATACGTTATACGTTATACGTTACGCGTTATACGTTACGCGTTATACGTTATACGTTATACGTTATACGTTATACGTTATACGTTATACGTTATACGTTATACGTTATACGTTATACGTTATACGTTACACGTTATACGTTATACGTTATACGTTATACGTTATACGTTACACGTTGTACGTTATACGTTGTACGTTATACGTTATACGTTATACGTTATACGTTATACGATATACGTTATACGTTATACGTTATACGTTATACGTTACACGTTATACGTTATACGTTATACGTTATACGTTATACGTTATACGTCATAAGTTATACGTTATACGTTATACGTTATACGTTATACGTTATACGTTATACGTTATGCGTTATACGTTCTACGATATTCGTTATACGTTATACGTTATTAGTTATACGTTATACGTTATACGTTATACGTTATACGTTATACGTTATACGTTATACGTCATAGGTTATACGTTATACGTTATACGTTATACATTATACGTTATACGTTGTACGTTATACGTTATAAGTTGTGCGTTATACGATATACGTTATACGTTATTCGTTATACGTACTTCGTTACACGTTATACGTTATACGTTATACGTTATACGTTATACGATATACGTTATACGTTATACGTTATACGTTATACGTTATACGTTATACTTTATACGTTATAGGTGTTACGTTATACGTTATACGTTATACGTTATACGTTATACGTTATACGTTATACGTTATACGTTATACGTTATACGTTATACATTATACGTTATACGTTGTACGTTATACGTTATAAGTTGTGCGTTATACGATATACGTTATACGTTATTCGTTATACGTACTTCGTTACACGTTATACGTTATACGTTATACGTTATACGTTATACGTTATACGTTATACGTTATACGTTATACGTTATACGTTATACGTTATACGTTATACTTTATACGTTATAGGTGTTACGTTATACGTTATACGTTATACGTTATTCGTAATACGTTATACGTGATACGTTATACTTTGTACGTTATACGTTATACGTTATACGTTATACATTATACGTTATACGTTATACATTACATGTTATGCGTTATACGTTATGCGTTATACGTTATACGTTATACGTTACACGTTATACGTTATACGTTATACGTTATACGTTATGCGTTATACGTTCTACGATATTCGTTATACGTTATACGTTATTAGTTATACGTTATACGTTATACGTTATACGTTATACGTTATACGTTATACGTTATACGTTATACGTCATAGGTTATACGTTATACGTTATACGTTATACGTTATACGTTATACGTTATACGTTATACGTTATACGTTATACGTTTTACGTTATACGTTATACGTTACACGTTATACGTTATACGTTATACGTTATACGTTATACGTTATACGTTATACGTTATACGTTATACGTTATACGTTATACGTTATACGTTATACGTTATACGTTATACGTTATACGTTATACGTTATACATTATACGTTATACGTTGTACGTTATACGTTATAAGTTGTGCGTTATACGATATACGTTATACGTTATTCGTTATACGTACTTCGTTACACGTTATACGTTATACGTTATACGTTATACGTTATACGTTATACGTTATACGTTATACGTTATACGTTATACGTTATACGTTATACTTTATACGTTATAGGTGTTACGTTATACGTTATACGTTATACGTTATTCGTAATACGTTATACGTGATACGTTATACTTTGTACGTTATACGTTATACGTTATACGTTATACATTATACGTTATACGTTATACATTACATGTTATGCATTATACGTTATACGTTATACGTTATACGTTACACGTTATACGTTATACGTTATACGTTATACGTTATACGTTATACGTTATACGTTATACGTTATACGTTATACGTTATACGTTATACGTTATACGTTATACGTTATACGTTACACGTTATACGTTATACTTTGTACGTTATACGTTATGAGTTGTACGTTATACGATATACGTTATACGTTATACATTACATGATATGCCTTCTACGTTATACGTTATACGTTATACGTTATACGTTATACGTTATACGTTATACGTTATACGTTATACGTTATACGTTATACGTTATACGTTGTACGTTGTACGTTATACGTTATAAGTTGTACGTTATACGATATACGTTGTACGTTATTCTTTATACGTTATTCGTTACACGTTATACGTCATACGTTATACGTTATACGTTTTACGTTATACGTTATACGTTATACATTATACGTTATACGTTGTACGTTATACGTTATAAGTTGTGCGTTATACGATATACGTTATACGTTATTCGTTATACGTACTTCGTTACACGTTATACGTTATACGTTATACGTTATACGTTATTAGTTATACGTTATACGTTATACGTTATACGTTATACGTTATACGTTATACGTTATATTTTATACGTTATACGTTATACGTTATACGTTATAGGTTATACGTTATACGTTATACGTTATACGTTATACGTTATACGTTATATTTTATACGTTATACGTTATACGTTATACGTTATACGTTATACGTTACACGTTACACGTTATACCTCATAGGTTATACGTTATACGTTATACGTTACACGTTATACGTTATACGTTATACGTTATACGTCATAGGTTATACGTTATACGTTATACGTTATGCGTTATACGTTATGCGTTATACGTTATACGTTATACGTTATGCGTTATACGTTGTACGATGTTCGTTATACGTTATACGTTATTAGTTATACGTTATACGGTATACGTTATACGTTGTACGATACATGTTATAAGTTATACGTTATACGTTATACGATATACGTTATACGTTAAACGTTATACGTTATACGTTATACGATATACGTTATACGTTAAACGTTATACGTTATACGTTATACGTTATACGTTATACGTTATACGTTATACGTTATACGTTATACGCTACACGTTATACGTTATACGTTATACGTTATACGTTATACGTTATACGTTATACGTTATACGTTATACGTTATACGTTATACGTTATACGTTATACGTTATACGTTATACGTTATACGTTATACGTTATACGTTATACGTTATACGTTATACGTTATACGTTATACGTTATACGTTATACGTTATACGTTATACGTTATACGTTATACGTTATACGTTATACGTTATACGTTACGCGTTATACGTTACGCGTTATACGTTATACGTTATACGTTATACGTTATACGTTATACGTTATACGTTATACGTTATACGTTATACGTTATACGTTATACGTTATACGTTATACGTTATACGTTATACGTTATACGTCATAAGTTATACGTTATACGTTATACGTTATACGTTATACGTTATACGTTATACGTTATGCGTTATACGTTCTACGATATTCGTTATACGTTATACGTTATTAGTTATACGTTATACGTTATACGTTATACGTTATACGTTATACGTTATACGTTATACGTCATAGGTTATACGTTATACGTTATACGTTATACGTTATACATTATACGTTATACGTTGTACGTTATACGTTATAAGTTGTGCGTTATACGATATACGTTATACGTTATTCGTTATACGTACTTCGTTACACGTTATACGTTATACGTTATATGTTATACGTTATACGATATACGTTATACGTTATACGTTATACGTTATACGTTATACGTTATACTTTATACGTTATAGGTGTTACGTTATACGTTATACGTTATACGTTATACGTTATACCTTATACGTTATACGTTATACGTTATACGTTATACGTTATACGTTATACATTATACGTTATACGTTGTACGTTATACGTTATAAGTTGTGCGTTATACGATATACGTTATACGTTATTCGTTATACGTACTTCGTTACACGTTATACGTTATACGTTATACGTTATACGTTATACGTTATACGTTATACGTTATACGTTATACGTTATACGTTATACGTTATACTTTATACGTTATAGGTGTTACGTTATACGTTATACGTTATACGTTATTCGTAATACGTTATACGTGATACGTTATACTTTGTACGTTATACGTTATACGTTATACGTTATACATTATACGTTATACGTTATACATTACATGTTATGCGTTATACGTTATGCGTTATACGTTATACGTTATACGTTACACGTTATACGTTATACGTTATACGTTATACGTTATGCGTTATACGTTCTACGATATTCGTTATACGTTATACGTTATTAGTTATACGTTATACGTTATACGTTATACGTTATACGTTATACGTTATACGTTATACGTCATAGGTTATACGTTATACGTTATACGTTATACGTTATATTTTATACGTTATACGTTATACGTTATACGTTATACGTTATACGTTATACGTTATACGTTATACGTTTTACGTTATACGTTATACGTTACACGTTATACGTTATACGTTATACGTTATACGTTATACGTTATACGTTATACGTTATACGTTATACGTTATACGTTATACGTTATACGTTATACGTTATACGTTATACGTTATACGTTATACGTTATACATTATACGTTATACGTTGTATGTTATACGTTATAAGTTGTGCGTTATACGATATACGTTATACGTTATTCGTTATACGTACTTCGTTACACGTTATACGTTATACGTTATACGTTATACGTTATACGTTATACGTTATACGTTATACGTTATACGTTATACGTTATACGTTATACGTTATACGTTATACTTTATACGTTATAGGTGTTACGTTATACGTTATACGTTATACGTTATTCGTAATACGTTATACGTGATACGTTATACTTTGTACGTTATACGTTATACGTTATACGTTATACATTATACGTTATACGTTATACATTACATGTTATGCGTTATACGTTATACGTTATACGTTATACGTTACACGTTATACGTTATACGTTATACGTTATACGTTATACGTTATACGTTATACGTTATACGTTATACGTTATGCGTTATACGTTATACGTTACACGTTATACGTTATACTCTGTACGTTATACGTTATGAGTTGTACGTTATACGATATACGTTATACGTTATACATTACATGTTATGCCTTATACGTTATACGTTATACGTTATACGTTATACGTTATACGTTATACGTTATACGTTATACGTTATACGTTATACGTTATACGTTGTACGTTATACGTTATACGTTATACGTTATACGTTATACGTTATACGTTTTACGTTATACGTTATACGTTATACGTTATACGTTATACGTTATACGTTATACGTTATACGTTATACACTATACGTCATAAGTTATACGTTATACGTTATACGTTATACGTTATACGTTATACGTTATGTGTTATACGTTCTACGATATTCGTTATACGTTATACGTTATTAGTTATACGTTATACGTTATACGTTATACGTCATAGGTTATACGTTATACGTTATACGTTATACGTTATACGTTATACGTTATACGTTATACGTTATACGTTATACGTTATACGTTATACGTTATACGTTATACGTTATACGTTATACGTTGTACGTTATACGTTATAAGTTGTACGTTATACGATATACGTTATACGTTATTCTTTATACGTTATTCGTTACACGTTATACGTCATACGTTATACGTTATACGTTTTACGTTATTCGTTATACGTTATACGTTATACGATATACGTTATACGTTATACGTTATACGTTGTACGTTATACGTTATACGTTATACGGTATACGTTATACGTTATACGTTTTACGTTATACGTTATACGTTATACGTTATACGTTATACGTTATACGTTATACGTTATACGTTATACATCATAAGTTATACGTTATACGTTATACGTTATACGTTATACGTTATACGTTATACGTTATGCGTTATACGTTCTACGATATTCGTTATACGTTATACTTTATTAGTTATACGTTATACGTTATACGTTATACGTCATAGGTTATACGTTATACGTTATACGTTATACGTTATACGTTATACGTTATACGTTATACGTTATACGTTATACGTTATACGTTATACGTTATACGTTATACGTTGTACGTTGTACGTTATACGTTATAAGTTGTACGTTATACGATATACGTTGTACGTTATTCTTTATACGTTATTCGTTACACGTTATACGTCATACGTTATACGTTATACGTTTTACGTTATTCGTTATACGTTATACGTTATACGATATACGTTATACGTTATACGTTATACGTTATACGTTATACGTTATACGTTATACGTTATACGTTATACGTTATACGTTATACGTTATACGTTATACGTTATACGTTATACGTTATACGTTATACGTTATACGTTATATTTTATACGTTATACGTTATACGTTATACGTTATACGTTATACGTTATACGTTATACGTTATACGTTATACGTTATACGTTATACGTTATATTTTATACGTTATACGTTATACGTTATACGTTATACGTTATACGTTACACGTTACACGTTATACCTCATAGGTTATACGTTATACGTTATACGTTACACGTTATACGTTATACGTTATACGTTATACGTCATAGGTTATACGTTATACGTTATACGTTATGCGTTATACGTTATGCGTTATACGTTATACGTTATACGTTATACGTTATACGTTATACGTTATACGTTATACGTTATACGTTATACGTTATACGTTATACATTATACGTTATACGTTATACGTTATACGTTATACGTTATACGTTATACGTCATAGGTTATACGTTATACGTTATACGGTATACGTTATACATTATACGTTATACGATAAACGTTATACGTTATGCGTTATGCGTTCTTCGTTACACGTTATACGTTATTCGGTATGCGTTATACGTTATACGTTATACGTTAAACGTTATACGTTATACGTTATACGTTATACGTTATACGTTATACGTTATGCGTTATACGTTATACGTTATACGTTATACGTTATACGTTATACGTTATACGTTATACGTTATACGTTATACGTTATACGTTATACGTTATACGTTATACGTTATACGTTATACGTTATACGTTATACGTTATACGTTATACGTTATACGTTATACGTTATACGTCATAGGTTATACGTTATACGTTATACGTTATACGTTATATTTTATACGTTATACGTTATACGTTATACGTTATACGTTATACGTTATACGTTACACGTTACACGTTATACCTCATAGGTTATACGTTATACGTTATACGTTATACGTTATATTTTATACGTTATACGTTATACGTTATACGTTATACGTTATACGTTATACGTTATACGTTATACGTTTTACGTTATACGTTATACGTTATACGTTATACGTTATACGTTATACGTTATACATTATACGTTATACGTTATACGTTATACGTTATACGTTATACGTTATACGTTATACGTCATAGGTTATACGTTATACGTTATACGGTATACGTTATACATTATACGTTATACGATAAACGTTATACGTTATGCGTTATGCGTTCTTCGTTACACGTTATACGTTATTCGGTATGCGTTATACGTTATACGTTATACGTTAAACGTTATACGTTATACGTTATACGTTATACGTTATACGTTATACGTTATGCGTTATACGTTATACGTTATACGTTATACGTTATACGTTATACGTTATACGTTATACGTTATACGTTATACGTTATACGTTATACGTTATACGTTATACGTTATACGTTATACGTTATACGTTATACGTTATACGTTATACGTTATACGTTATACGTTATACGTTATACGTCATAGGTTATACGTTATACGTTATACGTTATACGTTATATTTTATACGTTATACGTTATACGTTATACGTTATACGTTATACGTTACACGTTACACGTTATACCTCATAGGTTATACGTTATACGTTATACGTTATACGTTATATTTTATACGTTATACGTTATACGTTATACGTTATACGTTATACGTTATACGTTATACGTTATACGTTTTACGTTATACGTTATACGTTATACGTTATACGTTATACGTTATACGTTATACGTTATACGCTATACGTAATAAGTTATACGTTATACGTTATACGTTATATTTTATACGTTATACGTTATACGTTATACGTTATACGTTATACGTTATACGTTATACGTTATACGTTTTACGTTATACGTTATACGTTATACGTTATACGTTATACGTTATACGTTATACGTTATACGCTATACGTAATAAGTTATACGTTATACGTTATACGTTATACGTTATACGTTATACGTTATACGTTATACGTTATACGTTATACGTTATACGTTATACGTTATACGTTATACGTTGTACGTTATACGTTATACGTTATACGTTATACGTTATACGTTATACGTTATACGTTATACGTTATACGTTATACGTTATACGTTATACGTTATACGTTATACGTTATACGTTATACGTTATACGTTATACATTATACGTTATACGTTGTACGTTATACGTTATAAGTTGTGCGTTATACGATATACGTTATACGTTATTCGTTATACGTACTTCGTTACACGTTATACGTTATACGTTATACGTTATACGTTACACGTTACACGTTATACCTCATAGGTTATACGTTATACGTTATACGTTACACGTTATACGTTATACGTTATACGTTATACGTCATAGGTTATACGTTATACGTTATACGTTATGCGTTATACGTTATGCGTTATACGTTATACGTTATACGTTATGCGTTATACGTTGTACGATGTTCGTTATACGTTATACGTTATTAGTTATACGTTATACGGTATACGTTATACGTTGTACGATACATGTTATAAGTTATACGTTATACGTTATACGATATACGTTATACGTTAAACGTTATACGTTATACGTTATACGATATACGTTATACGTTAAACGTTATACGTTATACGTTATACGTTATACGTTATACGTTATACGTTATACGTTATACGTTATACGCTACACGTTATACGTTATACGTTATACGTTATACGTTATACGTTATACGTTATACGTTATACGTTATACGTTATACGTTATACGTTATACGTTATACGTTATACGTTATACGTTATACGTTATACGTTATACGTTATACGTTATACGTTATACGTTATACGTTATACGTTATACGTTATACGTTATACGTTATACGTTATACGTTATACGTTACGCGTTATACGTTACGCGTTATACGTTATACGTTATACGTTATACGTTATACGTTATACGTTATACGTTATACGTTATACGTTATACGTTACACGTTGTACGTTATACGTTGTACGTTATACGTTATACGTTATACGTTATACGTTATACGATATACGTTATACGTTATACGTTATACGTTATACGTTACACGTTATACGTTATACGTTATACGTTATACGTTATACGTTATACGTCATAAGTTATACGTTATACGTTATACGTTATACGTTATACGTTATACGTTATACGTTATGCGTTATACGTTCTACGATATTCGTTATACGTTATACGTTATTAGTTATACGTTATACGTTATACGTTATACGTTATACGTTATACGTTATACGTTATACGTCATAGATTATACGTTATACGTTATACGTTATACGTTATACATTATACGTTATACGTTGTACGTTATACGTTATAAGTTGTGCGTTATACGATATACGTTATACGTTATTCGTTATACGTACTTCGTTACACGTTATACGTTATACGTTATATGTTATACGTTATACGATATACGTTATACGTTATACGTTATACGTTATACGTTATACGTTATACTTTATACGTTATAGGTGTTACGTTATACGTTATACGTTATACGTTATACGTTATACCTTATACGTTATACGTTATACGTTATACGTTATACGTTATACGTTATACATTATACGTTATACGTTGTACGTTATACGTTATAAGTTGTGCGTTATACGATATACGTTATACGTTATTCGTTATACGTACTTCGTTACACGTTATACGTTATACGTTATACGTTATACGTTATACGTTATACGTTATACGTTATACGTTATACGTTATACGTTATACGTTATACTTTATACGTTATAGGTGTTACGTTATACGTTATACGTTATACGTTATTCGTAATACGTTATACGTGATACGTTATACTTTGTACGTTATACGTTATACGTTATACGTTATACATTATACGTTATACGTTATACATTACATGTTATGCGTTATACGTTATGCGTTATACGTTATACGTTATACGTTACACGTTATACGTTATACGTTATACGTTATACGTTATGCGTTATACGTTCTACGATATTCGTTATACGTTATACGTTATTAGTTATACGTTATACGTTATACGTTATACGTTATACGTTATACGTTATACGTTATACGTCATAGGTTATACGTTATACGTTATACGTTATACGTTATATTTTATACGTTATACGTTATACGTTATACGTTATACGTTATACGTTATACGTTATACGTTATACGTTTTACGTTATACGTTATACGTTACACGTTATACGTTATACGTTATACGTTATACGTTATACGTTATACGTTATACGTTATACGTTATACGTTATACGTTATACGTTATACGTTATACGTTATACGTTATACGTTATACGTTATACGTTATACATTATACGTTATACGTTGTATGTTATACGTTATAAGTTGTGCGTTATACGATATACGTTATACGTTATTCGTTATACGTACTTCGTTACACGTTATACGTTATACGTTATACGTTATACGTTATACGTTATACGTTATACGTTATACGTTATACGTTATACGTTATACGTTATACGTTATACGTTATACGTTATACTTTATACGTTATAGGTGTTACGTTATACGTTATACGTTATACGTTATTCGTAATACGTTATACGTGATACGTTATACTTTGTACGTTATACGTTATACGTTATACGTTATACATTATACGTTATACGTTATACATTACATGTTATGCGTTATACGTTATACGTTATACGTTATACGTTACACGTTATACGTTATACGTTATACGTTATACGTTATACGTTATACGTTATACGTTATACGTTATACGTTATGCGTTATACGTTATACGTTACACGTTATACGTTATACTCTGTACGTTATACGTTATGAGTTGTACGTTATACGATATACGTTATACGTTATACACTACATGTTATGCCTTATACGTTATACGTTATACGTTATACGTTATACGTTATACGTTATACGTTATACGTTATACGTTATACGTTATATTTTATACGTTATACGTTATACGTTATACGTTATACGTTATACGTTACACGTTACACGTTATACCTCATAGGTTATACGTTATACGTTATACGTTATACGTTATATTTTATACGTTATACGTTATACGTTATACGTTATACTTTATACGTTATAGGTGTTACGTTATACGTTATACGTTATACGTTATACGTTATACCTTATACGTTATACGTTATACGTTATACGTTATACGTTATACGTTATACATTATACGTTATACGTTGTACGTTATACGTTATAAGTTGTGCGTTATACGATATACGTTATACGTTATTCGTTATACGTACTTCGTTACACGTTATACGTTATACGTTATACGTTATACGTTATACGTTATACGTTATACGTTATACGTTATACGTTATACGTTATACGTTATACGTTATACGTTATACGTTATACGTTATACGTTATACGTTATACGTTATACGTTATACGTTATACGTTATACGTTATACGTTATACGTTGTACGTTATACGTTATACGTTATACGTTATACGTTATACGTTATACGTTATACGTTATACGTTATACGTTATACGTTATACGTTATACGTTATACGTTATACGTTATACGTTATACGTTATACGTTATACGTTATACGTTATACGTTTTACGTTATACGTTATACGTTATACGTTATACGTTATACGTTATACGTTATACGTTATACGCTATACGTAATAAGTTATACGTTATACGTTATACGTTATACGTTATACGTTATACGTTATACGTTATACGTTATACGTTATACGTTATACGTTATACGTTATACGTTATACGTTGTACGTTATACGTTATACGTTATACGTTATACGTTATACGTTATACGTTATACGTTATACGTTATACGTTATACGTTATACGTTATACGTTATACGTTATACGTTATACGTTATACGTTATACGTTATACATTATACGTTATACGTTGTACGTTATACGTTATAAGTTGTGCGTTATACGATATACGTTATACGTTATTCGTTATACGTACTTCGTTACACGTTATACGTTATACGTTATACGTTATACGTTATACGTTATACGTTATACGTTATACGTTATACGTTATACGTTATATTTTATACGTTATACGTTATACGTTATACGTTATACGTTATACGTTACACGTTACACGTTATACCTCATAGGTTATACGTTATACGTTATACGTTACACGTTATACGTTATACGTTATACGTTATACGTCATAGGTTATACGTTATACGTTATACGTTATGCGTTATACGTTATGCGTTATACGTTATACGTTATACGTTATGCGTTATACGTTGTACGATGTTCGTTATACGTTATACGTTATTAGTTATACGTTATACGGTATACGTTATACGTTGTACGATACATGTTATAAGTTATACGTTATACGTTATACGATATACGTTATACGTTAAACGTTATACGTTATACGTTATACGATATACGTTATACGTTAAACGTTATACGTTATACGTTATACGTTATACGTTATACGTTATACGTTATACGTTATACGTTATACGCTACACGTTATACGTTATACGTTATACGTTATACGTTATACGTTATACGTTATACGTTATACGTTATACGTTATACGTTATACGTTATACGTTATACGTTATACGTTATACGTTATACGTTATACGTTATACGTTATACGTTATACGTTATACGTTATACGTTATACGTTATACGTTATACGTTATACGTTATACGTTATACGTTACGCGTTATACGTTACGCGTTATACGTTATACGTTATACGTTATACGTTATACGTTATACGTTATACGTTATACGTTATACGTTATACGTTACACGTTGTACGTTATACGTTGTACGTTATACGTTATACGTTATACGTTATACGTTATACGATATACGTTATACGTTATACGTTATACGTTATACGTTACACGTTATACGTTATACGTTATACGTTATACGTTATACGTTATACGTCATAAGTTATACGTTATACGTTATACGTTATACGTTATACGTTATACGTTATACGTTATGCGTTATACGTTCTACGATATTCGTTATACGTTATACGTTATTAGTTATACGTTATACGTTATACGTTATACGTTATACGTTATACGTTATACGTTATACGTTATACGTCATAGATTATACGTTATACGTTATACGTTATACGTTATACATTATACGTTATACGTTGTACGTTATACGTTATAAGTTGTGCGTTATACGATATACGTTATACGTTATTCGTTATACGTACTTCGTTACACGTTATACGTTATACGTTATATGTTATACGTTATACGATATACGTTATACGTTATACGTTATACGTTATACGTTATACGTTATACTTTATACGTTATAGGTGTTACGTTATACGTTATACGTTATACGTTATACGTTATACCTTATACGTTATACGTTATACGTTATACGTTATACGTTATACGTTATACATTATACGTTATACGTTGTACGTTATACGTTATAAGTTGTGCGTTATACGATATACGTTATACGTTATTCGTTATACGTACTTCGTTACACGTTATACGTTATACGTTATACGTTATACGTTATACGTTATACGTTATACGTTATACGTTATACGTTATACGTTATACGTTATACTTTATACGTTATAGGTGTTACGTTATACGTTATACGTTATACGTTATTCGTAATACGTTATACGTGATACGTTATACTTTGTACGTTATACGTTATACGTTATACGTTATACATTATACGTTATACGTTATACATTACATGTTATGCGTTATACGTTATGCGTTATACGTTATACGTTATACGTTACACGTTATACGTTATACGTTATACGTTATACGTTATGCGTTATACGTTCTACGATATTCGTTATACGTTATACGTTATTAGTTATACGTTATACGTTATACGTTATACGTTATACGTTATACGTTATACGTTATACGTCATAGGTTATACGTTATACGTTATACGTTATACGTTATATTTTATACGTTATACGTTATACGTTATACGTTATACGTTATACGTTATACGTTATACGTTATACGTTTTACGTTATACGTTATACGTTACACGTTATACGTTATACGTTATACGTTATACGTTATACGTTATACGTTATACGTTATACGTTATACGTTATACGTTATACGTTATACGTTATACGTTATACGTTATACGTTATACGTTATACGTTATACGTTATACATTATACGTTATACGTTGTATGTTATACGTTATAAGTTGTGCGTTATACGATATACGTTATACGTTATTCGTTATACGTACTTCGTTACACGTTATACGTTATACGTTATACGTTATACGTTATACGTTATACGTTATACGTTATACGTTATACGTTATACGTTATACGTTATACGTTATACGTTATACTTTATACGTTATAGGTGTTACGTTATACGTTATACGTTATACGTTATTCGTAATACGTTATACGTGATACGTTATACTTTGTACGTTATACGTTATACGTTATACGTTATACATTATACGTTATACGTTATACATTACATGTTATGCGTTATACGTTATACGTTATACGTTATACGTTACACGTTATACGTTATACGTTATACGTTATACGTTATACGTTATACGTTATACGTTATACGTTATACGTTATGCGTTATACGTTATACGTTACACGTTATACGTTATACTCTGTACGTTATACGTTATGAGTTGTACGTTATACGATATACGTTATACGTTATACACTACATGTTATGCCTTATACGTTATACGTTATACGTTATACGTTATACGTTATACGTTATACGTTATACGTTATACGTTATACGTTATACGTTGTACGTTATACGTTATACGTTATACGTTATACGTTATACGTTATACGTTTTACGTTATACGTTATACGTTATACGTTATACGTTATACGTTATACGTTATACGTTATACGTTATACGTTATACGCTATACGTCATAAGTTATACGTTATACGTTATACGTTATACGTTATACGTTATACGTTATACGTTATGTGTTATACGTTCTACGATATTCGTTATACGTTATACGTTATTAGTTATACGTTATACGTTATACGTTATACGTCATAGGTTATACGTTATACGTTATACGTTATACGTTATACGTTATACGTTATACGTTATACGTTATACGTTATACGTTATACGTTATACGTTATACGTTATACGTTATACGTTATACGTTGTACGTTATACGTTATAAGTTGTACGTTATACGATATACGTTATACGTTATTCTTTATACGTTATTCGTTACACGTTATACGTCATACGTTATACGTTATACGTTTTACGTTATTCGTTATACGTTATACGTTATACGATATACGTTATACGTTATACGTTATACGTTGTACGTTATACGTTATACGTTATACGGTATACGTTATACGTTATACGTTTTACGTTATACGTTATACGTTATACGTTATACGTTATACGTTATACGTTATACGTTATACGTTATACATCATAAGTTATACGTTATACGTTATACGTTATACGTTATACGTTATACGTTATACGTTATGCGTTATACGTTCTACGATGTTCGTTATACGTTATACTTTATTAGTTATACGTTATACGTTATACGTTATACGTCATAGGTTATACGTTATACGTTATACGTTATACGTTATACGTTATACGTTATACGTTATACGTTATACGTTATACGTTATACGTTATACGTTGTACGTTGTACGTTATACGTTATAAGTTGTACGTTATACGATATACGTTGTACGTTATTCTTTATACGTTATTCGTTACACGTTATACGTCATACGTTATACGTTATACGTTTTACGTTATTCGTTATACGTTATACGTTATACGATATACGTTATACGTTATACGTTATACGTTATACGTTATACGTTATACGTTATACGTTATACGTTATACGTTATACGTTATACGTTATACGTTATACGTTATACGTTATACGTTATAAGTTATACGTTATACGTTATACGTTATACGTTGTACGTAATACGTTATACGTTATACATTATACGTTATACGTTATACGTTATACGTTATACGTTATACGTTATACGTTATACGTTATACGTTATACGTTATACGTTCTACGTTATACGTTATACGTTATACGTTATATTTTATACGTTATACGTTATGCGTTATACGTTATACGTTATACGTTATACGTTATACGTTACACGTTACACGTTATACCTCATAGGTTATACGTTATACGTTATACGTTATACGTTATACGTTATACGTTATACGTTATACGTTATACGTTATACGTTATACGTTATACGTTATACGTTATACGTTATACGTTATACGTTATACGTTATATTTTATACGTTATACGTTATACGTTATACGTTATACGTTATACGTTATACGTTATACGTTATACGTTATACGTTATACGTTATACGTTATATTTTATACGTTATACGTTATACGTTATACGTTATACGTTATACGTTACACGTTACACGTTATACCTCATAGGTTATACGTTATACGTTATACGTTACACGTTATACGTTATACGTTATACGTTATACGTCATAGGTTATACGTTATACGTTATACGTTATGCGTTATACGTTATGCGTTATACGTTATACGTTATACGTTATACGTTATACGTTATACGTTATACGTTATACGTTATACGTTATACGTTATACGTTATACATTATACGTTATACGTTATACGTTATACGTTATACGTTATACGTTATACGTTATACGTTATACGTTATACGTCATAGGTTATACGTTATACGTTATACGTTATACGTTATATTTTATACGTTATACGTTATACGTTATACGTTATACGTTATACGTTACACGTTACACGTTATACCTCATAGGTTATACGTTATACGTTATACGTTATACGTTATATTTTATACGTTATACGTTATACGTTATACGTTATACGTTATACGTTATACGTTATACGTTATACGTTTTACGTTATACGTTATACGTTATACGTTATACGTTATACGTTATACGTTATACATTATACGTTATACGTTATACGTTATACGTTATACGTTATACGTTATACGTCATAGGTTATACGTTATACGTTATACGGTATACGTTATACATTATACGTTATACGATAAACGTTATACGTTATGCGTTATGCGTTCTTCGTTACACGTTATACGTTATTCGGTATGCGTTATACGTTATACGTTATACGTTAAACGTTATACGTTATACGTTATACGTTATACGTTATACGTTATACGTTATGCGTTATACGTTATACGTTATACGTTATACGTTATACGTTATACGTTATACGTTATACGTTATACGTTATACGTTATACGTTATACGTTATACGTTATACGTTATACGTTATACGTTATACGTTATACGTTATACGTTATACGTTATACGTTATACGTTATACGTTATACGTTATACGTCATAGGTTATACGTTATACGTTATACGTTATACGTTATATTTTATACGTTATACGTTATACGTTATACGTTATACGTTATACGTTACACGTTACACGTTATACCTCATAGGTTATACGTTATACGTTATACGTTATACGTTATATTTTATACGTTATACGTTATACGTTATACGTTATACGTTATACGTTATACGTTATACGTTATACGTTTTACGTTATACGTTATACGTTATACGTTATACGTTATACGTTATACGTTATACGTTATACGTTATACGCTATACGTAATAAGTTATACGTTATACGTTATACGTTATATTTTATACGTTATACGTTATACGTTATACGTTATACGTTATACGTTATACGTTATACGTTATACGTTTTACGTTATACGTTATACGTTATACGTTATACGTTATACGTTATACGTTATACGTTATACGCTATACGTAATAAGTTATACGTTATACGTTATACGTTATACGTTATACGTTATACGTTATACGTTATACGTTATACGTTATACGTTATACGTTATACGTTATACGTTATACGTTGTACGTTATACGTTATACGTTATACGTTATACGTTATACGTTATACGTTTTACGTTATACGTGATACGTTATACGTTATACGTTTTACGTTATACGTCATAGGTTATACGTTATACGTTATACGTTATACGTTATATTTTATACGTTATACGTTATACGTTATACGTTATACGTTATACGTTATACGTTATACGTTATACGTTATACGTTTTACGTTATACGTTATACGTTATACGTTATACGTTATACGTTATACGTTATACGTTATAACCTATACGTAATAAGTTATACGTTATACGTTATACGTTATACGTTATACGTTATACGTTATACGTTATACGTTATACGTTATACGTTATACGTTATACGTTATACGTTATACGTTGTACGTTATACGTTATACGTTATACGTTATACGTTATACGTTATACGTTTTACGTTATACGTGATACGTTATACGTTATACGTTATACGTTATACGTTATACGTTATACGTTATACGCTAAACGTCATAAGTTATACGTTATACGTTATACGTTATACGTTATACGTTATACGTTATACGTTATACGTTATGCGTTATACGTTCTACGATATTCGTTATACGTTATACGTTATTAGTTATACGTTATACGTTATACGTTATACGTTATACGTTATACGTTATACGTTATACGTTATACGTTATACGTTATACGTTATACGTTATACGTTATACGTTATACGTTATACGTTATATTTTATACGTTATACGTTATACGTTATACGTTATACGTTATACGTTATACGTTATACGTTATATTTTATACGTTATACGTTATACGTTATACGTTATACGTTATACGTTACACGTTACACGTTATACCTCATAGGTTATACGTTATACGTTATACGTTACACATTATACGTTATACGTTATACGTTATACGTCATAGGTTATACGTTATACGTTATACGTTATGCGTTATACGTTATGCGTTATACGTTATACGTTATACGTTATACGTTATACGTTATACGTTATACGTTATACGTTATACGTTATACATTATACGTTATACGTTATACGTTATACGTTATACGTTATACGTTATACGTCATAGGTTATACGTTATACGTTATACGGTATACGTTATACATTATACGTTATACGATAAACGTTATACGTTATGCGTTATGCGTTCTTCGTTACACGTTATACGTTATTCGGTATGCGTTATACGTTATACGTTATACGTTAAACGTTATACGTTATACGTTATACGTTATACGTTATACGTTATACGTTATGCGTTATACGTTATACGTTATACGTTATACGTTATACGTTATACGTTATACGTTATACGTTATACGTTATACGTTATACGTTATACGTTATACGTTATACGTTATACGTTATACGTTATACGTTATACGTTATACGTTATACGTTATACGTTATACGTTATACGTCATAGGTTATACGTTATACGTTATACGTTATACGTTATATTTTATACGTTATACGTTATACGTTATACGTTATACGTTATACGTTACACGTTACACGTTATACCTCATAGGTTATACGTTATACGTTATACGTTATACGTTATATTTTATACGTTATACGTTATACGTTATACGTTATACGTTATACGTTATACGTTATACGTTATACGTTTTACGTTATACGTTATACGTTATACGTTATACGTTATACGTTATACGTTATACGTTATACGCTATACGTAATAAGTTATACGTTATACGTTATACGTTATATTTTATACGTTATACGTTATACGTTATACGTTATACGTTATACGTTATACGTTATACGTTATACGTTTTACGTTATACGTTATACGTTATACGTTATACGTTATACGTTATACGTTATACGTTATACGCTATACGTAATAAGTTATACGTTATACGTTATACGTTATACGATATACGTTATACGTTATACGTTATACGTTATACGTTATACGTTATACGTTATACGTTATACGTTATACGTTATACGTTATACGTCATACGTTATACGTTATACGTTTTACGTTATTCGTTATACGTTATACGTTATACGATATACGTTGTACGTTATACGTTATACGTTATAGGTTATACGTTATACGTTATACGTTCTACGTTATACGTTATACGTTATACGTTATATTTTATACGTTATACGTTATACGTTATACGTTATACGTTATACGTTATACGTTACACGTTACACGTTATACCTCATAGGTTATACGTTATACGTTATACGTTATACGTTATACGTTATACGTTATACGTTATACGTTATACGTTATACGTTATACGTTATACGTTATACGTTATATTTTATACGTTATACGTTATACGTTATACGTTATAGGTTATACGTTATACGTTATACGTTATACGTTATACGTTATACGTTATATTTTATACGTTATACGTTATACGTTATACGTTATACGTTATACGTTACACGTTACACGTTATACCTCATAGGTTATACGTTATACGTTATACGTTACACGTTATACCTTATACGTTATACGTTATACGTCATAGGTTATACGTTATACGTTATACGTTATGCGTTATACGTTATGCGTTATACGTTATACGTTATACGTTATGCGTTATACGTTGTACGATGTTCGTTATACGTTATACGTTATTAGTTATACGTTATACGGTATACGTTATACGTTGTACGATACATGTTATAAGTTATACGTTATACGTTATACGATATACGTTATACGTTAATCGTTATACGTTATACGTTATACGATATACGTTATACGTTAAACGTTATACGTTATACGTTATACGTTATACGTTATACATTATACGTTATACGTTATACGTTATACGCTACACGTTATACGTTATACGTTATACGTTATACGTTATACGTTATACGTTATACGTTATACGTTATACGTTATACGTTATACGTTATACGTTATACGTTATACGTTATACGTTATACGTTATACGTTATACGTTATACGTTATACGTTATACGTTATACGTTATACGTTATACGTTATACGTTATACGTTATACGTTACGCGTTATACGTTACGCGTTATACGTTATACGTTATACGTTATACGTTATACGTTATACGTTATACGTTATACGTTATACGTTATACGTTACACGTTGTACGTTATACGTTGTACGTTATACGTTATACGTTATACGTTATACGTTATACGATATACGTTATACGTTGTACGTTATACGTTATACGTTACACGTTATACGTTATACGTTATACGTTATACGTTATACGTTATACGTCATAAGTTATACGTTATACGTTATACGTTATACGTTATACGTTATACGTTATACGTTATGCGTTATACGTTCTACGATATTCGTTATACGTTATGCGTTATTAGTTATACGTTATACGTTATACGTTATACGTTATACGTTATACGTTATACGTTATACGTCATAGGTTATACGTTATGCGTTATACGTTATACGTTATACATTATACGTTATACGTTGTACGTTATACGTTATAAGTTGTGCGTTATACGATATACGTTATACGTTATTCGTTATACGTACTTCGTTACACGTTATACGTTATACGTTATACGTTATACGTTATACGATATACGTTATACGTTATACGTTATACGTTATACGTTATACGTTATACGTTATACGCTATACGTCATAAGTTATACGTTATACGTTATACGTTATACGTTATACGTTATACGTTATACGTTATGCGTTATACGTTCTACGATATTCGTTATACGTTATACGTTATTAGTTATACGTTATACGTTATACGTTATACGTTATACGTTATACGTTATACGTTGTACGTTATACGTTATACGTTATACGTTATACGTTATACGTTATACGTTTTACGTTATACGTGATACGTTATACGTTATACGTTATACGTTATACGTTATACGTTATACGTTATACGTTATACGTTATACGCTATACGTAATAAGTTATACGTTATACGTTATACGTTATACGTTATACGTTATACGTCATAGGTTATACGTTATACGTTATACGTTATGCGTTATACGTTATGCGTTATACGTTATACGTTATACGTTATACGTTATACGTTATACGTTATACGTTATACGTTATACGTTATACGTTATACGTTATACGTTATACGTTATACGTTATACGCTATACGTAATAAGTTATACGTTATACGTTATACGTTATATTTTATACGTTATACGTTATACGTTATACGTTATACGTTATACGTTATACGTTATACGTTATACGTTATACGTTATACGTTTTACGTTATACGTTATACGTTATACGTTATACGTTATACGTTATACGTTATACGTTATACGTTATACGTTATACGCTATACGTAATAAGTTATACGTTATACGTTATACGTTATACGTTATACGTTATACGTTATACGTTATACGTTATACGTTATACGTTATACGTTATACGTTATACGTTATACGTTGTACGTTATACGTTATACGTTATACGTTATACATTATACGTTATACGTTTTACGTTATACGTGATACGTTATACGTTATACGTTTTACGTTATACGTCATAGGTTATACGTTATACGTTATACGTTATACGTTATATTTTATACGTTATACGTTATACGTTATACGTTATACGTTATACGTTATACGTTATACGTTATACGTTTTACGTTATACGTTATACGTTATACGTTATACGTTATACGTTATACGTTATACGTTATACGCTATACGTAATAAGTTATACGTTATACGTTATACGTTATACGTTATACGTTATACGTTATACGTTATACGTTATACGTTATACGTTATACGTTATACGTTATACGTTATACGTTGTACGTTATACGTTATACGTTATACGTTATACGTTATACGTTATACGTTTTACGTTATACGTGATACGTTATACGTTATACGTTATACGTTATACGTTATACGTTATACGTTATACGCTATACGTCATAAGTTATACGGTATACGTTATACGTTATACGTTATACGTTATACGTTATACGTTATGCGTTATACGTTCTACGATATTCGTTATACGTTATACGTTATTAGTTATACGTTATACGTTATACGTTATACGTTATACGTTATACGTTATACGTTATACGTTATACGTTATACGTTATACGTTATACGTTATACGTTATACGTTATACGTTATACGTTATACTTTATACGTTATACGTTATACGTTATACGTTATACGTTATACGTTATACGTTATACGTTATACGTTATACGTCATACGTTATATTTTATACGTTATACGTTATACGTTATACGTTATACGTTATACGTTACACGTTACACGTTATACCTCATAGGTTATACGTTATACGTTATACGTTACACGTTATACGTTATACGTTATACGTTATACGTCATAGGTTATACGTTATACGTTATACGTTATGCGTTATACGTTATGCGTTATACGTTATACGTTATACGTTATACGTTATACGTTATACGTTATACGTTATACGTTATACGTTATACATTATACGTTATACGTTATACGTTATACGTTATACGTTATACGTTATACGTCATAGGTTATACGTTATACGTTATACGGTATACGTTATACATTATACGTTATACGATAAACGTTATACGTTATGCGTTATGCGTTCTTCGTTACACGTTATACGTTATTCGGTATGCGTTATACGTTATACGTTATACGTTAAACGTTATACGTTATACGTTATACGTTATACGTTATACGTTATACGTTATGCGTTATACGTTATACGTTATACGTTATACGTTATACGTTATACGTTATACGTTATACGTTATACGTTATACGTTATACGTTATACGTTATACGTTATACGTTATACGTTATACGTTATACGTTATACGCTATACGTCATAAGTTATACGTTATACGTTATACGTTATACGTTATACGTTATACGTTATACGTTATGCGTTATACGTTCTACGATATTCGTTATACGTTATACGTTATTAGTTATACGTTATACGTTATACGTTATACGTTATACGTTATACGTTGTACGTTATACGTTATACGTTATACGTTATACGTTATACGTTATACGTTTTACG
Organism: Ptiloglossa arizonensis; assembly: GCF_051014685.1. Lineage (NCBI taxonomy): Eukaryota > Metazoa > Arthropoda > Insecta > Hymenoptera > Colletidae > Ptiloglossa > Ptiloglossa arizonensis. The sequence continues at coordinate 130,049 of NW_027478547.1, forward strand.
TTATACGTGATACGTTATACGTTATACGTTATACGTTATACGTTATACGTTATACGTTATACGTTATACGTTATACGTTATACGTTATACGTTATACGTTATACGTTATACGTTATACGTTATACGTTATACGTTACACGTTATACGTTATTCGTTATACGTTATACGTTATACGATATACGTTATACGTTGTACGTTATACGTTGTACGTTATACGTTATACGTTATACGGTATACGTTATACGTTATACGTTTTACGTTATACGTTATACGTTATACGTTATACGTTATACGTTATACGTTATACGTTATACGTTATACGTCATAAGTTATACGTTATACGTTATACGTTATACGTTATACGTTATACGTTATACGTTATACGTTATACGTTATACGTTATACGTTATACGTTATACGTTATACGTTATACGTTATATTTTATACGTTATACGTTATACGTTATACGTTATACGTTATACGTTATACGTTATACGTTATACGTTATACGTTATACGTTATATTTTATACGTTATACGTTATACGTTATACGTTATACGTTATACGTTACACGTTACACGTTATACCTCATAGGTTATACGTTATACGTTATACGTTACACGTTATACGTTATACGTTATACGTTATACGTTATACGTCATAGGTTATACGTTATACGTTATACGTTATGCGTTATACGTTATGCGTTATACGTTATACGTTATACGTTATACGTTATACGTTATACGTTATACGTTATACGTTATACGTTATACGTTATACGTTATACATTATACGTTATACGTTATACGTTATACGTTATACGTTATACGTTATACGTCATAGGTTATACGTTATACGTTATACGGTATACGTTATACATTATACGTTATACGATAAACGTTATACGTTATGCGTTATGCGTTCTTCGTTACACGTTATACGTTATTCGGTATGCGTTATACGTTATACGTTATACGTTAAACGTTATACGTTATACGTTATACGTTATACGTTATACGTTATACGTTATGCGTTATACGTTATACGTTATACGTTATACGTTATACGTTATACGTTATACGTTATACGTTATACGTTATACGTTATACGTTATACGTTATACGTTATACGTTATACGTTATACGTTATACGTTATACGTTATACGTTATACGTTATACGTTATACGTTATACGTTATACGTTATACGTTATACGTTATACGTTATACGTTATACGTTATACGTTATACGTTATACGTTATACGTTATACGTTGTACGTTATACGTTATAAGTTGTACGTTATACGATATACGTTATACGTTATTCTTTATACGTTATTCGTTACACGTTATACGTCATACGTTATACGTTATACGTTTTACGTTATTCGTTATACGTTATACGTTATACGATATACGTTATACGTTATACGTTATACGTTGTACGTTATACGTTATACGTTATACGGTATACGTTATACGTTATACGTTTTACGTTATACGTTATACGTTATACGTTATACGTTATACGTTATACGTTATACGTTATACGTTATACGTCATAAGTTATACGTTATACGTTATACGTTATACGTTATACGTTATACGTTATACGTTATGCGTTATACGTTCTACGATATTCGTTATACGTTATACTTTATTAGTTATACGTTATACGTTATACGTTATACGTCATAGGTTATACGTTATACGTTATACGTTATACGTTATACGTTATACGTTATACGTTATACGTTATACGTTATACGTTATACGTTATACGTTGTACGTTGTACGTTATACGTTATACGTTATACGTTATACGTTATACGTTATACGTTATACGTTATACGTTATACGTTGTACGTTATACGTTATAAGTTGTACGTTATACGATATACGTTATACGTTATTCTTTATACGTTATTCGTTACACGTTATACGTCATACGTTACACGTTATACGTTTTACGTTATTCGTTATACGTTATACGTTATACGATATACGTTATACGTTATACGTTATACGTTGTACGTTATACGTTATACGTTATACGGTATACGTTATACGTTATACGTTTTACGTTATACGTTATACGTTATACGTTATACGTTATACGTTATACGTTATACGTTATACGTTATACGTCATAAGTTATACGTTATACGTTATACGTTATACGTTATACGTTATACGCTATACGTCATAAGTTATACGTTATACGTTATACGTTATACGTTATACGTTATACGTTATGTGTTATACGTTCTACGATATTCGTTATACGTTATACGTTATTAGTTATACGTTATACGTTATACGTTATACGTTATAGGTTATACGTTATACGTTATACGTTATACGTTATACGTTATACGTTATACGTTATACGTTATACGTTATACGTTATATTTTATACGTTATACGTTATACGTTATACGTTATACGTTATACGTTACACGTTACACGTTATACCTCATAGGTTATACGTTATACGTTATACGTTACACATTATACGTTATACGTTATACGTTATACGTCATAGGTTATACGTTATACGTTATACGTTATGCGTTATACGTTATGCGTTATACGTTATACGTTATACGTTATACGTTATACGTTATACGTTATACGTTATACGTTATACGTTATACATTATACGTTATACGTTATACGTTATACGTTATACGTTATACGTTATACGTCATAGGTTATACGTTATACGTTATACGGTATACGTTATACATTATACGTTATACGATAAACGTTATACGTTATGCGTTATGCGTTCTTCGTTACACGTTATACGTTATTCGGTATGCGTTATACGTTATACGTTATACGTTAAACGTTATACGTTATACGTTATACGTTATACGTTATACGTTATACGTTATGCGTTATACGTTATACGTTATACGTTATACGTTATACGTTATACGTTATACGTTATACGTTATACGTTATACGTTATACGTTATACGTTATACGTTATACGTTATACGTTATACGTTATACGTTATACGTTATACGTTATACGTTATACGTTATACGTTATACGTCATAGGTTATACGTTATACGTTATACGTTATACGTTATATTTTATACGTTATACGTTATACGTTATACGTTATACGTTATACGTTACACGTTACACGTTATACCTCATAGGTTATACGTTATACGTTATACGTTATACGTTATATTTTATACGTTATACGTTATACGTTATACGTTATACGTTATACGTTATACGTTATACGTTATACGTTTTACGTTATACGTTATACGTTATACGTTATACGTTATACGTTATACGTTATACGTTATACGCTATACGTAATAAGTTATACGTTATACGTTATACGTTATATTTTATACGTTATACGTTATACGTTATACGTTATACGTTATACGTTATACGTTATACGTTATACGTTTTACGTTATACGTTATACGTTATACGTTATACGTTATACGTTATACGTTATACGTTATACGCTATACGTAATAAGTTATACGTTATACGTTATACGTTATACGATATACGTTATACGTTATACGTTATACGTTATACGTTATACGTTATACGTTATACGTTATACGTTATACGTTGTACGTTATACGTTATACGTTATACGTTATACGTTATACGTTATACGTTTTACGTTATACGTGATACGTTATACGTTATACGTTTTACGTTATACGTCATAGGTTATACGTTATACGTTATACGTTATACGTTATATTTTATACGTTATACGTTATACGTTATACGTTATACGTTATACGTTATACGTTATACGTTATACGTTTTACGTTATACGTTATACGTTATACGTTATACGTTATACGTTATACGTTATACGTTATACGCTATACGTAATAAGTTATACGTTATACGTTATACGTTATACGTTATACGTTATACGTTATACGTTATACGTTATACGTTATACGTTATACGTTATACGTTATACGTTATACGTTGTACGTTATACGTTATACGTTATACGTTATACGTTATACGTTATACGTTTTACGTTATACGTGATACGTTATAAGTTATACGTTATACGTTATACGTTATACGTTATACGTTATACGCTATACGTCATAAGTTATACGTTATACGTTATACGTTATACGTTATACGTTATACGTTATACGTTATGCGTTATACGTTCTACGATATTCGTTATACGTTATACGTTATTAGTTATACGTTATACGTTATACGTTGTACGTTATACGTTATAAGTTGTGCGTTATACGATATACGTTATACGTTATTCGTTATACGTACTTCGTTACACGTTATACGTTATACGTTACACGTTATACGTTTTACGATTTACGATGTACGTTATACGTTATACGTTATACGTTATACGTTATACGTCATACGTTATACGTTATACGTTTTACGTTATTCGTTATACGTTATACGTTATACGATATACGTTGTACGTTATACGTTATACGTTATAGGTTATACGTTATACGTTATACGTTCTACGTTATACGTTATACGTTATACGTTATATTTTATACGTTATACGTTATACGTTATACGTTATACGTTATACGTTATACGTTACACGTTACACGTTATACCTCATAGGTTATACGTTATACGTTATACGTTATACGTTATACGTTATACGTTATACGTTATACGTTATACGTTATACGTTATACGTTATACGTTATACGTTATATTTTATACGTTATACGTTATACGTTATACGTTATAGGTTATACGTTATACGTTATACGTTATACGTTATACGTTATACGTTATATTTTATACGTTATACGTTATACGTTATACGTTATACGTTATACGTTACACGTTACACGTTATACCTCATAGGTTATACGTTATACGTTATACGTTACACGTTATACCTTATACGTTATACGTTATACGTTATACGTCATAGGTTATACGTTATACGTTATACGTTATGCGTTATACGTTATGCGTTATACGTTATACGTTATACGTTATGCGTTATACGTTGTACGATGTTCGTTATACGTTATACGTTATTAGTTATACGTTATACGGTATACGTTATACGTTGTACGATACATGTTATAAGTTATACGTTATACGTTATACGATATACGTTATACGTTAATCGTTATACGTTATACGTTATACGATATACGTTATACGTTAAACGTTATACGTTATACGTTATACGTTATACGTTATACATTATACGTTATACGTTATACGTTATACGCTACACGTTATACGTTATACGTTATACGTTATACGTTATACGTTATACGTTATACGTTATACGTTATACGTTATACGTTATACGTTATACGTTATACGTTATACGTTATACGTTATACGTTATACGTTATACGTTATACGTTATACGTTATACGTTATACGTTATACGTTATACGTTATACGTTATACGTTATACGTTACGCGTTATACGTTACGCGTTATACGTTATACGTTATACGTTATACGTTATACGTTATACGTTATACGTTATACGTTATACGTTATACGTTACACGTTGTACGTTATACGTTGTACGTTATACGTTATACGTTATACGTTATACGTTATACGATATACGTTATACGTTGTACGTTATACGTTATACGTTACACGTTATACGTTATACGTTATACGTTATACGTTATACGTTATACGTCATAAGTTATACGTTATACGTTATACGTTATACGTTATACGTTATACGTTATACGTTATGCGTTATACGTTCTACGATATTCGTTATACGTTATGCGTTATTAGTTATACGTTATACGTTATACGTCATACGTTATACGTTATACGTTATACGTTATACGTCATAGGTTATACGTTATGCGTTATACGTTATACGTTATACATTATACGTTATACGTTGTACGTTATACGTTATAAGTTGTGCGTTATACGATATACGTTATACGTTCTTCGTTATACGTACTTCGTTACACGTTATACGTTATACGTTATACGTTATACGTTATACGATATACGTTATACGTTATACGTTATACGTTATACGTTATACGTTATACGTTATACGCTATACGTCATAAGTTATACGTTATACGTTATACGTTATACGTTATACGTTATACGTTATACGTTATGCGTTATACGTTCTACGATATTCGTTATACGTTATACGTTATTAGTTATACGTTATACGTTATACGTTATACGTTATACGTTATACGTTGTACGTTATACGTTATACGTTATACGTTATACGTTATACGTTATACGTTTTACGTTATACGTGATACGTTATACGTTATACGTTATACGTTATACGTTATATACGTTATACGTTATACGTTATACGTTATACGCTATACGTAATAAGTTATACGTTATACGTTATACGTTATACGTTATACGTTATACGTCATAGGTTATACGTTATACGTTATACGTTATGCGTTATACGTTATGCGTTATACGTTATACGTTATACGTTATACGTTATACGTTATACGTTATACGTTATACGTTATACGTTATACGTTATACGTTATACGTTATACGTTATACGTTATACGCTATACGTAATAAGTTATACGTTATACGTTATACGTTATATTTTATACGTTATACGTTATACGTTATACGTTATACGTTATACGTTATACGTTATACGTTATACGTTATACGTTATACGTTTTACGTTATACGTTATACGTTATACGTTATACGTTATACGTTATACGTTATACGTTATACGTTATACGCTATACGTAATAAGTTATACGTTATACGTTATACGTTATACGTTATACGTTATACGTTATACGTTATACGTTATACGTTATACGTTATACGTTATACGTTATACGTTATACGTTGTACGTTATACGTTATACGTTATACGTTATACATTATACGTTATACGTTTTACGTTATACGTGATACGTTATACGTTATACGTTTTACGTTATACGTCATAGGTTATACGTTATACGTCATACGTTATACGTTATATTTTATACGTTATACGTTATACGTTATACGTTATACGTTATACGTTATACGTTATACGTTATACGTTTTACGTTATACGTTATACGTTATACGTTATACGTTATACGTTATACGTTATACGTTATACGCTATACGTAATAAGTTATACGTTATACGTTATACGTTATACGTTATACGTTATACGTTATACGTTATACGTTATACGTTATACGTTATACGTTATACGTTATACGTTATACGTTGTACGTTATACGTTATACGTTATACGTTATACGTTATACGTTATACGTTTTACGTTATACGTGATACGTTATACGTTATACGTTATACGTTATACGTTATACGTTATACGTTATACGCTATACGTCATAAGTTATACGGTATACGTCATACGTTATACGTTATACGTTATACGTTATACGTTATGCGTTATACGTTCTACGATATTCGTTATACGTTATACGTTATTAGTTATACGTTATACGTTATACGTTATACGTTATACGTTATACGTTATACGTTATACGTTATACGTTATACGTTATACGTTATACGTTATACGTTATACGTTATACGTTATACGTTATACTTTATACGTTATACGTTATACGTTATACGTTATACGTTATACGTTATACGTTATACGTTATACGTTATACGTCATACGTTATATTTTATACGTTATACGTTATACGTTATACGTTATACGTTATACGTTACACGTTACACGTTATACCTCATAGGTTATACGTTATACGTTATACGTTACACGTTATACGTTATACGTTATACGTTATACGTCATAGGTTATACGTTATACGTTATACGTTATGCGTTATACGTTATGCGTTATACGTTATACGTTATACGTTATACGTTATACGTTATACGTTATACGTTATACGTTATACGTTATACATTATACGTTATACGTTATACGTTATACGTTATACGTTATACGTTATACGTCATAGGTTATACGTTATACGTTATACGGTATACGTTATACATTATACGTTATACGATAAACGTTATACGTTATGCGTTATGCGTTCTTCGTTACACGTTATACGTTATTCGGTATGCGTTATACGTTATACGTTATACGTTAAACGTTATACGTTATACGTTATACGTTATACGTTATACGTTATACATTATGCGTTATACGTTATACGTTATACGTTATACGTTATACGTTATACGTTATACGTTATACGTTATACGTTATACGTTATACGTTATACGTTATACGTTATACGTTATACGTTATACGTTATACGCTATACGTCATAAGTTATACGTTATACGTTATACGTTATACGTTATACGTTATACGTTATACGTTATGCGTTATACGTTCTACGATATTCGTTATACGTTATACGTTATTAGTTATACGTTATACGTTATACGTTATACGTTATACGTTATACGTTGTACGTTATACGTTATACGTTATACGTTATACGTTATACGTTATACGTTATACGTTATACGTTATACGTTATACGTTACACGTTACACGTTATACCTCATAGGTTATACGTTATACGTTATACGTTATACGTTATACGTTATACGTTATACGTTATACGTTATACGTTATACGTTATACGTTATACGTTATACGTTATACATTATACGTTATACGTTATACGTTATACGTTATACGTTATACGTTATACGTCATAGGTTATACGTTATACGTTATACGGTATACGTTATACATTATACGTTATACGATAAACGTTATACGTTATGCGTTATGCGTTCTTCGTTACACGTTATACGTTATTCGGTATGCGTTATACGTTATACGTTATACGTTAAACGTTATACGTTATACGTTATACGTTATACGTTATACGTTATACGTTATGCGTTATACGTTATACGTTATACGTTATACGTTATACGTTATACGTTATACGTTATAAGTTATACGTTATACGTTATACGTTATACGTTGTACGTAATACGTTATACGTTATACATTATACGTTATACGTTATACGTTATACGTTATACGTTATACGTTATACGTTATACGTTATACGTTATACGTTATACGTTCTACGTTATACGTTATACGTTATACGTTATATTTTATACGTTATACGTTATACGTTATACGTTATACGTTATACGTTATACGTTATACGTTACACGTTACACGTTATACCTCATAGGTTATACGTTATACGTTATACGTTATACGTTATACGTTATACGTTATACGTTCTACGTTATACGTTATACGTTATACGTTATATTTTATACGTTATACGTTATACGTTATACGTTATACGTTATACGTTATACGTTATACGTTACACGTTACACGTTATACCTCATAGGTTATACGTTATACGTTATACGTTATACGTTATACGTTATACGTTATACGTTATACGTTATACGTTATACGTTATACGTTATACGTTATACGTTATACGTTATACGTTATACGTTATACGTTATACGTTATACGTTATACGTTATACGTCATAGGTTATACGTTATACGTCATACGTTATACGTTATATTTTATACGTTATACGTTATACGTTATACGTTATACGTTATACGTTATACGTTATACGTTATACGTTTTACGTTATACGTTATACGTTATACGTTATACGTTATACGTTATACGTTATACGTTATACGCTATACGTAATAAGTTATACGTTATACGTTATACGTTATACGTTATACGTTATACGTTATACGTTATACGTTATACGTTATACGTTATACGTTATACGTTATACGTTATACGTTGTACGTTATACGTTATACGTTATACGTTATACGTTATACGTTATACGTTTTACGTTATACGTGATACGTTATACGTTATACGTTATACGTTATACGTTATACGTTATACGTTATACGCTATACGTCATAAGTTATACGGTATACGTCATACGTTATACGTTATACGTTATACGTTATACGTTATGCGTTATACGTTCTACGATATTCGTTATACGTTATACGTTATTAGTTATACGTTATACGTTATACGTTATACGTTATACGTTATACGTTATACGTTATACGTTATACGTTATACGTTATACGTTATACGTTATACGTTATACGTTATACGTTATACGTTATACTTTATACGTTATACGTTATACGTTATACGTTATACGTTATACGTTATACGTTATACGTTATACGTTATACGTCATACGTTATATTTTATACGTTATACGTTATACGTTATACGTTATACGTTATACGTTACACGTTACACGTTATACCTCATAGGTTATACGTTATACGTTATACGTTACACGTTATACGTTATACGTTATACGTTATACGTCATAGGTTATACGTTATACGTTATACGTTATGCGTTATACGTTATGCGTTATACGTTATACGTTATACGTTATACGTTATACGTTATACGTTATACGTTATACGTTATACGTTATACATTATACGTTATACGTTATACGTTATACGTTATACGTTATACGTTATACGTCATAGGTTATACGTTATACGTTATACGGTATACGTTATACATTATACGTTATACGATAAACGTTATACGTTATGCGTTATGCGTTCTTCGTTACACGTTATACGTTATTCGGTATGCGTTATACGTTATACGTTATACGTTAAACGTTATACGTTATACGTTATACGTTATACGTTATACGTTATACATTATGCGTTATACGTTATACGTTATACGTTATACGTTATACGTTATACGTTATACGTTATACGTTATACGTTATACGTTATACGTTATACGTTATACGTTATACGTTATACGTTATACGTTATACGCTATACGTCATAAGTTATACGTTATACGTTATACGTTATACGTTATACGTTATACGTTATACGTTATGCGTTATACGTTCTACGATATTCGTTATACGTTATACGTTATTAGTTATACGTTATACGTTATACGTTATACGTTATACGTTATACGTTGTACGTTATACGTTATACGTTATACGTTATACGTTATACGTTATACGTTATACGTTATACGTTATACGTTATACGTTACACGTTACACGTTATACCTCATAGGTTATACGTTATACGTTATACGTTATACGTTATACGTTATACGTTATACGTTATACGTTATACGTTATACGTTATACGTTATACGTTATACGTTATACATTATACGTTATACGTTATACGTTATACGTTATACGTTATACGTTATACGTCATAGGTTATACGTTATACGTTATACGGTATACGTTATACATTATACGTTATACGATAAACGTTATACGTTATGCGTTATGCGTTCTTCGTTACACGTTATACGTTATTCGGTATGCGTTATACGTTATACGTTATACGTTAAACGTTATACGTTATACGTTATACGTTATACGTTATACGTTATACGTTATGCGTTATACGTTATACGTTATACGTTATACGTTATACGTTATACGTTATACGTTATAAGTTATACGTTATACGTTATACGTTATACGTTGTACGTAATACGTTATACGTTATACATTATACGTTATACGTTATACGTTATACGTTATACGTTATACGTTATACGTTATACGTTATACGTTATACGTTATACGTTCTACGTTATACGTTATACGTTATACGTTATATTTTATACGTTATACGTTATACGTTATACGTTATACGTTATACGTTATACGTTATACGTTACACGTTACACGTTATACCTCATAGGTTATACGTTATACGTTATACGTTATACGTTATACGTTATACGTTATACGTTATACGTTATACGTTATACGTTATACGTTATACGTTATACGTTATACGTTATACGTTATACGTTATACGTTATACGTTATACGTTATACGTTGTACGTTATACGTTATAAGTTGTACGTTATACGATATACGTTATACGTTATTCTTTATACGTTATTCGTTACACGTTATACGTCATACGTTATACGTTATACGTTTTACGTTATTCGTTATACGTTATACGTTATACGATATACGTTATACGTTATACGTTATACGTTGTACGTTATACGTTATACGTTATACGGTATACGTTATACGTTATACGTTTTACGTTATACGTTATACGTTATACGTTATACGTTATACGTTATACGTTATACGTTATACGTTATACGTCATAAGTTATACGTTATACGTTATACGTTATACGTTATACGTTATACGTTATACGTTATGCGTTATACGTTCTACGATATTCGTTATACGTTATACTTTATTAGTTATACGTTATACGTTATACGTTATACGTCATAGGTTATACGTTATACGTTATACGTTATACGTTATACGTTATACGTTATACGTTATACGTTATACGTTATACGTTATACGTTATACGTTGTACGTTGTACGTTATACGTTATACGTTATACGTTATACGTTATACGTTATACGTTATACGTTATACGTTATACGTTGTACGTTATACGTTATAAGTTGTACGTTATACGATATACGTTATACGTTATTCTTTATACGTTATTCGTTACACGTTATACGTCATACGTTATACGTTATACGTTTTACGTTATTCGTTATACGTTATACGTTATACGATATACGTTATACGTTATACGTTATACGTTGTACGTTATACGTTATACGTTATACGGTATACGTTATACGTTATACGTTTTACGTTATACGTTATACGTTATACGTTATACGTTGTACGTTGTACGTTATACGTTATAAGTTGTACGTTATACGTTATACGTTATACGTTATACGTTATACGTTATACGTTATACATTATACGTTATACGTTATACGTTATACGTTATACGTTATACGTTATACGTCATAGGTTATACGTTATACGTTATACGGTATACGTTATACATTATACGTTATACGATAAACGTTATACGTTATGCGTTATGCGTTCTTCGTTACACGTTATACGTTATTCGGTATGCGTTATACGTTATACGTTATACGTTAAACGTTATACGTTATACGTTATACGTTATACGTTATACGTTATACGTTATGCGTTATACGTTATACGTTATACGTTATACGTTATACGTTATACGTTATACGTTATACGTTATACGTTATACGTTATACGTTATACGTTATACGTTATACGTTATACGTTATACGTTATACGTTATACGTTATACGTTATACGTTATACGTTATACGTTATACGTTATACGTTATACGTTATACGTTATACGTTATACGTTATACGTTATACGTTATACGTTATACGTTATACGTTGTACGTTATACGTTATAAGTTGTACGTTATACGATATACGTTATACGTTATTCTTTATACGTTATTCGTTACACGTTATACGTCATACGTTATACGTTATACGTTTTACGTTATTCGTTATACGTTATACGTTATACGATATACGTTATACGTTATACGTTATACGTTGTACGTTATACGTTATACGTTATACGGTATACGTTATACGTTATACGTTTTACGTTATACGTTATACGTTATACGTTATACGTTATACGTTATACGTTATACGTTATACGTTATACGTCATAAGTTATACGTTATACGTTATACGTTATACGTTATACGTTATACGTTATACGTTATGCGTTATACGTTCTACGATATTCGTTATACGTTATACTTTATTAGTTATACGTTATACGTTATACGTTATACGTCATAGGTTATACGTTATACGTTATACGTTATACGTTATACGTTATACGTTATACGTTATACGTTATACGTTATACGTTATACGTTATACGTTGTACGTTGTACGTTATACGTTATACGTTATACGTTATACGTTATACGTTATACGTTATACGTTATACGTTATACGTTGTACGTTATACGTTATAAGTTGTACGTTATACGATATACGTTGTACGTTATTCTTTATACGTTATTCGTTACACGTTATACGTCATACGTTATACGTTATACGTTTTACGTTATTCGTTATACGTTATACGTTATACGATATACGTTATACGTTATACGTTATACGTTATACGTTATACGTTATACGTTATACGTTATACGTTATACGTTATACGTTATACGTTATACGTTATACGTTATACGTTATACGTTATAAGTTATACGTTATACGTTATACGTTATACGTTGTACGTAATACGTTATACGTTATACATTATACGTTATACGTTATACGTTATACGTTATACGTTATACGTTATACGTTATACGTTATACGTTATACGTCATAAGTTATACGTTATACGTTATACGTTATACGTTATACGTTATACGTTATACGTTATGCGTTATACGTTCTACGATATTCGTTATACGTTATACTTTATTAGTTATACGTTATACGTTATACGTTATACGTCATAGGTTATACGTTATACGTTATACGTTATACGTTATACGTTATACGTTATACGTTATACGTTATACGTTATACGTTATACGTTATACGTTGTACGTTGTACGTTATACGTTATAAGTTGTACGTTATACGATATACGTTGTACGTTATTCTTTATACGTTATTCGTTACACGTTATACGTCATACGTTATACGTTATACGTTTTACGTTATTCGTTATACGTTATACGTTATACGATATACGTTATACGTTATACGTTATACGTTATACGTTATACGTTATACGTTATACGTTATACGTTATACGTTATACGTTATACGTTATACGTTATACGTTATACGTTATACGTTATACGTTATAAGTTATACGTTATACGTTATACGTTATACGTTGTACGTAATACGTTATACGTTATACATTATACGTTATACGTTATACGTTATACGTTATACGTTATACGTTATACGTTATACGTTATACGTTATACGTTATACGTTCTACGTTATACGTTATACGTTATACGTTATATTTTATACGTTATACGTTATACGTTATACGTTATACGTTATACGTTATACGTTATACGTTACACGTTACACGTTATACCTCATAGGTTATACGTTATACGTTATACGTTATACGTTATACGTTATACGTTATACGTTATACGTTATACGTTATACGTTATACGTTATACGTTATACGTTATACGTTATACGTTATACGTTATACGTTATACGTTATATTTTATACGTTATACGCTATACGTTATACGTTATACGTTATACGTTATACGTTATACGTTATACGTTATACGTTATACGTTATATTTTATACGTTATACGTTATACGTTATACGTTATACGTTATACGTTACACGTTACACGTTACACCTCATAGGTTATACGTTATACGTTATACGTTACACGTTATACGTTATACGTTATACGTTATACGTCATAGGTTATACGTTATACGTTATACGTTATGCGTTATACGTTATGCGTTATACGTTATACGTTATACGTTATACGTTATACGTTATACGTTATACGTTATACGTTATACGTTATACGTTATACGTTATACATTATACGTTATACGTTATACGTTATACGTTATACGTTATACGTTATACGTCATAGGTTATACGTTATACGTTATACGGTATACGTTATACATTATACGTTATACGATAAACGTTATACGTTATGCGTTATGCGTTCTTCGTTACACGTTATACGTTATTCGGTATGCGTTATACGTTATACGTTATACGTTAAACGTTATACGTTATACGTTATACGTTATACGTTATACGTTATACGTTATACGTTATGCGTTATACGTTATACGTTATACGTTATACGTTATACGTTATACGTTATACGTTATACGTTATACGTTATACGTTATACGTTATACGTTATACGTTATACGTTATACGTTATACGTTATACGTTATACGTTATACGTTATACGTTATACGTTATACGTTATACGTTATACGTCATAGGTTATACGTTATACGTTATACGTTATACGTTATATTTTATACGTTATACGTTATACGTTATACGTTATACGTTATACGTTACACGTTACACGTTATACCTCATAGGTTATACGTTATACGTTATACGTTATACGTTATACTTTATACGTTATACGTTATACGTTATACGTTATACGTTATACGTTATACGTTATACGTTATACGTTTTACGTTATACGTTATACGTTATACGTTATACGTTATACGTTATACGTTATACATTATACGTTATACGTTATACGTTATACGTTATACGTTATACGTTATACGTCATAGGTTATACGTTATACGTTATACGGTATACGTTATACATTATACGTTATACGATAAACGTTATACGTTATGCGTTATGCGTTCTTCGTTACACGTTATACGTTATTCGGTATGCGTTATACGTTATACGTTATACGTTAAACGTTATACGTTATACGTTATACGTTATACGTTATACGTTATACGTTATGCGTTATACGTTATACGTTATACGTTATACGTTATACGTTATACGTTATACGTTATACGTCATACGTTATACGTTATACGTTATACGTTATACGTTATACGTTATACGTTATACGTTATACGTTATACGTTATACGTTATACGTTATACGTTATACGTTATACGTTATACGTTATACGTTATACGTCATAGGTTATACGTTATACGTTATACGTTATACGTTATATTTTATACGTTATACGTTATACGTTATACGTTATACGTTATACGTTACACGTTACACGTTATACCTCATAGGTTATACGTTATACGTTATACGTTATACGTTATATTTTATACGTTATACGTTATACGTTATACGTTATACGTTATACGTTATACGTTATACGTTATACGTTTTACGTTATTCGTTATACGTTATACGTTATACGATATACGTTATACGTTATACGTTATACGTTATACGTTATACGTTATACGTTATACGTTATACGTTATACGTTATACGTTATACGTTATACGTTATACGTTATACGTTATACGTTACACGTTACACGTTATACCTCATAGGTTATACGTTATACGTTATACGTTATACGTTATACGTTATACGTTATACGTTATACGTTATACGGTATACGTTATACATTATACGTTATACGATAAACGTTATACGTTATGCGTTATGCGTTCTTCGTTACACGTTATACGTTATTCGGTATGCGTTATACGTTATACGTTATACGTTAAACGTTATACGTTATACGTTATACGTTATACGTTATACGTTATACGTTATGCGTTATACGTTATACGTTATACGTTATACGTTATACGTTATACGTTATACGTTATACGTTATACGTTATACGTTATACGTTATACGTTATACGTTATACGTTATACGTTATACGTTATACGTTATACGTTATACGTTATACGTTATACGTTATACGTTATACGTTATACGTCATAGGTTATACGTTATACGTTATACGTTATACGTTATATTTTATACGTTATACGTTATACGTTATACGTTATACGTTATACGTTACACGTTACACGTTATACCTCATAGGTTATACGTTATACGTTATACGTTATACGTTATATTTTATACGTTATACGTTATACGTTATACGTTATACGTTATACGTTATACGTTATACGTTATACGTTTTACGTTATACGTTATACGTTATACGTTATACGTTATACGTTATACGTTATACGTTATACGCTATACGTAATAAGTTATACGTTATACGTTATACGTTATACGTTATACGTTATACGTTATACGTTATACGTTATACGTTATACGTTATACGTTATACGTTATACGTTATACGTTGTACGTTATACGTTATACGTTATACGTTATACGTTTTACGTTATACGTTATACGTTATACGTTATACGTTATACGTTATACGTTATACGTTATACGCTATACGTAATAAGTTATACGTTATACGTTATACGTTATACGTTATACGTTATACGTTATACGTTATACGTTATACGTTATACGTTATACGTTATACGTTATACGTTATACGTTGTACGTTATACGTTATACGTTATACGTTATACGTTATACGTTATACGTTTTACGTTATACGTGATACGTTATACGTTATACGTTTTACGTTATACGTCATAGGTTATACGTTATACGTTATACGTTATACGTTATATTTTATACGTTATACGTTATACGTTATACGTTATACGTTATACGTTATACGTTATACGTTATACGTTTTACGTTATACGTTATACGTTATACGTTATACGTTATACGTTATACGTTATACGTTATACGCTATACGTAATAAGTTATACGTTATACGTTATACGTTATACGTTATACGTTATACGTTATACGTTATACGTTATACGTTATACGTTATACGTTATACGTTATACGTTATACGTTGTACGTTATACGTTATACGTTATACGTTATACGTTATACGTTATACGTTTTACGTTATACGTGATACGTTATACGTTATACGTTCTACGTTATACGTTATACGTTATACGTTATACGCTATACGTCATAAGTTATACGTTATACGTTATACGTTATACGTTATACGTTATACGTTATACGTTATGCGTTATACGTTCTACGATATTCGTTATACGTTATACGTTATTAGTTATACGTTATACGTTATACGTTGTACGTTATACGTTATAAGTTGTGCGTTATACGATATACGTTATACGTTATTCGTTATACGTACTTCGTTACACGTTATACGTTATACGTTACACGTTATACGTTTTACGATTTACGATGTACGTTATACGTTATACGTTATACGTTATACGTTATACGTCATACGTTATACGTTATACGTTTTACGTTATTCGTTATACGTTATACGTTATACGATATACGTTGTACGTTATACGTTATACGTTATAGGTTATACGTTATACGTTATACGTTCTACGTTATACGTTATACGTTATACGTTATATTTTATACGTTATACGTTATACGTTATACGTTATACGTTATACGTTATACGTTACACGTTACACGTTATACCTCATAGGTTATACGTTATACGTTATACGTTATACGTTATACGTTATACGTTATACGTTATACGTTATACGTTATACGTTATACGTTATACGTTATACGTTATATTTTATACGTTATACGTTATACGTTATACGTTATAGGTTATACGTTATACGTTATACGTTATACGTTATACGTTATACGTTATATTTTATACGTTATACGTTATACGTTATACGTTATACGTTATACGTTACACGTTACACGTTATACCTCATAGGTTATACGTTATACGTTATACGTTACACGTTATACGTTATACGTTATACGTTATACGTCATAGGTTATACGTTATACGTTATACGTTATGCGTTATACGTTATGCGTTATACGTTATACGTTATACGTTATGCGTTATACGTTGTACGATGTTCGTTATACGTTATACGTTATTAGTTATACGTTATACGGTATACGTTATACGTTGTACGATACATGTAATAAGTTATACGTTATACGTTATACGATATACGTTATACGTTAATCGTTATACGTTATACGTTATACGATATACGTTATACGTTAAACGTTATACGTTATACGTTATACGTTATACGTTATACATTATACGTTATACGTTATACGTTATACGCTACACGTTATACGTTATACGTTATACGTTATACGTTATACGTTATACGTTATACGTTATACGTTATACGTTATACGTTATACGTTATACGTTATACGTTATACGTTATACGTTATACGTTATACGTTATACGTTATACGTTATACGTTATACGTTATACGTTATACGTTATACGTTACGCGTTATACGTTACGCGTTATACGTTACGCGTTATACGTTATACGTTATACGTTAAACGTTATACGTTATACGTTATACGTTATACGTTACACGTTGTACGTTATACGTTGTACGTTATACGTTATACGTTATACGTTATACGTTATACGATATACGTTATACGTTATACGTTATACGTTATACGTTACACGTTATACGTTATACGTTATACGTTATACGTTATACGTTATACGTCATAAGTTATACGTTATACGTTATACGTTATACGTTATACGTTATACGTTATACGTTATGCGTTATACGTTCTACGATATTCGTTATACGTTATACGTTATTAGTTATACGTTATACGTTATACGTTATACGTTATACGTTATACGTTATACGTTATACGTCATAGGTTATACGTTATACGTTATACGTTATACGTTATACATTATACGTTATACGTTGTACGTTATACGTTATAAGTTGTGCGTTATACGATATACGTTATACGTTATTCGTTATACGTACTTCGTTACACGTTATACGTTATACGTTATACGTTATACGTTATACGATATACGTTATACGTTATACGTTATACGTTATACGTTATACGTTATACGTTATACGCTATACGTCATAAGTTATACGTTATACGTTATACGTTATACGTTATACGTTATACGTTATACGTTATGCGTTATACGTTCTACGATATTCGTTATACGTTATACGTTATTAGTTATACGTTATACGTTATACGTTATACGTTATACGTTATACGTTGTACGTTATACGTTATACGTTATACGTTATACGTTATACGTTATACGTTTTACGTTATACGTGATACGTTATACGTTATACGTTATACGTTATACGTTATACGTTATACGTTATACGTTATACGTTATACGTTATACGTTATACGTTATACGTTATACGTTATACGTTATACGTTATACGTTATACGTTATACGTTATACGTCATAGGTTATACGTTATACGTTATACGTTATACGTTATACGTTATACGTTATACGTTATACGTTATACGTTATACGTTATACGTTATGCGTTATACGTTCTACGATATTCGTTATACGTTATACGTTATTAGTTATACGTTATACGTTATACGTTGTACGTTATACGTTATAAGTTGTGCGTTATACGATATACGTTATACGTTATTCGTTATACGTACTTCGTTACACGTTATACGTTATACGTTACACGTTATACGTTTTACGATTTACGATGTACGTTATACGTTATACGTTATACGTTATACGTTATACGTCATACGTTATACGTTATACGTTTTACGTTATTCGTTATACGTTATACGTTATACGATATACGTTGTACGTTATACGTTATACGTTATAGGTTATACGTTATACGTTATACGTTCTACGTTATACGTTATACGTTATACGTTATATTTTATACGTTATACGTTATACGTTATACGTTATACGTTATACGTTATACGTTACACGTTACACGTTACACGTTATACCTCATAGGTTATACGTTATACGTTATACGTTATACGTTATACGTTATACGTTATACGTTATACGTTATACGTTATACGTTATACGTTATACGTTATACGTTATACGTTATATTTTATACGTTATACGTTATACGTTATACGTTATAGGTTATACGTTATACGTTATACGTTATACGTTATACGTTATACGTTATATTTTATACGTTATACGTTATACGTTATACGTTATACGTTATACGTTACACGTTACACGTTATACCTCATAGGTTATACGTTATACGTTATACGTTACACGTTATACGTTATACGTTATACGTTATACGTCATAGGTTATACGTTATACGTTATACGTTATGCGTTATACGTTATGCGTTATACGTTATACGTTATACGTTATGCGTTATACGTTGTACGATGTTCGTTATACGTTATACGTTATTAGTTATACGTTATACGGTATACGTTATACGTTGTACGATACATGTAATAAGTTATACGTTATACGTTATACGATATACGTTATACGTTAATCGTTATACGTTATACGTTATACGATATACGTTATACGTTAAACGTTATACGTTATACGTTATACGTTATACGTTATACATTATACCTTATACGTTATACGTTATACGCTACACGTTATACGTTATACGTTATACGTTATACGTTATACGTTATACGTTATACGTTATACGTTATACGTTATACGTTATACGTTATACGTTATACGTTATACGTTATACGTTATACGTTATACGTTATACGTTATACGTTATACGTTATACGTTATACGTTATACGTTATACGTTATACGTTATACGTTATACGTTACGCGTTATACGTTACGCGTTATACGTTATACGTTATACGTTATACGTTATACGTTATACGTTATACGTTATGCGTTATACGTTCTACGATATTCGTTATACGTTATACGTTATTAGTTATACGTTATACGTTATACGTTATACGTTATACGTTATACGTTATACGTTATACGTCATAGGTTATACGTTATACGTTATACGTTATACGTTATACATTATACGTTATACGTTGTACGTTATACGTTATAAGTTGTGCGTTATACGATATACGTTATACGTTATTCGTTATACGTACTTCGTTACACGTTATACGTTATACGTTATACGTTATACGTTATACGATATACGTTATACGTTATACGTTATACGTTATACGTTATACGTTATACGTTATACGCTATACGTCATAAGTTATACGTTATACGTTATACGTTATACGTTATACGTTATACGTTATACGTTATGCGTTATACGTTCTACGATATTCGTTATACGTTATACGTTATTAGTTATACGTTATACGTTATACGTTATACGTTATACGTTATACGTTGTACGTTATACGTTATACGTTATACGTTATACGTTATACGTTATACGTTATACGTTATGCGTTATACGTTCTACGATATTCGTTATACGTTATACGTTATTAGTTATACGTTATACGTTATACGATATACGTTATACGTTATACGTTATACGTTATACGTTATACGTTATACGTTATACGCTATACGTCATAAGTTATACGCTACACGTTATACGTTATACGTTATACGTTATACGATATACGTTATACGTTATACGTTATACGTTATACGTTATACGTTATACGTTATACGCTATACGTCATAAGTTATACGTTATACGTTATACGTTATACGTTATACGTTATACGTTATACGTTATGCGTTATACGTTCTACGATATTCGTTATACGTTATACGTTATTAGTTATACGTTATACGTTATACGATATACGTTATACGTTATACGTTATACGTTATACGTTATACGTTATACGTTATACGCTATACGTCATAAGTTATACGCTACACGTTATACGTTATACGTTATACGTTATACGTTATACGTTATACGTTATACGTTATACGTTATACGTTATACGTTATACGTTATACGTTATACGTTATACGTTATACGTTATACGTTATACGTTATACGTTATACGTTATACGTTATACGTTATACGTTATACGTTATACGTTACGCGTTATACGTTACGCGTTATACGTTACGCGTTATACGTTATACGTTATACGTTATACGTTATACGTTATACGTTATACGTTATACGTTACACGTTGTACGTTATACGTTGTACGTTATACGTTATACGTTATACGTTATACGTTATACGATATACGTTATACGTTATACGTTATACGTTATACGTTACACGTTATACGTTATACGTTATACGTTATACGTTATACGTTATACGTCATAAGTTATACGTTATACGTTATACGTTATACGTTATACGTTATACGTTATACGTTATGCGTTATACGTTCTACGATATTCGTTATACGTTATACGTTATTAGTTATACGTTATACGTTATACGTTATACGTTATACGTTATACGTTATACGTTATACGTCATAGGTTATACGTTATACGTTATACGTTATACGTTATACATTATACGTTATACGTTGTACGTTATACGTTATAAGTTGTGCGTTATACGATATACGTTATACGTTATTCGTTATACGTACTTCGTTACACGTTATACGTTATACGTTATACGTTATACGTTATACGATATACGTTATACGTTATACGTTATACGTTATACGTTATACGTTATACGTTATACGCTATACGTCATAAGTTATACGTTATACGTTATACGTTATACGTTATACGTTATACGTTATACGTTATGCGTTATACGTTCTACGATATTCGTTATACGTTATACGTTATTAGTTATACGTTATACGTTATACGTTATACGTTATACGTTATACGTTGTACGTTATACGTTATACGTTATACGTTATACGTTATACGTTATACGTTTTACGTTATACGTGATACGTTATACGTTATACGTTATACGTTATACGTTATACGTTATACGTTATACGTTATACGTTATACGTTATACGTTATACGTTATACGTTATACGTTATACGTTATACGTTATACGTTATACGTTATACGTTATACGTCATAGGTTATACGTTATACGTTATACGTTATACGTTATACGTTATACGTTATACGTTATACGTTATACGTTATACGTTATACGTTATGCGTTATACGTTCTACGATATTCGTTATACGTTATACGTTATTAGTTATACGTTATACGTTATACGTTGTACGTTATACGTTATAAGTTGTGCGTTATACGATATACGTTATACGTTATTCGTTATACGTACTTCGTTACACGTTATACGTTATACGTTACACGTTATACGTTTTACGATTTACGATGTACGTTATACGTTATACGTTATACGTTATACGTTATACGTCATACGTTATACGTTATACGTTTTACGTTATTCGTTATACGTTATACGTTATACGATATACGTTGTACGTTATACGTTATACGTTATAGGTTATACGTTATACGTTATACGTTCTACGTTATACGTTATACGTTATACGTTATATTTTATACGTTATACGTTATACGTTATACGTTATACGTTATACGTTATACGTTACACGTTACACGTTACACGTTATACCTCATAGGTTATACGTTATACGTTATACGTTATACGTTATACGTTATACGTTATACGTTATACGTTATACGTTATACGTTATACGTTATACGTTATACGTTATACGTTATATTTTATACGTTATACGTTATACGTTATACGTTATAGGTTATACGTTATACGTTATACGTTATACGTTATACGTTATACGTTATATTTTATACGTTATACGTTATACGTTATACGTTATACGTTATACGTTACACGTTACACGTTATACCTCATAGGTTATACGTTATACGTTATACGTTACACGTTATACGTTATACGTTATACGTTATACGTCATAGGTTATACGTTATACGTTATACGTTATGCGTTATACGTTATGCGTTATACGTTATACGTTATACGTTATGCGTTATACGTTGTACGATGTTCGTTATACGTTATACGTTATTAGTTATACGTTATACGGTATACGTTATACGTTGTACGATACATGTAATAAGTTATACGTTATACGTTATACGATATACGTTATACGTTAATCGTTATACGTTATACGTTATACGATATACGTTATACGTTAAACGTTATACGTTATACGTTATACGTTATACGTTATACATTATACCTTATACGTTATACGTTATACGCTACACGTTATACGTTATACGTTATACGTTATACGTTATACGTTATACGTTATACGTTATACGTTATACGTTATACGTTATACGTTATACGTTATACGTTATACGTTATACGTTATACGTTATACGTTATACGTTATACGTTATACGTTATACGTTATACGTTATACGTTATACGTTATACGTTATACGTTATACGTTACGCGTTATACGTTACGCGTTATACGTTATACGTTATACGTTATACGTTATACGTTATACGTTATACGTTATACGTTATACGTTATACGTTATACGTTATACGTTACACGTTGTACGTTATACGTTGTACGTTATACGTTATACGTTATACGTTATACGTTATACGATATACGTTATACGTTATACGTTATACGTTATACGTTACACGTTATACGTTATACGTTATACGTTATACGTTATACGTTATACGTCATAAGTTATACGTTATACGTTATACGTTATACGTTATACGTTATACGTTATACGTTATGCGTTATACGTTCTACGATATTCGTTATACGTTATACGTTATTAGTTATACGTTATACGTTATACGTTATACGTTATACGTTATACGTTATACGTTATACGTCATAGGTTATACGTTATACGTTATACGTTATACGTTATACATTATACGTTATACGTTGTACGTTATACGTTATAAGTTGTGCGTTATACGATATACGTTATACGTTATACGTTATACGTTATACGTTATACGTTATACGTTACGCGTTATACGTTACGCGTTATACGTTATACGTTATACGTTATACGTTATACGTTATACGTTATACGTTATACGTTATACGTTATACGTTACACGTTGTACGTTATACGTTGTACGTTATACGTTATACGTTATACGTTATACGTTATACGATATACGTTATACGTTATACGTTATACGTTATACGTTACACGTTATACGTTATACGTTATACGTTATACGTTATACGTTATACGTCATAAGTTATACGTTATACGTTATACGTTATACGTTATACGTTATACGTTATACGTTATGCGTTATACGTTCTACGATATTCGTTATACGTTATACGTTATTAGTTATACGTTATACGTTATACGTTATACGTTATACGTTATACGTTATACGTTATACGTCATAGGTTATACGTTATACGTTATACGTTATACGTTATACATTATACGTTATACGTTGTACGTTATACGTTATAAGTTGTGCGTTATACGATATACGTTATACGTTATTCGTTATACGTACTTCGTTACACGTTATACGTTATACGTTATACGTTATACGTTATACGATATACGTTATACGTTATACGTTATACGTTATACGTTATACGTTATACGTTATACGCTATACGTCATAAGTTATACGTTATACGTTATACGTTATACGTTATACGTTATACGTTATACGTTATGCGTTATACGTTCTACGATATTCGTTATACGTTATACGTTATTAGTTATACGTTATACGTTATACGTTATACGTTATACGTTATACGTTGTACGTTATACGTTATACGTTATACGTTATACGTTATACGTTATACGTTTTACGTTATACGTGATACGTTATACGTTATACGTTATACGTTATACGTTATACGTTATACGTTATACGTTATACGTTATACGCTATACGTAATAAGTTATACGTTATACGTTATACGTTATACGTTATACGTTATACGTCATAGGTTATACGTTATACGTTATACGTTATGCGTTATACGTTATGCGTTATACGTTATACGTTATACGTTATACGTTATACGTTATACGTTATACGTTATACGTTATACGTTATACGTTATACGTTATACGTTATACGTTATACGTTATACGTTATACGTTATACGTTATACGTTATACGTTATACGTTATACGTTATACGTTATACGTTATACGTTATACGTTATACGTTACGCGTTATACGTTACGCGTTATACGTTATACGTTATACGTTATACGTTATACGTTATACGTTATACGTTATACGTTATACGTTATACGTTATACGTTATACGCTATACGTCATAAGTTATACGTTATACGTTATACGTTATACGTTATACGTTATACGTTATACGTTATGCGTTATACGTTCTACGATATTCGTTATACGTTATACGTTATTAGTTATACGTTATACGTTATACGTTGTACGTTATACGTTATAAGTTGTGCGTTATACGATATACGTTATACGTTATTCGTTATACGTACTTCGTTACACGTTATACGTTATACGTTACACGTTATACGTTTTACGATTTACGATGTACGTTATACGTTATACGTTATACGTTATACGTTATACGTCATACGTTATACGTTATACGTTTTACGTTATTCGTTATACGTTATACGTTATACGATATACGTTGTACGTTATACGTTATACGTTATAGGTTATACGTTATACGTTATACGTTCTACGTTATACGTT
Organism: Ptiloglossa arizonensis; assembly: GCF_051014685.1. Taxonomy (NCBI): domain Eukaryota; kingdom Metazoa; phylum Arthropoda; class Insecta; order Hymenoptera; family Colletidae; genus Ptiloglossa; species Ptiloglossa arizonensis. The sequence continues at coordinate 158,067 of NW_027478547.1, forward strand.
ATACGTTATACGTTATATTTTATACGTTATACGTTATACGTTATACGTTATACGTTATACGTTATACGTTACACGTTACACGTTATACCTCATAGGTTATACGTTATACGTTATACGTTATACGTTATACGTTATACGTTATACGTTATACGTTATACGTTATACGTTATACGTTATACGTTATACGTTATATTTTATACGTTATACGTTATACGTTATACGTTATAGGTTATACGTTATACGTTATACGTTATACGTTATACGTTATACGTTATATTTTATACGTTATACGTTATACGTTATACGTTATACGTTATACGTTACACGTTACACGTTATACCTCATAGGTTATACGTTATACGTTATACGTTACACGTTATACGTTATACGTTATACGTTATACGTCATAGGTTATACGTTATACGTTATACGTTATGCGTTATACGTTATGCGTTATACGTTATACGTTATACGTTATGCGTTATACGTTGTACGATGTTCGTTATACGTTATACGTTATTAGTTATACGTTATACGGTATACGTTATACGTTGTACGATACATGTTATAAGTTATACGTTATACGTTATACGATATACGTTATACGTTAATCGTTATACGTTATACGTTATACGATATACGTTATACGTTAAACGCTATACGTTATACGTTATACGTTATACGTTATACATTATACGTTATACGTTATACGTTATACGCTACACGTTATACGTTATACGTTATACGTTATACGTTATACGTTATACGTTATACGTTATACGTTATACGTTATACGTTATACGTTATACGTTATACGTTATACGTTATACGTTATACGTTATACGTTATACGTTATACGTTATACGTTATACGTTATACGTTATACGTTATACGTTATACGTTATACGTTATACGTTACGCGTTATACGTTACGCGTTATACGTTATACGTTATACGTTATACGTTATACGTTATACGTTATACGTTATACGTTATACGTTATACGTCACACGTTGTACGTTATACGTTGTACGTTATACGTTATACGTTATACGTTATACGTTATACGATATACGTTATACGTTATACGTTATACGTTATACGTTACACGTTATACGTTATACGTTATACGTTATACGTTATACGTTATACGTCATAAGTTATACGTTATACGTTATACGTTATACGTTATACGTTATACGTTATACGTTATGCGTTATACGTTCTACGATATTCGTTATACGTTATACGTTATTAGTTATACGTTATACGTTATACGTTATACGTTATACGTTATACGTTATACGTTATACGTCATAGGTTATACGTTATACGTTATACGTTATACGTTATACATTATACGTTATACGTTGTACGTTATACGTTATAAGTTGTGCGTTATACGATATACGTTATACGTTATTCGTTATACGTACTTCGTTACACGTTATACGTTATACGTTATACGTTATACGTTATACGATATACGTTATACGTTATACGTTATACGTTATACGTTATACGTTATACGTTATACGCTATACGTCATAAGTTATACGTTATACGTTATACGTTATACGTTATACGTTATACGTTATACGTTATGCGTTATACGTTCTACGATATTCGTTATACGTTATACGTTATTAGTTATACGTTATACGTTATACGTTATACGTTATACGTTATACGTTGTACGTTATACGTTATACGTTATACGTTATACGTTATACGTTATACGTTTTACGTTATACGTGATACGTTATACGTTATACGTTATACGTTATACGTTATACGTTATACGTTATACGTTATACGTTATACGCTATACGTAATAAGTTATACGTTATACGTTATACGTTATACGTTATACGTTATACGTCATAGGTTATACGTTATACGTTATACGTTATGCGTTATACGTTATGCGTTATACGTTATACGTTATACGTTATACGTTATACGTTATACGTTATACGTTATACGTTATACGTTATACGTTATACGTTATACGTTATACGTTATACGTTATACGCTATACGTAATAAGTTATACGTTATACGTTATACGTTATATTTTATACGTTATACGTTATACGTTATACGTTATACGTTATACGTTATACGTTATACGTTATACGTTATACGTTATACGTTTTACGTTATACGTTATACGTTATACGTTATACGTTATACGTTATACGTTATACGTTATACGCTATACGTAATAAGTTATACGTTATACGTTATACGTTATACGTTATACGTTATACGTTATACGTTATACGTTATACGTTATACGTTATACGTTATACGTTATACGTTATACGTTGTACGTTATACGTTATACGTTATACGTTATACATTATACGTTATACGTTTTACGTTATACGTGATACGTTATACGTTATACGTTTTACGTTATACGTCATAGGTTATACGTTATACGTTATACGTTATACGTTATATTTTATACGTTATACGTTATACGTTATACGTTATACGTTATACGTTATACGTTATACGTTATACGTTTTACGTTATACGTTATACGTTATACGTTATACGTTATACGTTATACGTTATACGTTATACGCTATACGTAATAAGTTATACGTTATACGTTATACGTTATACGTTATACGTTATACGTTATACGTTATACGTTATACGTTATACGTTATACGTTATACGTTATACGTTATACGTTGTACGTTATACGTTATACGTTATACGTTATACGTTATACGTTATACGTTTTACGTTATACGTGATACGTTATACGTTATACGTTATACGTTATACGTTATACGTTATACGTTATACGCTATACGTCATAAGTTATACGGTATACGTTATACGTTATACGTTATACGTTATACGTTATACGTTATGCGTTATACGTTCTACGATATTCGTTATACGTTATACGTTATTAGTTATACGTTATACGTTATACGTTATACGTTATACGTTATACGTTATACGTTATACGTTATACGTTATACGTTATACGTTATACGTTATACGTTATACGTTATACGTTATACGTTATACTTTATACGTTATACGTTATACGTTATACGTTATACGTTATACGTTATACGTTATACGTTATACGTTATACGTTATACGTTATATTTTATACGTTATACGTTATACGTTATACGTTATACGTTATACGTTACACGTTACACGTTATACCTCATAGGTTATACGTTATACGTTATACGTTACACGTTATACGTTATACGTTATACGTTATACGTCATAGGTTATACGTTATACGTTATACGTTATGCGTTATACGTTATGCGTTATACGTTATACGTTATACGTTATACGTTATACGTTATACGTTATACGTTATACGTTATACGTTATACATTATACGTTATACGTTATACGTTATACGTTATACGTTATACGTTATACGTCATAGGTTATACGTTATACGTTATACGGTATACGTTATACATTATACGTTATACGATAAACGTTATACGTTATGCGTTATGCGTTCTTCGTTACACGTTATACGTTATTCGGTATGCGTTATACGTTATACGTTATACGTTAAACGTTATACGTTATACGTTATACGTTATACGTTATACGTTATACGTTATGCGTTATACGTTATACGTTATACGTTATACGTTATACGTTATACGTTATACGTTATACGTTATACGTTATACGTTATACGTTATACGTTATACGTTATACGTTATACGTTATACGCTATACGTCATATGTTATACGTTATACGTTATACGTTATACGTTATACGTTATACGTTATACGTTATGCGTTATACGTTCTACGATATTCGTTATACGTTATACGTTATTAGTTATACGTTATACGTTATACGTTATACGTTATACGTTATACGTTGTACGTTATACGTTATACGTTATACGTTATACGTTATACGTTATACGTTTTACGTTATACGTGATACGTTATACGTTATACGTTATACGTTATACGTTATACGTTATACGTTATACGTTATACGTTATACGCTATACGTCATAAGTTATACGTTATACGTTATACGTTATACGTTATACGTTATACGTTATACGTTATGCGTTATACGTTCTACGATATTCGTTATACGTTATACGTTATTAGTTATACGTTATACGTTATACGTTATACGTTATACGTTATACGTTATACGTTATACGTTATACGTTATACGTCATAGGTTATACGTTATACGTTATACGTTATGCGTTATACGTTATGCGTTATACGTTATACGTTATACGTTATACGTTATACGTTATACGTTATACGTTATACGTTATACGTTATACGTTATACGTTATACGTTATACGTTATACGCTATACGTAATAAGTTATACGTTATACGTTATACGTTATATTTTATACGTTATACGTTATACGTTATACGTTATACGTTATACGTTTTACGTTATACGTTTTACGTTATACGTTATACGTTATACGTTATACGTTATACGTTATACGTTATACGTTATACGCTATACGTAATAAGTTATACGTTATACGTTATACGTTATACGTTATACGTTATACGTTATACGTTATACGTTATACGTTATACGTTATACGTTATACGTTATACGTTATACGTTGTACGTTATACGTTATACGTTATACGTTATACGTTATACGTTATACGTTTTACGTTATACGTGATACGTTATACGTTATACGTTTTACGTTATACGTCATAGGTTATACGTTATACGTTATACGTTATACGTTATATTTTATACGTTATACGTTATACGTTATACGTTATACGTTATACGTTATACGTTATACGTTATACGTTTTACGTTATACGTTATACGTTATACGTTATACGTTATACGTTATACGTTATACGTTATACGTTATACGCTATACGTAATAAGTTATACGTTATACGTTATACGTTATACGTTATACGTTATACGTTATACGTTATACGTTATACGTTATACGTTATACGTTATACGTTATACGTTGTACGTTATACGTTATACGTTATACGTTATACGTTATACGTTATACGTTTTACGTTATACGTGATACGTTATACGTTATACGTTATACGTTATACGTTATACGTTATACGTTATACGCTATACGTCATAAGTTATACGTTATACGTTATACGTTATACGTTATACGTTATACGTTATACGTTATGCGTTATACGTTCTACGATATTCGTTATACGTTATACGTTATTAGTTATACGTTATACGTTATACGTTATACGTTATACGTTATACGTTATACGTTATACGTTATACGTTATACGTTATACGTTATACGTTATACGTTATACGTTATACGTTATACGTTATACGTTATACGTTATACGTTATACGTTATATTTTATACGTTATACGTTATACGTTATACGTTATACGTTATACGTTATACGTTATACGTTATACGTTATACGTTATACGTTATATTTTATACGTTATACGTTATACGTTATACGTTATACGTTATACGTTACACGTTACACGTTATACCTCATAGGTTATACGTTATACGTTATACGTTACACGTTATACGTTATACGTTATACGTTATACGTCATAGGTTATACGTTATACGTTATACGTTATGCGTTATACGTTATGCGTTATACGTTATACGTTATACGTTATACGTTATACGTTATACGTTATACGTTATACGTTATACGTTATACATTATACGTTATACGTTATACGTTATACGTTATACGTTATACGTTATACGTCATAGGTTATACGTTATTCGTTATACGGTATACGTTATACATTATACGTTATACGATAAACGTTATACGTTATGCGTTATGCGTTCTTCGTTACACGTTATACGTTATTCGGTATGCGTTATACGTTATACGTTATACGTTAAACGTTATACGTTATACGTTATACGTTATACGTTATACGTTATACGTTATGCGTTATACGTTATACGTTATACGTTATACGTTATACGTTATACGTTATACGTTATACGTTATACGTTATACGTTATACGTTATACGTTATACGTTATACGTTATACGTTATACGTTATACGTTATACGTTATACGTTATACGTTATACGTTATACGTTATACGTCATAGGTTATACGTTATACGTTATACGTTATACGTTATATTTTATACGTTATACGTTATACGTTATACGTTATACGTTATACGTTACACGTTACACGTTATACCTCATAGGTTATACGTTATACGTTATACGTTATACGTTATATTTTATACGTTATACGTTATACGTTATACGTTATACGTTATACGTTATACGTTATACGTTATACGTTTTACGTTATACGTTATACGTTATACGTTATACGTTATACGTTATACGTTATACGTTATACGCTATACGTAATAAGTTATACGTTATACGTTATACGTTATATTTTATACGTTATACGTTATACGTTATACGTTATACGTTATACGTTATACGTTATACGTTATACGTTTTACGTTATACGTTATACGTTATACGTTATACGTTATACGTTATACGTTATACGTTATACGCTATACGTAATAAGTTATACGTTATACGTTATACGTTATACGTTATACGTTATACGTTATACGTTATACGTTATACGTTATACGTTATACGTTATACGTTATACGTTATACGTTGTACGTTATACGTTATACGTTATACGTTATACGTTATACGTTATACGTTTTACGTTATACGTGATACGTTATACGTTATACGTTTTACGTTATACGTCATAGGTTATACGTTATACGTTATACGTTATACGTTATATTTTATACGTTATACGTTATACGTTATACGTTATACGTTATACGTTATACGTTATACGTTATACGTTTTACGTTATACGTTATACGTTATACGTTATACGTTATACGTTATACGTTATACGTTATACGCTATACGTAATAAGTTATACGTTATACGTTATACGTTATACGTTATACGTTATACGTTATACGTTATACGTTATACGTTATACGTTATACGTTATACGTTATACGTTATACGTTGTACGTTATACGTTATACGTTATACGTTATACGTTATACGTTATACGTTTTACGTTATACGTGATACGTTATACGTTATACGTTATACGTTATACGTTATACGTTATACGTTATACGCTATACGTCATAAGTTATACGTTATACGTTATACGTTATACGTTATACGTTATACGTTATACGTTATGCGTTATACGTTCTACGATATTCGTTATACGTTATACGTTATTAGTTATACGTTATACGTTATACGTTGTACGTTATACGTTATAAGTTGTGCGTTATACGATATACGTTATACGTTATTCGTTATACGTACTTCGTTACACGTTATACGTTATACGTTACACGTTATACGTTTTACGATTTACGATGTACGTTATACGTTATACGTTATACGTTATACGTTATACGTCATACGTTATACGTTATACGTTTTACGTTATTCGTTATACGTTATACGTTATACGATATACGTTGTACGTTATACGTTATACGTTATAGGTTATACGTTATACGTTATACGTTCTACGTTATACGTTATACGTTATACGTTATATTTTATACGTTATACGTTATACGTTATACGTTATACGTTATACGTTATACGTTATACGTTACACGTTACACGTTATACCTCATAGGTTATACGTTATACGTTATACGTTATACGTTATACGTTATACGTTATACGTTATACGTTATACGTTATACGTTATACGTTATACGTTATACGTTATATTTTATACGTTATACGTTATACGTTATACGTTATAGGTTATACGTTATACGTTATACGTTATACGTTATACGTTATACGTTATATTTTATACGTTATACGTTATACGTTATACGTTATACGTTATACGTTACACGTTACACGTTATACCTCATAGGTTATACGTTATACGTTATACGTTACACGTTATACGTTATGCGTTATACGTTATACGTCATAGGTTATACGTTATACGTTATACGTTATACGTTATACGTTTTACGTTATTCGTTATACGTTATACGTTATACGATATACGTTGTACGTTATACGTTATACGTTATAGGTTATACGTTATACGTTATACGTTCTACGTTATACGTTATACGTTATACGTTATATTTTATACGTTATACGTTATACGTTATACGTTATACGTTATACGTTATACGTTACACGTTACACGTTATACGTTATACGTTATACGTTATACGTTATACGTTATACGTTATACGTTATACGTTATACGTTATACGTTATACGTTATACGTTATACGTTATACGTTATACGTTATACGTTATACGTTATACGTTATACGTTATACGTTATACGTTATACGTTATACGTCATAGGTTATACGTTATACGTTATACGTTATACGTTATATTTTATACGTTATACGTTATACGTTATACGTTATACGTTATACGTTACACGTTACACGTTATACCTCATAGGTTATACGTTATACGTTATACGTTATACGTTATATTTTATACGTTATACGTTATACGTTATACGTTATACGTTATACGTTATACGTTATACGTTATACGTTTTACGTTATACGTTATACGTTATACGTTATACGTTATACGTTATACGTTATACGTTATACGTTATACGCTATACGTAATAAGTTATACGTTATACGTTATACGTTATATTTTATACGTTATACGTTATACGTTATACGTTATACGTTATACGTTATACGTTATACGTTATACGTTTTACGTTATACGTTATACGTTATACGTTATACGTTATACGTTATACGTTATAGGTTATACGCTATACGTAATAAGTTATACGTTATACGTTATACGTTATACGTTATACGTTATACGTTATACGTTATACGTTATACGTTATACGTTATACGTTATACGTTATACGTTATACGTTGTACGTTATACGTTATACGTTATACGTTATACGTTATACGTTATACGTTTTACGTTATACGTGATACGTTATACGTTATACGTTTTACGTTATACGTCATAGGTTATACGTTATACGTTATACGTTATACGTTATATTTTATACGTTATACGTTATACGTTATACGTTATACGTTATACGTTATACGTTATACGTTATACGTTTTACGTTATACGTTATACGTTATACGTTATACGTTATACGTTATACGTTATACGTTATACGCTATACGTAATAAGTTATACGTTATACGTTATACGTTATACGTTATACGTTATACGTTATACGTTATACGTTATACGTTATACGTTATACGTTATACGTTATACGTTATACGTTATACGTTATACGTTATACGTTATACGTTATACGTTATACGTTATACGTTACGCGTTATACGTTACGCGTTATACGTTATACGTTATACGTTATACGTTATACGTTATACGTTATACGTTATACGTTATACGTTATGCGTTATACGTTCTACGATATTCGTTATACGTTATACGTTATTAGTTATACGTTATACGTTATACGTTATACGTTATACGTTATACGTTATACGTTATACGCTATACGTCATAGGTTATACGTTATACGTTATACGTTATACGTTATACATTATACGTTATACGTTGTACGTTATACGTTATACGTTCTACGATATTCGTTATACGTTATACGTTATTAGTTATACGTTATACGTTATATTTTATACGTTATACGTTATACGTTATACGTTATACGTTATACGTTATACGTTATACGTTATACGCTTTACGTTATACGTTATACGTTATACGTTATACGTTATACGTTATACGTTATACGTTATACGCTATACGTAATAAGTTATACGTTATACGTTATACGTTATACGTTATACGTTATACGTTATACGTTATACGTTATACGTTATACGTTATACGTTATACGTTATACGTTATACGTTATACGTTATACGTTATACGTTATACGCTATACGTAATAAGTTATACGTTATACGTTATACGTTATACGTTATACGTTATACGTTATACGTTATACGTTATACGTTATACGTTATACGTTATACGTTATACGTTATATTTTATACGTTATACGTTATACGTTATACGTTATACGTTATACGTTACACGTTACACGTTATACCTCATAGGTTATACGTTATACGTTATACGTTACACGTTATACGTTATACGTTATACGTTATACGTCATAGGTTATACGTTATACGTTATACGTTATGCGTTATACGTTATGCGTTATACGTTATACGTTATACGTTATGCGTTATACGTTGTACGATGTTCGTTATACGTTATACGTTATTAGTTATACGTTATACGGTATACGTTATACGTTGTACGATACATGTTATAAGTTATACGTTATACGTTATACGATATACGTTGTACGTTAAACGTTATACGTTATACGTTATACGATATACGTTATACGTTAAACGTTATACGTTATACGTTATACGTTATACGTTATACATTATACGTTATACGTTATACGTTATACGCTACACGTTATACGTTATACGTTATACGTTATACGTTATACGTTATACGTTATACGTTATACGTTATACGTTATACGTTATACGTTATACGTTATACGTTATACGTTATACGTTATACGTTATACGTTATACGTTATACGTTATACGTTATACGTTATACGTTATACGTTATACGTTATACGTTATACGTTACGCGTTATACGTTACGCGTTATACGTTATACGTTATACGTTATACGTTATACGTTATACGTTATACGTTATACGTTATACGTTATACGTTACACGTTGTACGTTATACGTTGTACGTTATACGTTATACGTTATACGTTATACGTTATACGATATACGTTATACGTTATACGTTATACGTTATACGTTACACGTTATACGTTATACGTTATACGTTATACGTTATACGTTATACGTCATAAGTTATACGTTATACGTTATACGTTATACGTTATACGTTATACGTTATACGTTATACGTTATGCGTTATACGTTCTACGATATTCGTTATACGTTATACGTTATACGTTATACGTTATACGTTATACGCTATACGTAATAAGTTATACGTTATACGTTATACGTTATACGTTATACGTTATACGTTATACGTTATACGTTATACGTTATACGTTATACGTTATACGTTATACGTTATACGTTGTACGTTATACGTTATACGTTATACGTTATACGTTATACGTTATACGTTTTACGTTATACGTGATACGTTATACGTTATACGTTATACGTTATACGTTATACGTTATACGTTATACGCTCCGGCTTGGTGGCGGCTGTGTGGCAGGGCGGTGACGGGTCCCCTCCGTTCTCCTTACTGGAGAACGGGGCGGGATTCGTCGCCGTCCAGTGGGGGGGAGTCGCCGTGGTGGGGTGCTACGTTTCGCCCAACTGCGGCCTTGCTGCCTTCGAGCAGTACTTGGCCGGGGTGGGGGCGTGCCTCACAAGGATTGCGCCCCGGCCGGTGCTGGTCCTGGGGGACTTCAATGCCTGGTCTGTGGCATGGGGGTCCCCCAGGACCAATCGGAGGGGCGAGGCTCTGGGCGACTGGGCGGCGGGCTTCGACCTCCGGTTGATTAACCGGGGGTCGGAGCTGACGTGCGTGCGGCGCGGGGGAGGGTCCATAGTGGATTTGACGTTTGGATCCCCCGGCGCCGCGCGTATGGTGTCCGGGTGGGACGTGGTGGTGGGGGAGGAGACATTATCGGACCACCGGTATATCCGCGTGGTCTTGACCTCCCCCGAGGCCGCCGCGGCCCCGCACCGACACCTCCGCCCGGGAGCGGGTAGCGCCCCACCACCACCACGCAGATGGTCGCTTAGGCGCCTTGACAAGGACGTCCTGGTGGCGGCCGCTCTGGCCGAAACCTGGCCTCGACGGGAGACCAGGCTGCCCGACCTGGAGGGGGCCGTGGCTCGGCTCGGGAGCGCCGTCGCGCGCATTTGCGACGCGGCGATGCCCCGGGCCGGGCCGCGGTCTCCTCGTCGGGCGGTGTACTGGTGGTCGGGCGAAATCGGGGAATTGCGGACAGCATGCGTCCGGGCCCGACGCCAGTACACCCGCGCGCGTCGTCGGGCCGGACGGAACGGCGACGACGGCGCGCGGGCTAGGGCGGCGGAACTGTACGAGTCCTATCGCGCGGGAAAGAGGGCTCTGCAGGTCGCCATCAAACGGGCCAAGGCCCAGAGCTGGAAGGAGCTCCTCGAGACCCTCGAGCGGGATCCATGGGGGCGCCCATACCGGATAGTTCTGAATAAACTCCGGCCATGGGCGCCCCCGATCACCGAGGGTCTCGACCCCCAGCTCTTGAGGGACGTGGTCGACACGCTCTTCCCGATCGTGGGGGAGAGCGGGCCACGTCCCTCTGCGGACCCGACCACCTGGTCCGCGGAGCTGGGGGTCTCGGCTGGGGAGCTAGCCGCGGCCATCCGAAGACTCGGGGCGAAGGATACTGCCCCGGGTCCTTCGGGAGTGCCCGGCCGAGTCTTGGTCTTGGCCGCGGACGTCCTGGGTGACGGCTTCCGGGAGCTATTCGACCGCTGCCTGGAGGCCGGGCGATTCCCCTCCGCATGGAAGGTGGCCCGAATGGTCCTCCTCCGGAAAGAGGGTAGGCCCGCGGACTCTCCGTCAGCGTACCGGCCGATTTGCCTGCTCGACGATGTGGGCAAGCTCCTAGAAAGAGTCGTGGCGGCCCGCATCGTCGGGCACCTGTCGCGGGGTGGGCCCGGGCTGGCGGAGTGCCAGTTCGGGTTCCGGGAGGGCCGGTCGACGATCGACGCGATTCGACGCGTCCGGTCCCTCTCGGCCTCGGCGGTCTCCCGGGGTGGGGTGGCATTGGCGGTGTCCTTGGACATCGCCAATGCGTTTAACACCCTACCCTGGGCGGCGATTAGGCGGGGGCTTGAGGAACATCGAGTCCCCGCCTACCTTAGGGCAGTCGTCGAGGACTACCTCCGCGACAGGTGGATCGAGTATCCGGGCCGGTGCGGGACGGAGAGGAGAGCGGTGTACTCCGGGGTTCCGCAGGGGTCGGTGTTAGGACCCCTGCTGTGGAACCTCGGGTACGACACCGTCCTGCGGGCCGAAGACCTCCCCGACGGCGTCAGTCTGACATGTTATGCGGACGACACCTTGTTGTTGGCCGTCGGGGGGGACATGAGGGGGGCTGTTCGGGCCGCCGAGGACGGTGTCCGGCGCGTCGTCTCCCGGATCAGGGGGATCGGTTTGGAGGTGGCTCTCCACAAAACCGAGGTACTCGGGATGTATAGACCCCGGGGAGAGCCGCCTCCCCCCCTGATCCGGGTGGGTGAGACAGACGTCGAGGTGAGGTCTCAGATGAAATATCTGGGACTTCGCCTCGACAGCCACTGGCGCTTCGAGGGCCATTTCCGGGCCCTGGCCCCGCGGTTGGAGAGGATAGTTGGCGCTTTGGGCCGTATCCTCCCCAACCTGCGGGGCCCGAGTGACCGGGTTCGCCGCCTCTACGCGGGAATGGTCCACTCGGTGGCCCTATACGGGGCCCCCGTTTGGGCGGGCGACCTGGCCGCCTCCCGGCGCAGCAAGGTATTGCTGCGCCGGGTTCAAAGGCGGCTTGCACTGCGGATCGCCCGGGGGTACCGGACCGTTTCGTATGAGGCGGCGAGCGTCCTGTCAGGGCTACCCCCGGCGGACTTGATCGCGGGCGCGCATGCGGCTTTCTACGAGGGCCGCATGCGCGCCCGCGAGGATGGGGTGGTCCTGGCGGGCTGCGAGGTGGAGGCCCTGAGGCGCCAGGCCCGGGAGTCCATGCTGCAGCTTTGGCAGCAGCGGCTGGCCGAGCCGTTGTTCGGCCAGAGGACTGTCCGGGCTATCCGGCCGGTCCTGTTTGAGTGGCTGGGTAGGCGCTTCGGCTCACTCACCTACCGGTTGGTGCAGGTGCTGTCCGGGCACGGATGCTTCGGTCAGTACCTGTGCCGGATCGGTGTGGAAGAGGCGGCGCGCTGCTGGCACTGTCCAGCGGACGAGGACACGGCGCAACACACCCTCGAGGTGTGTCCGGCCTGGGGGGTGGAGCGCCGTGTCCTCACGGCCGTGATTGGGGCGGACCTATCGCTGCCGGGCGTGGTACAGGCCATGCTCGGCAGCGAGACGAAGTGGCGGGCCGTGGCCTCCTTCTGCGAGGAGGTAATCTCGCGGAAGGAGGCCGCGAGCCGCATTCGCGAGAGCGGGAGACCGCGAGCGAGGCCTCGTCCGAGGCCGGGGGCGGGTGGGCCTCCGGAAGGGCTGGGGAGGCCACCCTGAGAGCGGCGGGCGGGGGTGCGTAGCCCTTGAGGCTCGTGCCACCGCCCGTCGTCTGAGGGGTGGGAGGAATAAGGGACGGCGACGCTCTCGAGGGCGGAGAGGCCAGAGCCGCCCTCGGGAGCGTACGAGCCGGGGTGCGGCCGCGCCGACGGCACGGTCCCAGGGCCGTGCCTCCGGCGCGGCTATGGGGGCCGTGGGCGGTCGCGAGTGTGGGACTCGCGGCCGCCCTCGGGCGGCCCCCGGGAGTGGGACGTCGGAGCAGTGTGGCCCTGCTCCGACGTCGGGCGCCAGAGCGCCGAGGAGAAAACAGGGAAGGGAGGGTGAAGTACCCCCTCCCTTCCCTGGAACGGGAGGACACGGGCGCGAGAGCCCTGCACGGGGGAGCACCTGATGTTATGATGTCTTCGGTCCCAGGTGCTCCCCCTGCATAGTGCGAGGATGGCCACCGTGGTGGGTTTTAGTGGGTAGGTCCCGCGCCCGATGGGTTTCCTTCCGGGCGCGGGGAATCCCACACTCCCCCCGCCCCTCCCCAGGCGGCGGGGGGGTCTTTCGAAGATTTCCCCCACGTTAATAAAAAAAAAAAAAAAAAAAAAAAAATACGTTATACGCTATACGTCATAAGTTATACGTTATACGTTATACGTTATACGTTATACGTTATACGTTATACGTTATGCGTTATACGTTCTACGATATTCGTTATACGTTATACGTTATTAGTTATACGTTATACGTTATATTTTATACGTCATACGTTATACGTTATACGTTATACGTTATACGTTATACGTTATACGTTATACGTTTTACGTTATACGTTATACGTTATACGTTATACGTTATACGTTATACGTTATACGTTATACGCTATACGTAATAAGTTATACGTTATACGTTATACGTTATACGTTATACGTTATACGTTATACGTTATACGTTATACGTTATACGTTATACGTTATACGTTATACGTTATACGTTGTACGTTATACGTTATACGTTATACGTTATACGTTATACGTTATACGTTTTACGTTATACGTGATACGTTATACGTTATACGTTATACGTTATACGTCATAGGTTATACGTTATACGTTATACGTTATACGTTATATTTTATACGTTATACGTTATACGTTATACGTTATACGTTATACGTTACACGTTACACGTTATACCTCATAGGTTATACGTTATACGTTATACGTTATACGTTATATTTTATACGTTATACGTTATACGTTATACGTTATACGTTATACGTTATACGTTATACGTTATACGTTATACGTTTTACGTTATACGTTATACGTTATACGTTATACGTTATACGTTATACGTTATACGTTATACGCTATACGTAATAAGTTATACGTTATACGTTATACGTTATATTTTATACGTTATACGTTATACGTTATACGTTATACGTTATACGTTATACGTTATACGTTATACGTTTTACGTTATACGTTATACGTTATACGTTATACGTTATACGTTATACGTTATACGTTATACGTTATACGTTATACGCTATACGTAATAAGTTATACGTTATACGTTATACGTTATACGTTATACGTTATACGTTATACGTTATACGTTATACGTTATACGTTATACGTTATACGTTATACGTTATACGTTGTACGTTATACGTTATACGTTATACGTTATACGTTATACGTTATACGTTTTACGTTATACGTGATACGTTATACGTTATACGTTTTACGTTATACGTCATAGGTTATACGTTATACGTTATACGTTATACGTTATATTTTATACGTTATACGTTATACGTTATACGTTATACGTTATACGTTATACGTTATACGTTATACGTTTTACGTTATACGTTATACGTTATACGTTATACGTTATACGTTATACGTTATACGTTATACGCTATACGTAATAAGTTATACGTTATACGTTATACGTTATACGTTATACGTTATACGTTATACGTTATACGTTATACGTTATACGTTATACGTTATACGTTATACGTTATACGTTGTACGTTATACGTTATACGTTATACGTTATACGTTATACGTTATACGTTTTACGTTATACGTGATACGTTATACGTTATACGTTATACGTTATACGTTATACGTTATACGTTATACGCTATACGTCATAAGTTATACGTTATACGTTATACGTTATACGTTATACGTTATACGTTATACGTTATGCGTTATACGTTCTACGATATTCGTTATACGTTATACGTTATTAGTTATACGTTATACGTTATATTTTATACGTCATACGTTATACGTTATACGTTATACGTTATACGTTATACGTTATACGTTATACGTTTTACGTTATACGTTATACGTTATACGTTATACGTTATACGTTATACGTTATACGTTATACGCTATACGTAATAAGTTATACGTTATACGTTATACGTTATACGTTATACGTTATACGTTATACGTTATACGTTATACGTTATACGTTATACGTTATACGTTATACGTTATACGTTGTACGTTATACGTTATACGTTATACGTTATACGTTATACGTTATACGTTTTACGTTATACGTGATACGTTATACGTTATACGTTATACGTTATACGTCATAGGTTATACGTTATACGTTATACGTTATACGTTATATTTTATACGTTATACGTTATACGTTATACGTTATACGTTATACGTTACACGTTACACGTTATACCTCATAGGTTATACGTTATACGTTATACGTTATACGTTATATTTTATACGTTATACGTTATACGTTATACGTTATACGTTATACGTTATACGTTATACGTTATACGTTATACGTTTTACGTTATACGTTATACGTTATACGTTATACGTTATACGTTATACGTTATACGTTATACGCTATACGTAATAAGTTATACGTTATACGTTATACGTTATATTTTATACGTTATACGTTATACGTTATACGTTATACGTTATACGTTATACGTTATACGTTATACGTTTTACGTTATACGTTATACGTTATACGTTATACGTTATACGTTATACGTTATACGTTATACGTTATACGTTATACGCTATACGTAATAAGTTATACGTTATACGTTATACGTTATACGTTATACGTTATACGTTATACGTTATACGTTATACGTTATACGTTATACGTTATACGTTATACGTTATACGTTGTACGTTATACGTTATACGTTATACGTTATACGTTATACGTTATACGTTTTACGTTATACGTGATACGTTATACGTTATACGTTTTACGTTATACGTCATAGGTTATACGTTATACGTTATACGTTATACGTTATATTTTATACGTTATACGTTATACGTTATACGTTATACGTTATACGTTATACGTTATACGTTATACGTTTTACGTTATACGTTATACGTTATACGTTATACGTTATACGTTATACGTTATACGTTATACGCTATACGTAATAAGTTATACGTTATACGTTATACGTTATACGTTATACGTTATACGTTATACGTTATACGTTATACGTTATACGTTATACGTTATACGTTATACGTTATACGTTGTACGTTATACGTTATACGTTATACGTTATACGTTATACGTTATACGTTTTACGTTATACGTGATACGTTATACGTTATACGTTATACGTTATACGTTATACGTTATACGTTATACGCTATACGTCATAAGTTATACGTTATACGTTATACGTTATACGTTATACGTTATACGTTATACGTTATGCGTTATACGTTCTACGATATTCGTTATACGTTATACGTTATTAGTTATACGTTATACGTTATACGTTGTACGTTATACGTTATAAGTTGTGCGTTATACGATATACGTTATACGTTATTCGTTATACGTACTTCGTTACACGTTATACGTTATACGTTACACGTTATACGTTTTACGATTTACGATGTACGTTATACGTTATACGTTATACGTTATACGTTATACGTCATACGTTATACGTTATACGTTTTACGTTATTCGTTATACGTTATACGTTATACGATATACGTTGTACGTTATACGTTATACGTTATAGGTTATACGTTATACGTTATACGTTCTACGTTATACGTTATACGTTATACGTTATACGTTATACGTTCTACGTTATACGTTATACGTTATACGTTATATTTTATACGTTATACGTTATACGTTATACGTTATACGTTATACGGTATACGTTATACGTTATACGTTATACGTCATAGGTTATACGTTATACGTTATACGTTATACGTCATAAGTTATACGTTATACGTTATACGTTATACGTTATACGTTATACGTTATACGTTATGCGTTATACGTTGTACGTTACATGTTATAAGTTATACGTTATACGTTATACGATATACGTTATACGTTAAACGTTATACGTTATACGTTATTCGTTATATGTTATACGTTATACATTATACGTTATACGTTATACGTTATACGTTATACGTTATACGTTATACGTTATACGTTATACGTTATACGTTATACGTTATACGTTATACGTTATACGTTATACGTTATGCGTTATACGTTGTACGTTACATGTTATAAGTTATACGTTATACGTTATACGATATACGTTATACGTTAAACGTTATACGTTATACGTTATTCGTTATATGTTATACGTTATACATTATACGTTATACGTTACACGTTATACGTTATACGTTATACGTTATACGTTATACGTTATACGTTATACGTTATACGTTATACGTTATGCGTTATACGTTGTACGTTACATGTTATAAGTTATACGTTATACGTTATACGATGTACGTTATACGTTAAACGTTATAGGTTATACGTTATTCGTTATATGTTATACGTTATACATTATACGTTATACGTTATACGTTATACGTTATACGTTATACGTTATACGTTATACGTTATACGTTATACGTCATAGGTTATACGTTATACGTTATGCGGTATACGTTATACATTATACGTTATACATTATACGTTATACGATAAACGTTATACGTTATGCGTTATGCGTTCTTCGTTACACGTTATACGTTATTCGGTATGCGTTATACGTTATACGTTATACGTTAAACGTTATACGTTATACGTTATACGTTATACGTTATACGTTATACGTTATTCGTTATACGTTATACGTTATACGTTATACGTTATACGTTATACGTTATACGTTTTACGTTATACGTTATACGTTACACGTTATACGTTATACTTTATACGTTATACGTTATACGTTATACGTTATACGTTATACGTTATACGTTATACGTTATACGTTATACGTTATACGTTATACGTTATACGTTATACGTTATACGTTATACGTTATACGTTATACATTATACGTTATACGTTGTACGTTATACGTTATAAGTTGTGCGTTATACGATATACGTTATACGTTATTCGTTATACGTACTTCGTTACACGTTATACGTTATACGTTATACGTTATACGTTTTACGATTTACGATGTACGTTATACGTTATACGTTATACGTTACACGTTATACGTTATACGTTGTACGTTATACGTTATGAGTTGTACGTTATACGATATACGTTATACGCTATACATTACATGTTATGCCTTATACGTTATACGTTATACGTTATACGTTATACGTTATACGTTATACGTTATACGTTATACGTTATACGTTATACGTTATACGTTATACGTTATACGTTGTACGTTATACGTTATACGTTATACGTTATACATTATACGTTATACGTTGTACGTTATACGTTATAAGTTGTGCGTTATACGATATACGTTATACGTTATTCGTTATACGTACTTCGTTACACGTTACACGTTATACGTTATACGTTATACGTTATACGTTATACGTTATACGTTATACGTTATACGTTGTACGTTGTACGTTATACGTTATAAGTTGTACGTTATACGATATACGTTGTACGTTATTCTTTATACGTTATTCGTTACACGTTATACGTCATACGTTATGCGTTATACGTTTTACGTTATTCGTTATACGTTATACGTTATACGTTGTACGTTATACGTTATAAGTTGTACGTTATACGATATACGTTATACGTTATTCTTTATACGTTATTCGTTACACGTTATACGTTATACGTTATACGTTATACGTTATACGTTATACGTTATACGTTATACGTTATACGTTATACGTTATACGTTATACGTTATACGTTATAAGTTATACGTTATACGTTATACGTTATACGTTGTACGTTATACGTTATACGTTATACATTATACGTTATACGTTATACGTTATACGTTATACGTTATACGTTATACGTCATAGGTTATACGTTATACGTTATGCGGTATACGTTATACATTATACGTTATACGATATACGTTATACGTTACACGTTACACGTTATACCTCATAGGTTATACGTTATACGTTATACATTATACGTTATACGTTATACGTTATACGTTATACGTTATGCGTTATACGTTATACGTTATACGTTATACGTTATACGTTATACGTTTTACGTTATACGTTATACGTTACACGTTATACGTTATACGTTATACGTTATACGTTATACGTTATACGTTATACGTTATACGTTATACGTTATACGTTATACGTTATACGTTATACGTTATACGTTATACGTTATACGTTACACGTTATACGTTATACGTTATACGTTATACGTTATACGTTATACGTTATACGTTATACGTTATGCGTTATATAATACGTTCTACGATATTCGTTATACGTTATACTTTATTAGTTATACGTTATACGTTATATGTTATACGTCATAGCTTATACGTTATACGTTATACGTTATACGTTATACGTTATACGTTATACGTTATACGTTATACGTTATACGTTATACGTTATACGTTATACGTTATACGTTATACGTTATACGTTATACGTTATACGTTATACGTTATACGTTATACGTTATACGTTATACGTTATACATTATACGTTATACGTTGTACGTTATACGTTATAAGTTGTGCGTTATACGATATACGTTATACGTTATTCGTTATACGTACTTCGTTACACGTTATACGTTATACGTTATACGTTATACGTTTTACGATTTACGATGTACGTTATACGTTATACGTTATACGTTATACGTTATACTTTATACGTTATAGGTGTTACGTTATACGTTATACGTTATACGTTATTCGTAATACGTTATACGTGATACGTTATACTTTGTACGTTATACGTTATACGTTATACGTTATACATTATACGTTATACGTTATACATTACATGTTATGCGTTATACGTTATGCGTTATACGTTATACGTTATACGTTATACGTTATACGTTATACGTTATACGTTATACGTTATACGTTATACGTTATACGTTATACGTTATACGTTATACGTTATACGTTATACGTTATACGTTATACGTTATACGTTATACGTTACACGTTATACGTTATACGTTGTACGTTATACGTTATGAGTTGTACGTTATACGATATACGTTATACGTTATACATTACATGTTATGCCTTATACGTTATACGTTATACGTTATACGTTATACGTTATACGTTATACGTTATACGTTATACGTTATACGTTATACGTTATACGTTATACGTTATACGTTATACGTTATACGTTATACGTTATACGTTATACGTTATACGTTATATTTTATACGTTATACGTTGTACGTTATACGTTATAAGTTGTACGTTATACGATATACGTTATACGTTATACATTATACGTTATACGTTGTACGTTATACGTTATAAATTGTGCGTTATACGATATACGTTATACGTTATTCGTTATACGTACTTCGTTACACGTTATACGTTATACGTTATACGTTATACGTTATACGTTATACGTTATACGTTATACGTTATACGTTGTACGTTATACGTTATACGTTATACATTATACGTTATACGTTGTACGTTATACGTTATAAGTTTTGCGTTATACGATATACGTTATACGTTATTCGTTATACGTACTTCGTTACACGTTATACGTTATACGTTATACGTTATACGTTATACGTTTTACGATTTACGATGTACGTTATACGTTATACGTTATACGTTATACGTTATACTTTATACGTTATAGGTGTTACGTTATACGTTATACGTTATACGTTATTCGTAATACGTTATACGTGATACGTTATACTTTGTACGTTATACGTTATACGTTATACGTTATACATTATACGTTATACATTATACATTACATGTTATGCGTTATACGTTATGCGTTATACGTTATACGTTATACGTTATACGTTATACGTTATACGTTATACGTTATACGTTATACGTTATACGTTATACGTTATACGTTATACGTTATACGTTATACGTTATACGTTACACGTTATACGTTATACGTTGTACGTTATACGTTATGAGTTGTACGTTATACGATATACGTTATACGTTATACATTACATGTTATGCCTTATACGTTATACGTTATACGTTATACGTTATACGTTATACGTTATACGTTATACGTTATACGTTATACGTTATACGTTATACGTTATACGTTATTCGTTACACGTTATACGTCATACGTTATACGTTATACGTTTTACGTTATTCGTTATACGTTATACGTTATACGATATACGTTATACGTTATACGTTATATGTTATACGTTATACGTTATACGTTATACGTTTTACGTTATACGTTATACGTTATAGGTTATACGTTATACGTTATACGTTATACGTTATACGTTATACGTTCTACGTTATACGTTATACGTTATACGTTATATTTTATACGTTATACGTTATACGTTATACGTTATACGTTATACGTTATACGTTACACGTTACACGTTATACCTCATAGGTTATACGTTATACGTTATACGTTATACGTTATACGTTATACGTTATACGTTATACGTTATACGTTATACGTTATACGTTATACGTTATACGTCATAGGTTATACGTTATACGTTATACGTTATGCGTTATACGTTATGCGTTATACGTTACACGTTACACGTTATACCTCATAGGTTATACGTTATACGTTATACGTTATACGTTATACGTTATACGTTATACGTTATACGTTATACGTTATACGTTATACGTTATACGTTATACGTAATACGTTATACGTTATACGTTATACGTTATACGTTATACGTTATACGTTATAAGTTATACGTTACACGTTATACGTTATACGTTGTACGTTATACGTTATACGTTATACATTATACGTTATACGTTATACGTTACACGTTATACGTTATACGTCATAGGTTATACGTTATACGTTATGCGGTATACGTTATACATTATACGTTATACGATATACGTTATACGTTACATGTTACACGTTATACCTCATAGGTTACACGTTATACGTCATACGTTATACGTTATACGTTTTACGTTATTCGTTATACGTTATACGTTATACGATATACGTTATACGTTATACGTTATACGTTATACGTTATACGTTATACGTTATACGTTATACGTTATACGTTATACGTTATACGTTATACGTTATACGTTATACGTTATACGTTATACGTTATAAGTTATACGTTATACGTTATACGTTATACGTTGTACGTTATACGTTATACGTTATACATTATACGTTATACGTTATACGTTATACGTTATACGTTATACGTTATACGTTATACGTTATACGTTATACGTCATAGGTTATACGTTATACGTTATGCGGTATACGTTATACATTATACGTTATACGATATACGTTATACGTTACACGTTACACGTTATACCTCATAGGTTATACGTTATACGTTATACGTTATACGTTATACGTTATACGTTATACGTTATACGTTATACGTTATACGTTATACGTTATACGTTATAAGTTATACGTTATACGTTATGCGTTATACGTTGTACGTTATACGTTATACGTTATACATTATACGTTATACGTTATACGTTATACGTTATACGTTATACGTCATAGGTTATACGTTATACGTTATGCGGTATACGTTATACATTATACGTTATACGATATACGTTATACGTTATGCGTTATGCGTGCTTCGTTACACGTTATACGTTATTCGGTATGCGTTATACGTTATACGTTATACGTTATACGTTATACGTTATACGTTATACGTTTTACGTTATACGTTATACGTTTTACGATTTACGATGTACGTTATATGTTATACGTTATACGTTATACGTTATACTTTATACGTTATAGGTGTTACGTTATACGTTATACGTTATACGTTATTCGTAATACGTTATACGTGATACGTTATACTTTGTACGTTATACGTTATACGTTATACGTTATACATTATACGTTATACGTTATACATTACATGTTATGCGTTATACGTTATGCGTTATACGTTATACGTTATACGTTATATGTTATACGTTATACGTTATACGTTATACGTTGTACGTTATACGTTATACGTTATACGTTATACGTTATACGTTATACGTTATACGTTATACGTTATACGTTATACGTTATACGTTATACGTTATAAGTTATACGTTATACGTTATACGTTATACGTTATACGTTATACGTTATGCGTTATACGTTATACGTTATATGTTATACGTTATACGTTATACGTTATACGTTGTACGTTATACGTTATACGTTATACGTTATACGTTGTACGTTATACGATATACCATATACGTTATTCTTTATACGTTATTCGTTACACGTTATAAGTTGTACGTTATACGATATACGTTATACGTTATTCTTTATACGTTATTCGTTACACGTTATACGTCATACGTTATACGTTATACGTTTTACGTTATTCGTTATACGTTATACGTTATACGATATACGTTATACGTTATACGTTATACGTTATACGTTATACGTTATACGTTATACGTTATACGTTATACATTATACGTTATACGTTGTACGTTATACGTTATAAGTTTTGCGTTATACGATATACGTTATACGTTATTCGTTATACGTACTTCGTTACACGTTATACGTTATACGTTATACGTTATACGTTATACGTTTTACGATTTACGATGTACGTTATACGTTATACGTTATACGTTATACGTTATACTTTATACGTTATAGGTGTTACGTTATACGTTATACGTTATACGTTATTCGTAATACGTTATACGTGATACGTTATACTTTGTACGTTATACGTTATACGTTATACGTTATACATTATACGTTATACATTATACATTACATGTTATGCGTTATACGTTATGCGTTATACGTTATACGTTATACGTTATACGTTATACGTTATACGTTATACGTTATACGTTATACGTTATACGTTATACGTTATACGTTATACGTTATACGTTATACGTTATACGTTACACGTTATACGTTATACGTTGTACGTTATACGTTATGAGTTGTACGTTATACGATATACGTTATACGTTATACATTACATGTTATGCCTTATACGTTATACGTTATACGTTATACGTTATACGTTATACGTTATACGTTATACGTTATACGTTATACGTTATACGTTATACGTTATACGTTATACGTTATACGTTATACGTTATACGTTATACGTTATACGTCATAAGTTATACGTTATACGTTATACGTTATACGTTATACGTTATACGTTATGCGTTATATAATACGTTCTACGATATTCGTTATACGTTATACTTTATTAGTTATACGTTATACGTCATACTTTATACGTTATACGTTATACGTTATACGTTATACGATATACGTTATATTTTATACGTTATACGTTGTACGTTATACGTTATAAGTTGTACGTTATACGATATACCATATACGTTATTCTTTATACGTTATTCGTTACACGTTATAAGTTGTACGTTATACGATATACGTTATACGTTATTCTTTATACGTTATTCGTTACACGTTATACGTCATACGTTATACGTTATACGTTTTACGTTATTCGTTATACGTTATACGTTATACGATATACGTTATACGTTATACGTTATACGTTATACGTTATACGTTATACGTTATACGTTATACGTTATACGTTATACGTTATACGTTACACGTTATACGTTATACGTTGTACGTTATACGTTATGAGTTGTACGTTATACGATATACGTTATACGTTATACATTACATGTTATGCGTTATACGTTATACGTTATACGTTATACGTTATACGTTATACGTTATACGTTATACGTTATACGTTATACGTTATACGTTATACGTTATACGTTATACGTTATACGTTATACGTTATACGTTATACGTTATACGTTGTACGTTATACGTTATACGTTATACGTTATACGTTATACGTTATACGTTTTACGTTATACGTTATACGTTATACGTTATACGTTATAAGTTATACGTTATACGTTATACGTTATACGTCATAAGTTATACGTTATACGTTATACGTTATACGTTATACGTTATACGTTATGCGTTATATAATACGTTCTACGATATTCGTTATACGTTATACTTTATTAGTTATACGTTATACGTTATACGTTATACGTCATAGGTTATACGTTATACGTTATACGTTATACGTTATACGTTATACGTTATACGTTATACGTTATACGTTATACGTTATACGTTATACGTTATACGTTGTACGTTGTACGTTATACGTTATAAGTTGTACGTTATACGATATACGTTGTACGTTATTCTTTATACGTTATTCGTTACACGTTATACGTCATACGTTATACGTTATACGTTTTACGTTATTCGTTATACGTTATACGTTATACGTTGTACGTTATACGTTATAAGTTGTACGTTATACGATATACGTTATACGTTATTCTTTATACGTTATTCGTTACACGTTATACGTTATACGTTATACGTTATACGTTATACGTTATACGTTATACGTTATACGTTATACGTTATACGTTATACGTTATACGTTATACGTTATACGTTATACGTTATACGTTATACGTTATACGTTATACGTTATAAGTTATACGTTATACGTTATACGTTATACGTTGTACGTTATACGTTATACGTTATACATTATACGTTATACGTTATACGTTATACGTTATACGTTATACGTCATAGGTTATACGTTCTACGTTATGCGGTATACGTTATACATTATACGTTATACGATATACGTTATACGTTACACGTTACACGTTATACCTCATAGGTTATACGTTATACGTTATACGTTATACGTTATACGTTATACGTTATACGTTATACGTTATACGTTATACGTTATACGTTATACGTTATACGTTATACGTTATACGTTATACGTTATACGTTTTACGTTATACGTTATACGTTACACGTTATACGTTATACGTTATACGTTATACGTTATACGTTATACGTTATACGTTATACGTTATACGTTATACGTTATACGTTATACGTTATACGTTATACGTTATACGTTATACGTTATACGTTATACGTTATACGTTATACGTTATACATTATACGTTATACGTTGTACGTTATACGTTATAAGTTGTGCGTTATACGATATACGTTATACGTTATTCGTTATACGTACTTCGTTACACGTTATACGTTATACGTTATACGTTATACGTTTTACGATTTACGATGTACGTTATACGTTATACGTTATACGTTATACGTTATACTTTATACGTTATAGGTGTTACGTTATACGTTATACGTTATACATTATACGTTATACGTTGTACGTTATACGTTATAAGTTGTGCGTTATACGATATACGTTATACGTTATTCGTTATACGTACTTCGTTACACGTTATACGTTATACGTTGTACGTTATACGTTATGAGTTGTACGTTATACGATAAACGTTATACGTTATACATTACATGTTATGCCTTATACGTTATACGTTATACGTTATACGTTATACGTTATACGTTATACGTTATACGTTATACGTTATACGTTATACGTTATACGTTATACGTTGTACGTTATACGTTGTACGTTATACGTTATACGTTATACGTTATACGTTATACGTTATACGTTATACGTTATACGTTATACGTTATACGTTATACGTTATACGTTATACGTTATACGTTATACGTTACACGTTATACGTTATACGTTGTACGTTATACGTTATGAGTTGTACGTTATACGATATACGTTATACGTTATACATTACATGTTATGCCTTATACGTTATACGTTATACGTTATACGTTATACGTTATACGTTATACGTTATACGTTATACGTTATACGTTATACGTTATACGTTATACGTTGTACGTTATACGTTATACGTTATACGTTATACGTTATACGTTATACGTTTTACGTTATACGTTATACGTTATACGTTATACGTTATACGTTATACGTTATACTTTATACGTTATACGCTATACGTCATAAGTTATACGTTATACGTTATACGTTATACGTTATACGTTATACGTTATACGTTATGCGTTATACGTTCTACGATATTCGTTATACGTTATACGTTATTAGTTATACGTTATACGTTATACGTTATACGTAATACGTCATAGGTTATACGTTATACGTAATAAGTTATACGTTATACGTTATACGTTATACGCTATACGTTATACGTTATACGTTATACGTTATACGTTATACGTTATACGTTATACGTTATACGTTATACGTTATACGTTATACGTTATACGTTATACGTAATACGTTGTACGTTATACGTTATAAGTTGTACGTTATACGATATACGTGATACGTTATTCTTTATACGTTATTCGTTACACGTTATACGTCATACGTTATACGTTATACGTTTTACGTTATTCGTTATACGTTATACGTTATACGATATACGTTATACGTTATACGTTATACGTTATACGTTATACGTTATACGTTATACGTTACACGTTACACGTTATACCTCATAGGTTATACGTTATACGTTATACGTTACACGTTATACGTTATACGTTATACGTTATACGTCATAGGTTATACGTTATACGTTATACGTTATGCGTTATACGTTATGCGTTATACGTTATACGTTATACGTTATACGTTATACGTTATACGTTATACGTTATACGTTATACGTTATACATTATACGTTATACGTTATGCGTTATACGTTATACGTTATACGTTATACGTTATACGTTATACGTCATAGGTTATACGTTATACGTTATACGTTATACGTCATAAGTTATACGTTATACGTTATACGTTATACGTTATACGTTATACGTTATACGTTATGCGTTATACGTTATACGTTATACGCTATACGTCATAAGTTATACGTTATACGTTATACGTTATACGTTATACGTTATACGTTATGCGTTATACGTTCTACGATATTCGTTATACGTTATACGTTATACGTTATACGTTATACGTTATACGTTATACGTTATACGTTATACGTTATACGTTATACGTTATACGTTATACGTTATACGTTATACGTTATACGTTATACGTTATACGTTATACGTTATACGTTATACGTTATGCGTTATACGTTGTACGTTACATGTTATAAGTTATACGTTATACGTTATACGATATACGTTATACGTTAAACGTTATACGTTATACGTTATTCGTTATATGTTATACGTTATACATTATACGTTATACGTTATACGTTATACGTTATACGTTATACGTTATACGTTATACGTTATACGTTATACGTTCTACGTTATACGTTATACGTTATGCGTTATACGTTGTACGTTACATGTTATAAGTTATACGTTATACGTTATACGATATACGTTATACGTTAAACGTTATAGGTTATACGTTATTCGTTATATGTTATACGTTATACATTATACGTTATACGTTATACGTTATACGTTATACGTTATACGTTATACGTTATACGTTATACGTCATAGGTTATACGTTATACGTTATGCGGTATACGTTATACATTATACGTTATACGATAAACGTTATACGTTATGCGTTATGCGTTCTTCGTTACACGTTATACGTTATTCGGTATGCGTTATACGTTATACGTTATACGTTAAACGTTATACGTTATACGTTATACGTTATACGTTATACGTTATACGTTATTCGTTATACGTTATACGTTATACGTTATACGTTATACGTTATACGTTATACGTTTTACGTTATACGTTATACGTCACACGTTATACGTTTTACGTTATACGTTATACGTTATACGTTATACGTTATACGTTATACGTTATACGTTATACGTTATACGTTATACGCTATACGTCATAAGTTATACGTTATACGTTATACGTTATACGTTATACGTTATACGTTATGCGTTATACGTTCTACGATATTCGTTATACGTTATACGTTATACGTTATACGTTATACGTTATACGTTATACGTTATACGTTATACGTTATACGTTATACGTTATACGTGATACGTTATACGTTATACGTTTTACGATTTACGATGTACGTTATACGTTATACGTTATACGTTACACGTTATACGTTATACGTTGTACGTTATACGTTATGAGTTGTACGTTATACGATATACGTTATACGCTATACATTACATGTTATGCCTTATACGTTATACGTTATACGTTATACGTTATACGTTATACGTTATACGTTATACGTTATACGTTATACGTTATACGTTATACGTTATACGTTATACGTTATCCGTTATACGTTATACGTTATACGTTATACGTTGTACGTTATACGTTATACGGTATACGTTATACGTTATACGTTATACGTTTTACGTTATACGTTATACGTTATACGTTATACGTTATACGTTATACGTTATACGTTATACGTTATACGTTATACGCTATACGTCATAAGTTATACGTTATACGTTATACGTTATACGTTATACGTTATACGTTATGCGTTATACGTTCTACGATATTCGTTATACGTTATACGTTATACGTTATACGTTATACGTTATACGTTATACGTTATACGTTATACGTTATACGTTATACGTTATACGTTATACGTTATACGTTATACGTTATACGTTATACGTTATACGTTATACGTTATACGTTATACGTTATACGTTATACGTTATACGTTATACGTTATACGTTATACGTTATACGTTATAAGTTATACGTTATACGTTATGCGTTATACGTTGTACGTTATACGTTATACGTTATACGTTATACGTTATACGTTATACATTATACGTTATACGTTGTACGTTATACGTTATAAGTTTTGCGTTATACGATATACGTTATACGTTATTCGTCATACGTACTTCGTTACACGTTATACGTTATACGTTATACGTTATACGTTTTACGATTTACGATGTACGTTATACGTTATACGTTATACGTTATACGTTATACTTTATACGTTATAGGTGTTACGTTATACGTTATACGTTATACGTTATTCGTAATACGTTATACGTGATACGTTATACTTTGTACGTTATACGTTATACGTTATACGTTATACATTATACGTTATACATTATACATTACATGTTATGCGTTATACGTTATGCGTTATACGTTATACGTTATACGTTATACGTTATACGTTATACGTTATACGTTATACGTTATACGTTATACGTTCTACGTTATACGTTATACGTTATACGTTATACGTTATACGTTATACGTTATACGTTACACGTTATACGTTATACGTTGTACGTTATACGTTATGAGTTGTACGTTATACGATATACGTTATACGTTATACATTACATGTTATGCCTTATACGTTATACGTTATACGTTATACGTTATATTTTATACGTTATACGTTGTACGTTATACGTTATAAGTTGTACGTTATACGATATACCATATACGTTATTCTTTATACGTTATTCGTTACACGTTATAAGTTGTACGTTATACGATATACGTTATACGTTATTCTTTATACGTTATTCGTTACACGTTATACGTCATACGTTATACGTTATACGTTTTACGTTATTCGTTATACGTTATACGTTATACGATATACGTTATACGTTATACGTTATACGTTATACGTTATACGTTATACGTTATACGCTGTACGTTATACGTTATACGTTATACGTTATACGTTATACGTTATACGTTTTACGTTATACGTTATACGTTATACGTTATACGTTATACGTTATACGTTATACGTTATACGTTATACGTTATACGTCATAAGTTATACGTTATACGTTATACGTTATACGTTATACGTTATACGTTATACGTTATGCGTTATATAATACGTTCTACGATATTCGTTATACGTTATACTTTATTAGTTATACGTTATACGTTATACGTTATACGTTATACGTCATAGGTTATACGTTATACGTTATACGTTATACGTTATTCGTTATACGTTATACGTTATACGTTATACGTTATACGTTATACGTTATACGTTATACGTTGTACGTTGTACGTTATACGTTATAAGTTGTACGTTATACGATATACGTTGTACGTTATTCTTTATACGTTATTCGTTACACGTTATACGTCATACGTTATACGTTATACGTTTTACGTTATTCGTTATACGTTATACGTTATACGTTGTACGTTATACGTTATAAGTTGTACGTTATACGATATACGTTATACGTTATTCGTCATACGTACTTCGTTACACGTTATACGTTATACGTTATACGTTATACGTTTTACGATTTACGATGTACGTTATACGTTATACGTTATACGTTATACGTTATACTTTATACGTTATAGGTGTTACGTTATACGTTATACGTTATACGTTATTCGTAATACGTTATACGTGATACGTTATACTTTGTACGTTATACGTTATACGTTATACGTTATACATTATACGTTATACATTATACATTACATGTTATGCGTTATACGTTATGCGTTATACGTTATACGTTATACGTTATACGTTATACGTTATACGTTATACGTTATACGTTATACGTTATACGTTCTACGTTATACGTTATACGTTATACGTTATACGTTATACGTTATACGTTATACGTTACACGTTATACGTTATACGTTGTACGTTATACGTTATGAGTTGTACGTTATACGATATACGTTATACGTTATACATTACATGTTATGCCTTATACGTTATACGTTATACGTTATACGTTATATTTTATACGTTATACGTTGTACGTTATACGTTATAAGTTGTACGTTATACGATATACCATATACGTTATTCTTTATACGTTATTCGTTACACGTTATAAGTTGTACGTTATACGATATACGTTATACGTTATTCTTTATACGTTATTCGTTACACGTTATACGTCATACGTTATACGTTATACGTTTTACGTTATTCGTTATACGTTATACGTTATACGATATACGTTATACGTTATACGTTATACGTTATACGTTATACGTTATACGTTATACGCTGTACGTTATACGTTATACGTTATACGTTATACGTTATACGTTATACGTTTTACGTTATACGTTATACGTTATACGTTATACGTTATACGTTATACGTTATACGTTATACGTTATACGTTATACGTCATAAGTTATACGTTATACGTTATACGTTATACGTTATACGTTATACGTTATACGTTATGCGTTATATAATACGTTCTACGATATTCGTTATACGTTATACTTTATTAGTTATACGTTATACGTTATACGTTATACGTTATACGTCATAGGTTATACGTTATACGTTATACGTTATACGTTATTCGTTATACGTTATACGTTATACGTTATACGTTATACGTTATACGTTATACGTTATACGTTGTACGTTGTACGTTATACGTTATAAGTTGTACGTTATACGATATACGTTGTACGTTATTCTTTATACGTTATTCGTTACACGTTATACGTCATACGTTATACGTTATACGTTTTACGTTATTCGTTATACGTTATACGTTATACGTTGTACGTTATACGTTATAAGTTGTACGTTATACGATATACGTTATACGTTATTCTTTATACGTTATTCGTTACACGTTATACGTTATACGTTATACGTTATACGTTATACGTTATACGTTATACGTTATACGTTATACGTTATACGTTATACGTTATACGTTATACGTTATACGTTATACGTTATACGTTATACGTTATACGTTATACGTTATACGTTATACTTTATACGTTATAGGTGTTACGTTATACGTTATACGCTATACATTATACGTTATACGTTGTACGTTATACGTTATAAGTTGTGCGTTATACGATATACGTTATACGTTATTCGTTATACGTACTTCGTTACACGTTATACGTTATACGTTGTACGTTATACGTTTTACGATTTACGATGTACGTTATACGTTATACGTTATACGTTATACGTTATACTTTATACGTTATAGGTGTTACG
Organism: Ptiloglossa arizonensis; assembly: GCF_051014685.1. Taxonomy (NCBI): domain Eukaryota; kingdom Metazoa; phylum Arthropoda; class Insecta; order Hymenoptera; family Colletidae; genus Ptiloglossa; species Ptiloglossa arizonensis. Next base: position 192,912 of record NW_027478547.1, read on the forward strand.
TTATACGTTATACGTTATACGTTATTCGTAATACGTTATACGTGATACGTTATACTTTGTACGTTATACGTTATACGTTATACGTTATACATTATACGTTATACGTTATACATTACATGTTATGCGTTATACGTTATGCGTTATACGTTATACGTTATACGTTATACGTTATACGTTATACGTTATACGTTATACGTTATACGTTATACGTTATACGTTATACGTTATACGTTATACGTTATACGTTATACGTTATACGTTATACGTTATACGTTATACGTTACACGTTATACGTTATACGTTGTACGTTATACGTTATGAGTTGTACGTTATACGATATACGTTATACGTTATACATAACATGTTATGCCTTATACGTTATACGTTATACGTTATACGTTATACGTTATACGTTATACGTTATACGTTACACGTTACACGTTATACCTCATAGGTTATACGTTATACGTTATACGTTATACGTTATACGTTACACGTTATACGTTATACGTTATACGTTATACGTTATACGTTATACGTCATAGGTTATACGTTATACGTTATACGTTATGCGTTATACGTTATGCGTTATACGTTATACGCTATACGTTATGCGTTATACGTTGTACGATATTCGTTATACGTTATACGTTATTAGTTATACGTTATACGGTATACGTTATACGTTGTACGTTACATGTTATAAGTTATACGTTATACGTTATACGATATACGTTATACGTTAAACGTTACGCGTTATACGTTATTCGTTATATGTTATACGTTATACATTATACGTTATACGTTATACGTTATACGTTATACGTTATACGTTATACGTTATACGTTATACGTTATACGTTATAGGTTATACGTTATACGTTATACGTTACACGTTACACGTTATACCTCATAGGTTATACGTTATACGTTATACGTTATACGTTATACGTTATACGTTATACGTTATACGTCATAGGTTATACGTTATACGTTATACGTTATACGTTATACGTTATACGTTATACGTTATACGTTATACGTTATACGTTATACGTTATACGTTATACGTTATACGTTACACGTTACACGTTATACCTCATAGGTTATACGTTATACGTTATACGTTATACGTTATACGTTATACGTTATACGTTATACGTCATAGGTTATACGTCATAGGTTATACGTTATACATTATACGTTATACGTTGTACGTTATACGTTATAAGTTTTGCGTTATACGATATACGTTATACGTTATTCGTTATACGTACTTCGTTACACGTTATACGTTATACGTTATACGTTATACGTTTTACGATTTACGATGTACGTTATACGTTATACGTTATACGTTATACGTTATACTTTATACGTTATAGGTGTTACGTTATACGTTATACGTTATACGTTATTCGTAATACGTTATAAGTGATACGTTATACTTTGTACGTTATACGTTATACGTTATACGTTATACATTATACGTTATACATTATACATTACATGTTATGCGTTATACGTTATGCGTTATACGTTATACGTTATACGTTATACGTTATACGTTATACGTTATACGTTATACGTTATACGTTATACGTTATACGTTATACGTTATACGTTATACGTTATACGTTATACGTTATACGTTATACGTTATACGTTACACGTTATACGTTATACGTTGTACGTTATACGTTATGAGTTGTACGTTATACGATATACGTTATACGTTATACATTACATGTTATGCGTTATACGTTATACGTTATACGTTATACGTTATACGTTATACGTTATACGTTATACGTTATACGTTACACGTTATACGTTATACGTTGTACGTTATACGTTATGAGTTGTACGTTATACGATATACGATATACGTTATACATTACATGTTATGCGTTATACGTTATACGTTATACGTTTTACGTTATACGTTATACGTTATACGTTATACGTTATACGTTATACGTTATACGTTATACGTTATACGTTATACGTCATAAGTTATACGTTATACGTTATACGTTATACGTTATACGTTATACGTTATGCGTTATATAATACGTTCTACGATATTCGTTATACGTTATACTTTATTAGTTATACGTTATACGTTATACGTTATACGTCATAGGTTATACGTTATACGTTATACGTTATACGTTATTCGTTATACGTTATACGTTATACGTTATACGTTATACGTTATACGTTATACGTTATACGTTGTACGTTGTACGTTATACGTTATAAGTTGTACGTTATACGATATACGTTGTACGTTATTCTTTATACGTTATTCGTTACACGTTATACGTCATACGTTATACGTTATACGTTTTACGTTATTCGTTATACGTTATACGTTATACGTTGTACGTTATACGTTATAAGTTGTACGTTATACGATATACGTTATACGTTATTCTTTATACGTTATTCGTTACACGTTATACGTTATACGTTATACGTTATACGTTATACGTTATACGTTATACGTTATACGTTATACGTTATACGTTATACGTTATACGTTATACGTTATACGTTATACGTTATACGTTATACGTTATACGTTATACGTTATACTTTATACGTTATAGGTGTTACGTTATACGTTATACGCTATACATTATACGTTATACGTTGTACGTTATACGTTATAAGTTGTGCGTTATACGATATACGTTATACGTTATTCGTTATACGTACTTCGTTACACGTTATACGTTATACGTTGTACGTTATACGTTTTACGATTTACGATGTACGTTATACGTTATACGTTATACGTTATACGTTATACTTTATACGTTATAGGTGTTACGTTATACGTTATACGTTATACGTTATTCGTAATACGTTATACGTGATACGTTATACTTTGTACGTTATACGTTATACGTTATACGTTATACATTATACGTTATACGTTATACATTACATGTTATGCGTTATACGTTATGCGTTATACGTTATACGTTATACGTTATACGTTATACGTTATACGTTATACGTTATACGTTATACGTTATACGTTATACGTTATACGTTATACGTTATACGTTATACGTTATACGTTACACGTTATACGTTATACGTTGTACGTTATACGTTATGAGTTGTACGTTATACGATATACGTTATACGTTATACATAACATGTTATGCCTTATACGTTATACGTTATACGTTATACGTTATACGTTATACGTTATACGTTATACGTTATACGTTATACGTTATACGTTATACGTTATACGTTATACGTTATACGTTGTACGTTATACGTTATACGTTATACGTTATACGTTATACGTTATACGTTTTACGTTATACGTTATACGTTATACGTTATACGTTATACGTTATACGTTATACTTTATACGTTATACGCTATACGTCATAAGTTATACGTTATACGTTATACGTTATACGTTATCCGTTATACGTTATACGTTATGCGTTATACGTTCTACGATATTCGTTATACGTTATACGTTATTAGTTATACGTTATACGTTATACGTTATACGTTATACGTTATACGTTATACGTTATACGTTATACGTTATACGTTATACGTTGTACGTTATACGTTATAAGTTGTACGTTATACGATATACGTTATACGTTATTCTTTATACGTTATTCGTTACACGTTATACGTCATACGTTATACGTTATACGTTTTACGTTATTCGTTATACGTTATACGTTATACGATATACGTTATACGTTATACGTTATATGTTATACGTTATACGTTATACGTTATACGTTTTACGTTATACGTTATACGTTATAGGTTATACGTTATACGTTATACGTAATACGTTATACGTTCTACGTTATACGTTATACGTTATACGTTATATTTTATACGTTATACGTTATACGTTATACGTTATACGTTATACGTTATACGTTACACGTTACACGTTATACCTCATAGGTTATACGTTATACGTTATACGTTATACGTTATACGTTATACGTTATACGTTATACGTTATACGTTATACGTTATACGTTATACGTCATAGGTTATACGTTATACGTTATACGTTATGCGTTATACGTTATGCGTTATACGTTATACGTTATACGTTATGCGTTATACGTTGTACGATATTCGTTATACGTTATACGTTATTAGTTATACGTTATACGGTATACGTTATACGTTGTACGTTACATGTTATAAGTTATACGTTATACGTTATACGATATACGTTATACGTTAAACGTTACGCGTTATACGTTATTCGTTATATGTTATACGTTATACATTATACGTTATACGTTATACGTTATACGTTATACGTTATACGTTATACGTTATACGTTATACGTTATACGTTATACGTTATACGTTATACGTTATACGTTATACGTTATACGTTATACGTTACACGTTACACGTTATACCTCATAGGTTATACGTTATACGTTATACGTTATACGTTATACGTTATACGTTATACGTTATACGTTATACGTTATACGTTATACGTTATACGTTATACGTTATACGTTTTACGTTATACGTTATACGTTACACGTTATACGTTATACGTTATACGTTATACGTTATACGTTATACGTTATACGTTATACGTTATACGTTATACGTTATACGTTATACGTTATACGTTATACGTTATACGTTATACGTTATACGTTATACGTTATACGTTATACGTTATACATTATACGTTATACGTTGTACGTTATACGTTATAAGTGGTGCGTTTTACGATATACGTTATACGTTATTCGTTATACGTACTTCGTTACACGTTATACGTTATACGTTATACGTTATACGTTTTACGATTTACGATGTACGTTATACGTTATACGTTATACGTTATACGTTATACGTTATACGTTATACGTTATACGTTATACGTTATACGTTATACGTTATACGTTATACGTTATACGTTATACGTTATACGTTATACGTTGTACGTTATACGTTATACGTTATACGTTATACGTTATACGTTATACGTTTTACGTTATACGTTATACGTTATACGTTATACGTTATACGTTATACGTTATACGTTATACGTTATACGTTATACGTTATACGCTATACGTCATAAGTTATACGTTATACGTTATACTTTATACGTTATACGTTATACGTTAAGCGTTATACGTTCTACGATATTCGTTATACGTTATACGTTATTAGTTATACGTTATACGTTATACGTTATACGTCATAGGTTATACGATATACGTTATACGTTATACGTTATACGTTATACGTTATACGTTATACGTTATACGTTATACGTTATACGTTATACGTTATACGTTATACGTTATACGTTATACGTTATACGTTATACGTTGTACGTTATACGTTATAAGTTGTACGTTATACGATATACGATATACGTTATACGTTATTCTTTATACGTTATTCGTTACACGTTATACGTCATACGTTATACGTTATACGTTTTACGTTATTCGTTATACGTTATACGTTATACGATATACGTTATACGTTATACGTTATACGTTATACGTTAGACGTTATACGTTATACGTTATACGTTATACGTTATACGTTATACGTTATACGTTATACGTTATACGTTACACGTTATACGTTATACGTTATACGTTATACGTTATACGTTATACGTTATACGTTATACGTTATAAGTTATACGTTATACGTTATGCGTTATACGTTGTACGTTATACGTTATACGTTATACATTATACGTTATACGTTATACGTTATACGTTATACGTTATACGTCATAGGTTATACGTTATACGTTATGCGGTATACGTTATACATTATACGTTATACGATATACGTTATACGTTATGCGTTATGCGTGCTTCGTTACACGTTATTCGTTATTCGGTATGCGTTATACGTTATACGTTATACGTTATACGTTATATGTTATACGTTATACGTTATACGTTATACGTTATACGTTATACGTTATACGTTAAACGTTATACGTTATATTTTATACGTTATACGTTGTACGTTATACGTTATAAGTTGTAAGTTATACGATATACGTTATACGTTATTCTTTATACGTTATTCGTTACACGTTATAAGTTGTACGTTATACGATATACGTTATACGTTATTCTTTATACGTTATTCGTTACACGTTATACGTCATACGTTATACGTTATACGTTTTACGTTATTCGTTATACGTTATACGTTATACGATATACGTTATACGTTATACGTTATACGTTATACGTTATACGTTATACGTTATACGTTATACGTTATACGTTATACGTTATACGTTATACGTTATACGTTATACGTTACACGTTATACGTTATACGTTGTACGTTATACGTTATGAGTTGTACGTTATACGATATACGTTATACGTTATACATTACATGTTATGCGTTATACGTTATACGTTATACGTTATACGTTATACGTTATACGTTATACGTTAAACGTTATACGTTATACGTTATACGTTATACGTTATACGTTATACGTTAAACGTTATACGTTATACGTCATAAGTTATACGTTATACGTTATACGTTATACGTTATACGTTATACGTTATACGTTATGCGTTATACGTTATACGTTATATGTTATACGTTATACGTTATACGTTATACGTTGTACGTTATACGTTATACGTTATACGTTATACGTTATACGTTATACGTTTTACGTTATACGTTATACGTTATACGTTATACGTTATACGTTATACGTTATACGTTAAACGTTATACGTTATACGTTATACGTTATACGTTATACGTTATACGTTAAACGTTATACGTTATACGTCATAAGTTATACGTTATACGTTATACGTTATACGTTATACGTTATACGTTATACGTTATACGTTATGCGTTATACGTTCTACGATATTCGTTATACGTTATACTTTATTAGTTATACGTTATACGTTATACGTTATACGTCATAGGTTATACGTTATTCGTTATACGTTATACGTTATACGTTATACGTTATACGTTATACGTTATACGTTATACGTACTACGTTATACGTTATACGTTATACGTTATACGTTATGAGTTGTACGTTATACGTTATACGTTATACGTCATAAGTTATACGTTATACGTTATACGTTATACGTTATACGTTATACGTTATGCGTTATACAATACGTTCTACGATATTCGTTATACGTTATACTTTATTAGTTATACGTTATACGTTATACGTTATACGTCATAGGTTATACGTTATACGTTATACGTTATACGTTATTCGTTATACGTTATACGTTATACGTTATACGTTATACGTTATACGTTATACGTTATACGTTGTACGTTGTACGTTATACGTTATAAGTTGTACGTTATACGATATACGTTGTACGTTATTCTTTATACGTTATTCGTTACACGTTATACGTCATACGTTATACGTTATACGTTTTACGTTATTCGTTATACGTTATACGTTATACGTTGTACGTTATACGTTATAAGTTGTACGTTATACGATATACGTTATACGTTATTCTTTATACGTTATTCGTTACACGTTATACGTTATACGTTATACGTTATACGTTATACGTTATACGTTATACGTTATACGTTATACGTTATACTTTATACGTTATACGCTATACGTCATAAGTTATACGTTATACGTTATACGTTATACGTTATACGTTATACGTTATACGTTATGCGTTATACGTTCTACGATATTCGTTATACGTTATACGTTATTAGTTATACGTTATACGTTATACGTTATACGTTATACGTTATACGTTATACGTTATACGTTATACGTTATACGTTATACGTTGTACGTTATACGTTATAAGTTGTACGTTATACGATATACGTTATACGTTATTCTTTATACGTTATTCGTTACACGTTATACGTCATACGTTATACGTTATACGTTTTACGTTATTCGTTATACGTTATACGTTATACGATATACGTTATACGTTATACGTTATATGTTATACGTTATACGTTATACGTTATACGTTTTACGTTATACGTTATACGTTATAGGTTATACGTTATACGTTATACGTTATACGTTATACGTTCTACGTTATACGTTATACGTTATACGTTATATTTTATACGTTATACGTTATACGTTATACGTTATACGTTATACGTTATACGTTATACGTTACACGTTACACGTTATACCTCATAGGTTATACGTTATACGTTATACGTTATACGTTATACGTTATACGTTATACGTTATACGTTATACGTTATACGTTATACGTTATACGTCATAGGTTATACGTTATACGTTATACGTTATGCGTTATACGTTATGCGTTATACGTTACACGTTACACGTTATACCTCATAGGTTATACGTTATACGTTATACGTTATACGTTATACGTTATACGTTATACGTTATACGTCATACGTTATACGTTATACGTTATACGTTATACGTAATACGTTATACGTTATACGTTATACGTTATACGTTATACGTTATACGTTATAAGTTATACAATACGTTCTACGATATTCGTTATACGTTATACTTTATTAGTTATACGTTATACGTTATACGTTATACGTCATAGGTTATACGTTATACGTTATACGTTATACGTTATTCGTTATACGTTATACGTTATACGTTATACGTTATACGTTATACGTTATACGTTATACGTTGTACGTTGTACGTTATACGTTATAAGTTGTACGTTATACGATATACGTTGTACGTTATTCTTTATACGTTATTCGTTACACGTTATACGTCATACGTTATACGTTATACGTTTTACGTTATTCGTTATACGTTATACGTTATACGTTGTACGTTATACGTTATAAGTTGTACGTTATACGATATACGTTATACGTTATTCTTTATACGTTATTCGTTACACGTTATACGTTATACGTTATACGTTATACGTTATACGTTATACGTTATACGTTATACGTTATACGTTATACTTTATACGTTATACGCTATACGTCATAAGTTATACGTTATACGTTATACGTTATACGTTATACGTTATACGTTATACGTTATGCGTTATACGTTCTACGATATTCGTTATACGTTATACGTTATTAGTTATACGTTATACGTTATACGTTATACGTTATACGTTATACGTTATACGTTATACGTTATACGTTATACGTTATACGTTATACGTTGTACGTTATACGTTATAAGTTGTACGTTATACGATATACGTTATACGTTATTCTTTATACGTTATTCGTTACACGTTATACGTCATACGTTATACGTTATACGTTTTACGTTATTCGTTATACGTTATACGTTATACGATATACGTTATACGTTATACGTTATATGTTATACGTTATACGTTATACGTTATACGTTTTACGTTATACGTTATACGTTATAGGTTATACGTTATACGTTATACGTTATACGTTATACGTTATACGTTCTACGTTATACGTTATACGTTATACGTTATACGTTATATTTTATACGTTATACGTTATACGTTATACGTTATACGTTATACGTTATACGTTACACGTTACACGTTATACCTCATAGGTTATACGTTATACGTTATACGTTATACGTTATACGTTATACGTTATACGTTATACGTTATACGTTATACGTTATACGTTATACGTCATAGGTTATACGTTATACGTTATACGTTATGCGTTATACGTTATGCGTTATACGTTACACGTTACACGTTATACCTCATAGGTTATACGTTATACGTTATACGTTATACGTTATACGTTATACGTTATACGTTATACGTTATACGTTATACGTTATACGTTATACGTTATACGTTATACGTAATACGTTATACGTTATACGTTATACGTTATACGTTATACGTTATACGTTATAAGTTATACGTTACACGTTATACGTTATACGTTGTACGTTATACGTTATACGTTATACGTTATACATTATACGTTATACGTTATACGTTACACGTTATACGTTATACGTCATAGGTTATACGTTATACGTTATGCGGTATACGTTATACATTATACGTTATACGATATACGTTATACGTTACACGTTACACGTTATACCTCATAGGTTACACGTTATACGTCATACGTTATACGTTATACGTTTTACGTTATTCGTTATACGTTATACGTTATACGATATACGTTATACGTTATACGTTATACGTTATACGTTATACGTTATACGTTATACGTTATACGTTATACGTTATACGTTATACGTTATACGTTATACGTTATACGTTATACGTTATACGTTATAAGTTATACGTTATACGTTATACGTTATACGTTGTACGTTATACGTTATACGTTATACATTATACGTTATACGTTATACGTTATACGTTATACGTTATACGTTATACGTTATACGTTATACGTCATAGGTTATACGTTATACGTTATGCGGTATACGTTATACATTATACGTTATACGATATACGTTATACGTTACACGTTACACGTTATACCTCATAGGTTATACGTTATACGTTATACGTTATACGTTATACGTTATACGTTATACGTTATACGTTATACGTTATACGTTATACGTTATACGTTATAAGTTATACGTTATACGTTATGCGTTATACGTTGTACGTTATACGTTATACGTTATACATTATACGTTATACGTTATACGTTATACGTTATACGTTATACGTCATAGGTTATACGTTATACGTTATGCGGTATACGTTATACATTATACGTTATACGATATACGTTATACGTTATGCGTTATGCGTGCTTCGTTACACGTTATACGTTATTCGGTATGCGTTATACGTTATACGTTATACGTTATACGTTATACGTTATACGTTATACGTTTTACGTTATACGTTATACGTTTTACGATTTACGATGTACGTTATACGTTATACGTTATACGTTATACGTTATACTTTATACGTTATAGGTGTTACGTTATACGTTATACGTTATACGTTATTCGTAATACGTTATACGTGATACGTTATACTTTGTACGTTATACGTTATACGTTATACGTTATACATTATACGTTATACGTTATACATTACATGTTATGCGTTATACGTTATGCGTTATACGTTATACGTTATACGTTATATGTTATACGTTATACGTTATACGTTATACGTTGTACGTTATACGTTATAAGTTATACGTTATACGTTATACGTTATACGTTATACGTTATACGTTATACGTTATACGTTATACGTTATACGTTATAAGTTATACGTTATACGTTATACGTTATACGTTATACGTTATACGTTATGCGTTATACGTTATACGTTATATGTTATACGTTATACGTTATACGTTATACGTTGTACGTTATACGTTATACGTTATACGTTATACGTTATACGTTATACGTTTTACGTTATACGTTATACGTTATACGTTATACGTTATACGTTATACGTTATACGTTATACGTTAAACGTTATACGTTATACGTTATACGTTATACGTTATACGTTATACGTTAAACGTTATACGTTATACGTCATAAGTTATACGTTATACGTTATACGTTATACGTTATACGTTATACGTTATACGTTATACGTTATGCGTTATACGTTCTACGATATTCGTTATACGTTATACTTTATTAGTTATACGTTATACGTTATACGTTATACGTCATAGGTTATACGTTATTCGTTATACGTTATACGTTATACGTTATACGTTATACGTTATACGTTATACGTTATACGTTCTACGTTATACGTTATACGTTATACGTTATACGTTATGAGTTGTACGTTATACGTTATACGTTATACGTCATAAGTTATACGTTATACGTTATACGTTATACGTTATACGTTATACGTTATGCGTTATACAATACGTTCTACGATATTCGTTATACGTTATACTTTATTAGTTATACGTTATACGTTATACGTTATACGTCATAGGTTATACGTTATACGTTATACGTTATACGTTATTCGTTATACGTTATAAGTTATACGTTATACGTTATACGTTATACGTTATACGTTATACGTTGTACGTTGTACGTTATACGTTATAAGTTGTACGTTATACGATATACGTTGTACGTTATTCTTTATACGTTATTCGTTACACGTTATACGTCATACGTTATACGTTATACGTTTTACGTTATTCGTTATACGTTATACGTTATACGTTGTACGTTATACGTTATAAGTTGTACGTTATACGATATACGTTATACGTTATTCTTTATACGTTATTCGTTACACGTTATACGTTATACGTTATACGTTATACGTTATACGTTATACGTTATACGTTATACGTTATACGTTATACTTTATACGTTATACGCTATACGTCATAAGTTATACGTTATACGTTATACGTTATACGTTATACGTTATACGTTATGCGTTATACAATACGTTCTACGATATTCGTTATACGTTATACTTTATTAGTTATACGTTATACGTTATACGTTATACGTCATAGGTTATACGTTATACGTTATACGTTATACGTTATTCGTTATACGTTATAAGTTATACGTTATACGTTATACGTTATACGTTATACGTTATACGTTGTACGTTGTACGTTATACGTTATAAGTTGTACGTTATACGATATAGGTTGTACGTTATTCTTTATACGTTATTCGTTACACGTTATACGTCATACGTTATACGTTATACGTTTTACGTTATTCGTTATACGTTATACGTTATACGTTGTACGTTATACGTTATAAGTTGTACGTTATACGATATACGTTATACGTTATTCTTTATACGTTATTCGTTACACGTTATACGTTATACGTTATACGTTATACGTTATACGTTATACGTTATACGTTATACGTTATACGTTATACTTTATACGTTATACGCTATACGTCATAAGTTATACGTTATACGTTATACGTTATACGTTATACGTTATACGTTATACGTTATACGTTATACGTTATGCGTTATACGTTCTACGATATTCGTTATACGTTATACGTTATTAGTTATACGTTATACGTTATACGTTATACGTTATACGTTATACGTTATACGTTAAACGTTATACGTTATACGTTATACGTTATACGTTATACGTTATACGTTAAACGTTATACGTTATACGTCATAAGTTATACGTTATACGTTATACGTTATACGTTATACGTTATACGTTATACGTTATACGTTATGCGTTATACGTTCTACGATATTCGTTATACGTTATACTTTATTAGTTATACGTTATACGTTATACGTTATACGTCATAGGTTATACGTTATTCGTTATACGTTATACGTTATACGTTATACGTTATACGTTATACGTTATACGTTATACGTTCTACGTTATACGTTATACGTTATACGTTATACGTTATGAGTTGTACGTTATACGTTATACGTTATACGTCATAAGTTATACGTTATACGTTATACGTTATACGTTATACGTTATACGTTATGCGTTATACAATACGTTCTACGATATTCGTTATACGTTATACTTTATTAGTTATACGTTATACGTTATACGTTATACGTCATAGGTTATACGTTATACGTTATACGTTATACGTTATTCGTTATACGTTATAAGTTATACGTTATACGTTATACGTTATACGTTATACGTTATACGTTGTACGTTGTACGTTATACGTTATAAGTTGTACGTTATACGATATACGTTGTACGTTATTCTTTATACGTTATTCGTTACACGTTATACGTCATACGTTATACGTTATACGTTTTACGTTATTCGTTATACGTTATACGTTATACGTTGTACGTTATACGTTATAAGTTGTACGTTATACGATATACGTTATACGTTATTCTTTATACGTTATTCGTTACACGTTATACGTTATACGTTATACGTTATACGTTATACGTTATACGTTATACGTTATACGTTATACGTTATACTTTATACGTTATACGCTATACGTCATAAGTTATACGTTATACGTTATACGTTATACGTTATACGTTATACGTTATACGTTATGCGTTATACGTTCTACGATATTCGTTATACGTTATACGTTATTAGTTATACGTTATACGTTATACGTTATACGTTATACGTTATACGTTATACGTTATACGTTATACGTTATACGTTATACGTTGTACGTTATACGTTATAAGTTGTACGTTATACGATATACGTTATACGTTATTCTTTATACGTTATTCGTTACACGTTATACGTCATACGTTATACGTTATACGTTTTGCGTTATTCGTTATACGTTATACGTTATACGATATACGTTATACGTTATACGTTATATGTTATACGTTATACGTTATACGTTATACGTTTTACGTTATACGTTATACGTTATAGGTTATACGTTATACGTTATACGTTATACGTTATACGTTCTACGTTATACGTTATACGTTATACGTTATACGTTATATTTTATACGTTATACGTTATACGTTATACGTTATACGTTATACGTTATACGTTACACGTTACACGTTATACCTCATAGGTTATACGTTATACGTTATACGTTATACGTTATACGTTATACGTTATACGTTATACGTTATACGTTATACGTTATACGTTATACGTCATAGGTTATACGTTATACGTTATACGTTATGCGTTATACGTTATGCGTTATACGTTACACGTTACACGTTATACCTCATAGGTTATACGTTATACGTTATACGTTATACGTTATACGTTATACGTTATACGTTATACGTTATACGTTATACGTTATACGTTATACGTTATACGTAATACGTTATACGTTATACGTTATACGTTATACGTTATACGTTATACGTTATAAGTTATACGTTACACGTTATACGTTATACGTTGTACGTTATACGTTATACGTTATACATTATACGTTATACGTTATACGTTACACGTTATACGTTATACGTCATAGGTTATACGTTATACGTTATGCGGTATACGTTATACATTATACGTTATACGATATACGTTATACGTTACACGTTACACGTTATACCTCATAGGTTACACGTTATACGTCATACGTTATACGTTATACGTTTTACGTTATTCGTTATACGTTATACGTTATACGATATACGTTATACGTTATACGTTATACGTTATACGTTATACGTTATACGTTATACGTTATACGTTATACGTTATACGTTATACGTTATACGTTATACGTTATACGTTATACGTTATACGTTATAAGTTATACGTTATACGTTATACGTTATACGTTGTACGTTATACGTTATACGTTATACATTATACGTTATACGTTATACGTTATACGTTATACGTTATACGTTATACGTTATACGTTATACGTCATAGGTTATACGTTATACGTTATGCGGTATACGTTATACATTATACGTTATACGATATACGTTATACGTTACACGTTACACGTTATACCTCATAGGTTATACGTTATACGTTATACGTTATACGTTATACGTTATACGTTATACGTTATACGTTATACGTTATACGTTATACGTTATACGTTATAAGTTATACGTTATACGTTATGCGTTATACGTTGTACGTTATACGTTATACGTTATACATTATACGTTATACGTTATACGTTATACGTTATACGTTATACGTCATAGGTTATACGTTATACGTTATGCGGTATACGTTATACATTATACGTTATACGATATACGTTATACGTTATGCGTTATGCGTGCTTCGTTACACGTTATACGTTATTCGGTATGCGTTATACGTTATACGTTATACGTTATACGTTATACGTTATACGTTATACGTTTTACGTTATACGTTATACGTTTTACGATTTACGATGTACGTTATACGTTATACGTTATACGTTATACGTTATACTTTATACGTTATAGGTGTTACGTTATACGTTATACGTTATACGTTATTCGTAATACGTTATACGTGATACGTTATACTTTGTACGTTATACGTTATACGTTATACGTTATACATTATACGTTATACGTTATACATTACATGTTATGCGTTATACGTTATGCGTTATACGTTATACGTTATACGTTATACGTTATACGTTATACGTTATACGTTATATGTTATACGTTATACGTTATACGTTATACGTTGTACGTTATACGTTATACGTTATACTTTGTACGTTATACGTTATACGTTATACGTTATACATTATACGTTATACGTTATACATTACATGTTATGCGTTATACGTTATGCGTTATACGTTATACGTTATACGTTATACGTTATACGTTATACGTTATACGTTATATGTTATACGTTATACGTTATACGTTATACGTTGTACGTTATACGTTATACGTTATACGTTATACGTTATACGTTATACGTTTTACGTTATACGTTATACGTTATACGTTATACGTTATACGTTATACGTTATACGTTATACGTTATACGTTATACGTTATACGCTATACGTCATAAGTTATACGTTATACGTTATACGTTATACGTTATACGTTATACGTTATACGTTATGCGTTATACGTTCTACGATATTCGTTATACGTTATACGTTATTAGTTATACGTTATACGTTATACGTTATACGTCATAGGTTATACGTTATTAGTTATACGTTATACGTTATACGTTATACGTCATAGGTTATACGTTATACGTTATACGTTATACGTTATACGTTATACGTTATACGTTATACGTTATACGTTATACGTTATACGTTATACGTTATACGTTATACGTTATACGTTATACGTTATACGTTATACGTTATACGTTATACGTTATACGTTATACGTTGTACGTTATACGATATAAGTTGTACGTTATACGATATACGTTATACGTTATTCTTTATACGTTATTCGTTACACGTTATACGTCATACGTTATACGTTATACGTTTTACGTTATTCGTTATACGTTATACGTTATACGATATACGTTATACGTTATACGTTATACGTTATACGTTATACGTTATACGTTATACGTTATACGTTATACGTTATACGTTATACGTTATACGTTGTACGTTATACGTTATACGTTATACGTTATACGTTGTACGTTATACGTTATAAGTTGTACGTTATACGATATACGTTATACGTTATTCTTTATACGTTATTCGTTACACGTTATACGTCATACGTTATACGTTATACGTTTTACGTTATTCGTTATACGTTATACGTTATACGATATACGTTATACGTTATACGTTATACGTTATACGTTATACGTTATACGTTATACGTTATACGTTATACGTTATACGTTATACGTTATACGTTATACGTTATACGTTATACGTTATACGTTATACGTTATACGTTATACGTTATACGTTATACGTTATAAGTTATACGTTATACGTTATGCGTTATACGTTGTACGTTATACGTTATACGTTATACATTATACGTTATACGTTATACGTTATACGTTATACGTTATACGTCATAGGTTATACGTTATACGTTATGCGGTATACGTTATACATTATACGTTATACGATATACGTTATACGTTATGCGTTATGCGTGCTTCGTTACACGTTATACGTTATTCGGTATGCGTTATACGTTATACGTTATACGTTATACGTTATATGTTATACGTTATACGTTATACGTTATACGTTATACGTTATACGTTATACGTTATACGTTATACGTTATACGTTATACGTTATATTTTATACGTTATACGTTGTACGTTATACGTTATACGTTATACGATATACGTTATACGTTATACGTTATACGTTATACGTTATACGTTATACGTTATACGTTATACGTTATACGTTATACGTTATACGTTATACGTTATACGTTATACGTTATACGTTATACGTTATAAGTTATACGTTATACGTTATACGTTATACGTTGTACGTTATACGTTATACGTTATACGATATACGTTATACGTTATACGTTATACGTTATATTTTATACGTTATACGTTGTACGTTATACGTTATACGTTATACGATATACGTTATACGTTATACGTTATACGTTATACGTTATACGTTATACGTTATACGTTATACGTTATACGTTATACGTAATACGTTATACGTTATACGTTATACGTTATACGTTATACGTTATACGTTATACGTTATACGTTATACGTTATACGTTATACGTAATACGTTATACGTTATACGTTATACGTTATACGTTATACGTCATAGGTTATACGTTATACGTTATGCGGTATACGTTATACATTATACGTTATACGATATACGTTATACGTTATGCGTTATGCGTGCTTCGTTACACGTTATACGTTATACGTCATAGGTTATACGTTATACGTTATGCGGTATACGTTATACATTATACGTTATACGTTATACGTTATACGTTATACGTTATACGTTATACGTTATACGTTATACGTTATACGTTGTACGTTATACGTTATACGTTATACGTTATACGTTGTACGTTATACGTTATAAGTTGTACGTTATACGATATACGTTATACGTTATTCTTTATACGTTATTCGTTACACGTTATACGTCATACGTTATACGTTATACGTTTTACGTTATTCGTTATACGTTATACGTTATACGATATACGTTATACGTTATACGTTATACGTTATACGTTATACGTTATACGTTATACGTTATACGTTATACGTTATACGTTATACGTTATACGTTATACGTTATACGTTATACGTTATACGTTATACGTTATACGTTATACGTTATACGTTATACGTTATAAGTTATACGTTATACGTTATGCGTTATACGTTGTACGTTATACGTTATACGTTATACATTATACGTTATACGTTATACGTTATACGTTATACGTTATACGTCATAGGTTATACGTTATACGTTATGCGGTATACGTTATACATTATACGTTATACGATATACGTTATACGTTATGCGTTATGCGTGCTTCGTTACACGTTATACGTTATTCGGTATGCGTTATACGTTATACGTTATACGTTATACGTTATATGTTATACGTTATACGTTATACGTTATACGTTATACGTTATACGTTATACGTTATACGTTATACGTTATACGTTATACGTTATATTTTATACGTTATACGTTGTACGTTATACGTTATACGTTATACGATATACGTTATACGTTATACGTTATACGTTATACGTTATACGTTATACGTTATACGTTATACGTTATACGTTATACGTTATACGTTATACGTTATACGTTATACGTTATACGTTATACGTTATAAGTTATACGTTATACGTTATACGTTATACGTTGTACGTTATACGTTATACGTTATACGATATACGTTATACGTTATACGTTATACGTTATATTTTATACGTTATACGTTGTACGTTATACGTTATACGTTATACGATATACGTTATACGTTATACGTTATACGTTATACGTTATACGTTATACGTTATACGTTATACGTTATACGTTATACGTAATACGTTATACGTTATACGTTATACGTTATACGTTATACGTCATAGGTTATACGTTATACGTTATGCGGTATACGTTATACATTATACGTTATACGATATACGTTATACGTTATGCGTTATGCGTGCTTCGTTACACGTTATACGTTATACGTCATAGGTTATACGTTATACGTTATGCGGTATACGTTATACATTATACGTTATACGATATACGTTATACGTTACACGTTACACGTTATACCTCATAGGTTACACGTTATACGTCATACGTTATACGTTATACGTTTTACGTTATTCGTTATACGTTATACGTTATACGATATACGTTATACGTTATACGTTATACGTTATACGTTATACGTTATACGTTATACGTTATACGTTATACGTTATACGTTATACGTTATACGTTATACGTTATACGTTATACGTTATACGTTATAAGTTATACGTTATACGTTATACGTTATACGTTGTACGTTATACGTTATACGTTATACATTATACGTTATACGTTATACGTTATACGTTATACGTTATACGTTATACGTTATACGTTATACGTCATAGGTTATACGTTATACGTTATGCGGTATACGTTATACATTATACGTTATACGATATACGTTATACGTTACACGTTACACGTTATACCTCATAGGTTATACGTTATACGTTATACGTTATACGTTATACGTTATACGTTATACGTTATACGTTATACGTTATACGTTATACGTTATACGTTATAAGTTATACGTTATACGTTATGCGTTATACGTTGTACGTTATACGTTATACGTTATACATTATACGTTATACGTTATACGTTATACGTTATACGTTATACGTCATAGGTTATACGTTATACGTTATGCGGTATACGTTATACATTATACGTTATACGATATACGTTATACGTTATGCGTTATGCGTGCTTCGTTACACGTTATACGTTATTCGGTATGCGTTATACGTTATACGTTATACGTTATACGTTATACGTTATACGTTATACGTTATACGTTTTACGTTATACGTTATACGTTTTACGATTTACGATGTACGTTATACGTTATACGTTATACGTTATACGTTATACTTTATACGTTATAGGTGTTACGTTATACGTTATACGTTATACGTTATTCGTAATACGTTATACGTGATACGTTATACTTTGTACGTTATACGTTATACGTTATACGTTATACATTATACGTTATACGTTATACATTACATGTTATGCGTTATACGTTATGCGTTATACGTTATACGTTATACGTTATACGTTATACGTTATACGTTATACGTTATATGTTATACGTTATACGTTATACGTTATACGTTGTACGTTATACGTTATACGTTATACTTTGTACGTTATACGTTATACGTTATACGTTATACATTATACGTTATACGTTATACATTACATGTTATGCGTTATACGTTATGCGTTATACGTTATACGTTATACGTTATACGTTATACGTTATACGTTATACGTTATATGTTATACGTTATACGTTATACGTTATACGTTGTACGTTATACGTTATACGTTATACGTTATACGTTATACGTTATACGTTTTACGTTATACGTTATACGTTATACGTTATACGTTATACGTTATACGTTATACGTTATACGTTATACGTTATACGTTATACGCTATACGTCATAAGTTATACGTTATACGTTATACGTTATACGTTATACGTTATACGTTATACGTTATGCGTTATACGTTCTACGATATTCGTTATACGTTATACGTTATTAGTTATACGTTATACGTTATACGTTATACGTCATAGGTTATACGTTATTAGTTATACGTTATACGTTATACGTTATACGTCATAGGTTATACGTTATACGTTATACGTTATACGTTATACGTTATACGTTATACGTTATACGTTATACGTTATACGTTAAACGTTATACGTTATACGTCATAAGTTATACGTTATACGTTATACGTTATACGTTATACGTTATACGTTATACGTTATGCGTTATACGTTATACGTTATATGTTATACGTTATACGTTATACGTTATACGTTGTACGTTATACGTTATACGTTATACGTTATACGTTATACGTTATACGTTTTACGTTATACGTTATACGTTATACGTTATACGTTATACGTTATACGTTATACGTTAAACGTTATACGTTATACGTTATACGTTATACGTTATACGTTATACGATAAACGTTATACGTTATACGTCATAAGTTATACGTTATACGTTATACGTTATACGTTATACGTTATACGTTATACGTTATACGTTATGCGTTATACGTTCTACGATATTCGTTATACGTTATACTTTATTAGTTATACGTTATACGTTATACGTTATACGTCATAGGTTATACGTTATTCGTTATACGTTATACGTTATACGTTATACGTTATACGTTATACGTTATACGTTATACGTTATACGTTATACGTTGTACGTTGTACGTTATACGTTATGAGTTGTACGTTATACGATATACGTTGTACGTTATTCTTTATACGTTATTCGTTACACGTTATACGTCATACGTTATACGTTATACGTTTTACGTTATTCGTTATACGTTATACGTTATACGATATACGTTATACGTTATACGTTATACGTTATACGTTATACGTTATACGTTATACGTTATACGTTATACGTTATACGTTATACGTTATACGTTATACGTAATACGTTATACGTTATACGTTATACGTTATACGTTATACGTTATAAGTTATACGTTACACGTTATACGTTATACGTTGTACGTTATACGTTATACGTTATACATTATACGTTATACGTTATACGTTACACGTTATACGTTATACGTCATAGGTTATACGTTATACGTTATGCGGTATACGTTATACATTATACGTTATACGATATACGTTATACGTTACACGTTACACGTTATACCTCATAGGTTACACGTTATACGTCATACGTTATACGTTATACGTTTTACGTTATTCGTTATACGTTATACGTTATACGATATACGTTATACGTTATACGTTATACGTTATACGTTATACGTTATACGTTATACGTTATACGTTATACGTTATACGTTATACGTTATACGTTATACGTTATACGTTATACGTTATACGTTATACGTTATAAGTTATACGTTATACGTTATACGTTATACGTTGTACGTTATACGTTATACGTTATACATTATACGTTATACGTTATACGTTATACGTTATACGTTATACGTCATAGGTTATACGTTATACGTTATGCGGTATACGTTATACATTATACGTTATACGATATACGTTATACGTTACACGTTACACGTTATACCTCATAGGTTATACGTTATACGTTATACGTTATACGTTATACGTTATACGTTATACGTTATACGTTATACGTTATACGTTATACGTTATACGTTATACGTTATACGTTATACGTTATACGTTATACGTTATTCGTTATACGTTATACGTTATACGTTATACGTTATACGTTATACGTTATACGTTATACGTTATACGTTATACGTTATACGTTATACGTTATTCGTTATACGTTATACGTTATACGTTATACGTTATACGTTATACGTTATACGTTTTACGTTATACGTTATACGTTACACGTTATACGTTATACGTTATACGTTATACGTTATACGTTATACGTTATACGTTATACGTTATACGTTATACGTTATACGTTATACGTTATACGTTATACGTTATACGTTATACGTTATACATTATACGTTATACGTTGTACGTTATACGTTATAAGTTGTGCGTTATACGATATACGTTATACGTTATACGTTATACGTTATACGTTATACGTTATAAGTTATACGTTATACGTTATGCGTTATACGTTGTACGTTATACGTTATACGTTATACGTTGTACGTTATACGTTATAAGTTGTACGTTATACGATATACGTTATACGTTATTCTTTATACGTTATTCGTTACACGTTATACGTCATACGTTATACGTTATACGTTTTACGTTATTCGTTATACGTTATACGTTATACGATATACGTTATACGTTATACGTTATACGTTATACGTTATACGTTATACGTTATACGTTATACGTTATACGTTATACGTTATACGTTATACGTTATACGTTATACGTTATACGTTATACGTTTTACGTTATACGTTATACGTTACACGTTATACGTTATACGTTATACGTTATACGTTATACGTTATACGTTATACGTTATACGTTATACGTTATACGTTATACGTTTTACGATTTACGATGTACGTTATACGTTATACGTTATACGTTATACGTTATACTTTATACGTTATAGGTGTTACGTTATACGTTATACGTTATACGTTATTCGTAATACGTTATACGTGATACGTTATACTTTGTACGTTATACGTTATACGTTATACGTTATACATTATACGTTATACGTTATACATTACATGTTATGCGTTATACGTTATGCGTTATACGTTATACGTTATACGTTATACGTTATACGTTATACGTTATACGCTATATGTTATACGTTATACGTTATACGTTATACGTTGTACGTTATACGTTATACGTTATACGTTATACGTTATACGTTATACGTTTTACGTTATACGTTATACGTTATACGTTATACGTTATACGTTATACGTTATACGTTATACGTTATACGTTATACGCTATACGTCATAAGTTATACGTTATACGTTATACGTTATACGTTATACGTTATACGTTATGCGTTATACGTTCTACGATATTCGTTATACGTTATACGTTATTAGTTATACGTTATACGTTATACGTTATACGTCATAGGTTATACGTTATACGTTATACGTTATACGTTATACGTTATACGTTATACGTTATACGTTATACGTTATACGTTATACGTTATACGTTATACGTTATACGTTATACGTTATACGTTATACGTTATACGTTATACGTTGTACGTTATACGATATAAGTTGTACGTTATACGATATACGTTATACGTTATTCTTTATACGTTATTCGTTACACGTTATACGTCATACGTTATACGTTATACGTTTTACGTTATTCGTTATACGTTATACGTTATACGATATACGTTATACGTTATACGTTATACGTTATACGTTATACGTTATACGTTATACGTTATACGTTATACGTTGTACGTTATACGTTATACGTTATACGTTATACGTTGTACGGTATACGTTATAAGTTGTACGTTATACGATATACGTTATACGTTATTCTTTATACGTTATTCGTTACACGTTATACGTCATACGTTATACGTTATACGTTTTACGTTATTCGTTATACGTTATACGTTATACGATATACGTTATACGTTATACGTTATACGTTATACGTTATACGTTATACGTTATACGTTATACGTTATACGTTATACGTTATACGTTATACGTTATACGTTATACGTTATACGTTATACGTTATACGTTATACGTTATACGTTATACGTTATACGTTATACGTTATAAGTTATACGTTATACGTTATGCGTTATACGTTGTACGTTATACGTTATACGTTATACATTATACGTTATACGTTATACGTTATACGTTATACGTTATACGTCATAGGTTATACGTTATACGTTATGCGGTATACGTTATACATTATACGTTATACGATATACGTTATACGTTATGCGTTATGCGTGCTTCGTTACACGTTATACGTTATTCGGTATGCGTTATACGGTATACGTTATACGTTATACGTTATATGTTATACGTTATACGTTATACGTTATACGTTATACGTTATACGTTATACGTTATACGTTATACGTTATACGTTATACGTTATATTTTATACGTTATACGTTGTACGTTATACGTTATAAGTTGTACGTTATACGATATACGTTATAAGTTATTCTTTATACGTTATTCGTTACACGTTATAAGTTGTACGTTATACGATATACGTTATACGTTATTCTTTATACGTTATTCGTTACACGTTATACGTCATACGTTATACGTTATACGTTATACGTTATACATTATACGTTATACGTTGTACGTTATACGTTATAAGTTGTGCGTTATACGATATACGTTATACGTTATTCGTTATACGTACTTCGTTACACGTTATACGTTATACGTTATACGTTATACGTTTTACGATTTACGATGTACGTTATACGTTACACGTTATACGTTATACGTTATACTTTATACGTTATAGGTGTTACGTTATACGTTATACGTTATACGTTATTCGTAATACGTTATACGTGATACGTTATACTTTGTACGTTATACGTTATACGTTATACGTTATACATTATACGTTATACGTTATACATTACATGTTATGCGTTATACGTTATGCGTTATACGTTATACGTTATACGTTATACGTTATACGTTATACGTTATACGTTATACGTTATACGTTATACGTTATACGTTATACGTTATACGTTATACGTTATACGTTGTATGTTATACGTTATACGTTATACGTTATACGTTATACGTTATACGTTATACGTTATACGTTTTACGTTATACGTTATACGTTATACGTTATACGTTATACGTTATACGTTATACGTTATACGTTATACGCTATACGTCATAAGTTATACGTTATACGTTATACGTTATACGTTATACGTTATACGTTATGCGTTATACGTTCTACGATATTCGTTATACGTTATACGTTATTAGTTATACGTTATACGTTATACGTTTTACGTCATAGGTTATACGTTATACGTTATACGTTATACGTTATACGTTATACGTTATACGTTATACGTTATACGTTATACGTCATAGGTTATACGTTATTCGTTATACGTTATACGTTATACGTTATACGTTATACGTTATACGTTATACGTTATACGTTATACGTTATACGTTGTACGTTGTACGTTATACGTTATGAGTTGTACGTTATACGATATACGTTGTACGTTATTCTTTATACGTTATTCGTTACACGTTATACTTCATACGTTATACGTTATACGTTTTACGTTATTCGTTATACGTTATACGTTATACGATATACGTTATACGTTATACGTTATACGTTATACGTTATACGTTATACGTTATACGTTATACGTTATACGTTATACGTTATACGTTATACGTTATACGTAATACGTTATACGTTATACGTTATACGTTATACGTTATACGTTATACGTTATAAGTTATACGTTACACGTTATACGTTATACGTTGTACGTTATACGTTATACGTTATACATTATACGTTATACGTTATACGTTATACGTTATACGTTATACGTTATACGTTATACGTTATACGTTATACGTTATACGTTATACGTTATACGTTATACGTAATACGTTATACGTTATTCGTAATACGTTATACGTGATACGTTATACTTTGTACGTTATACGTTATACGTTATACGTTATACATTATACGTTATACGTTATACGTTATACGTTATACGTTATACGTTATACGTAATACGTTATACGTTATTCGTAATACGTTATACGTGATACGTTATACTTTGTACGTTATACGTTATACGTTATACGTTATACATTATACGTTATACGTTATACATTACATGTTATGCGTTATACGTTATGCGTTATACGTTATACGTTATACGTTATACGTTATACGTTATACGTTATACGTTATATGTTATACGTTATACGTTATACGTTATACGTTGTACGTTATACGTTATACGTTATACGTTATACGTTATACGTTATACGTTTTACGTTATACGTTATACGTTATACGTTATACGTTATACGTTATACGTTATACGTTATACGTTATACGCTATACGTCATAAGTTATACGTTATACGTTATACGTTATACGTTATACGTTATACGTTATGCGTTATACGTTCTACGATATTCGTTATACGTTATACGTTATTAGTTATACGTTATACGTTATACGTTATACGTCATAGGTTATACGTTATACGTTATACGTTATACGTTATACGTTATACGTTATACGTTATACGTTATACGTTATACGTTATACGTTATACGTTATACGTTATACGTTATACGTTATACGTTATACGTTATACGTTATACGTTATACGTTGTACGTTATACGATATAAGTTGTACGTTATACGATATACGTTATACGTTATTCTTTATACGTTATTCGTTACACGTTATACGTCATACGTTATACGTTATACGTTTTACGTTATTCGTTATACGTTATACGTTATACGATATACGTTATACGTTATACGTTATACGTTATACGTTATACGTTATACGTTATACGTTATACGTTATACGTTGTACGTTATACGTTATACGTTATACGTTATACGTTGTACGTTATACGTTATAAGTTGTACGTTATACGATATACGTTATACGTTATTCTTTATACGTTATTCGTTACACGTTATACGTCATACGTTATACGTTATACGTTATACGTTATACGTTATACGTTAAACGTTATACGTTATATTTTATACGTTATACGTTGTACGTTATACGTTATAAGTTGTACGTTATACGATATACGTTATACGTTATTCTTTATACGTTATTCGTTACACGTTATAAGTTGTACGTTATACGATATACGTTATACGTTATTCTTTATACGTTATTCGTTACACGTTATACGTCATACGTTATACGTTATACGTTATACGTTATACGTTATACGTTATACGTTATACGTTGTACGTTATACGATATAAGTTGTACGTTATACGATATACGTTTTACGTTATACGTCATACGTTATACGTTATACGTTTTACGTTATTCGTTATACGTTATACGTTATACGATATACGTTATACGTTATACGTTATACGTTATACGTTATACGTTATACGTTATACGTTATACGTTATACGTTATACGTTGTACGTTATACGATATAAGTTGTACGTTATACGATATACGTTATACGTTATTCTTTATACGTCATTCGTTACACATTATACGTCATACGTTATACGTTATACGTTATACGTTATACGTTATACGATATACGTTATACGTTATACGTTATACGTTATACGTTATACGTTATACGTTATACGTTATACGTTATACGTTAAACGTTATACGTTATATTTTATACGTTATACGTTGTACGTTATACGTTATAAGTTGTACGTTATACGATATACGTTATACGTTATTCTTTATACGTTATTCGTTACACGTTATAAGTTGTACGTTATACGATATACGTTATACGTTATTCTTTATACGTTATTCGTTACACGTTATACGTCATACGTTATACGTTATACGTTTTACGTTATTCGTTATACGTTATACGTTATACGATATACGTTATACGTTATACGTTATACGTTATACGTTATACGTTATACGTTATACGTTATACGTTATACGTTATACGTTATACGTTATACGTTATACGTTACACGTTATACGTTATACGTTGTACGTTATACGTTATGAGTTGTACGTTATACGATATACGTTATACGTTATACATTACATGTTATGCGTTATACGTTATACGTTATACGTTATACGTTATACGTTATACGTTATACGTTAAACGTTATACGTTATACGTTATACGTTATACGTTATACGTTATACGTTAAACGTTATACGTTATACGTCATAAGTTATACGTTATACGTTATACGTTATACGTTATACGTTATACGTTATACGTTATGCGTTATACGTTATACGTTATATGTTATACGTTATACGTTATACGTTATACGTTGTACGTTATACGTTATACGTTATACGTTATACGTTATACGTTATACGTTTTACGTTATACGTTATACGTTATACGTTATACGTTATACGTTATACGTTATACGTTAAACGTTATACGTTATACGTTATACGTTATACGTTATACGTTATACGTTAAACGTTATACGTTATACGTCATAAGTTATACGTTATACGTTATACGTTTTACGTTATACGTTATACGTTATACGTTATACGTTATGAGTTGTACGTTATACGTTATACGTTATACGTCATAAGTTATACGTTATACGTTATACGTTATACGTTATACGTTATACGTTATGCGTTATACAATACGTTCTACGATATTCGTTATACGTTATACTTTATTCGTTATACGTTATACGTTATACGTTATACGTCATAGGTTATACGTTATACGTTATACGTTATACGTTATACGTTATACGTTATACGTTATACGTTATACGTTATACGTTATACTTTATACGTTATACGCTATACGTCATAAGTTATACGTTATACGTTATACGTTATACGTTATACGTTATACGTTATACGTTATGCGTTATACGTTCTACGATATTCGTTATACGTTATACGTTATTAGTTATACGTTATACGTTATACGTTATACGTTATACGTTATACGTTATACGTTATACGTTATACGTTATACGTTATACGTTGTACGTTATACGTTATACGTTATACGTTATACGTTATAAGTTATACGTTACACGTTATACGTTATACGTTGTACGTTATACGTTATACGTTATACATTATACGTTATACGTTATACGTTACACGTTATACGTTATACGTCATAGGTTATACGTTATACGTTATGCGGTATACGTTATACATTATACGTTATACGATATACGTTATACGTTACACGTTACACGTTATACCTCATAGGTTACACGTTATACGTCATACGTTATACGTTATACGTTTTACGTTATTCGTTATACGTTATACGTTATACGATATACGTTATACGTTATACGTAATACGTTATACGTTATACGTTATACGTTATACGTTATACGTTATAAGTTATACGTTACACGTTATACGTTATACGTTGTACGTTATACGTTATACGTTATACATTATACGTTATACGTTATACGTTACACGTTATACGTTATACGTCATAGGTTATACGTTATACGTTATGCGGTATACGTTATACATTATACGTTATACGATATACGTTATACGTTACACGTTACACGTTATACCTCATAGGTTACACGTTATACGTCATACGTTATACGTTATACGTTTTACGTTATTCGTTATACGTTATACGTTATACGATATACGTTATACGTTATACGTTATACGTTATACGTTATACGTTATACGTTATACGTTATACGTTATACGTTATACGTTATACGTTATACGTTATACGTTATACGTTATACGTTATACGTTATACGTTATAAGTTATACGTTATACGTTATACGTTATACGTTGTACGTTATACGTTATACGTTATACATTATACGTTATACGTTATACGTTATACGTTATACGTTATACGTTATACGTTATACGTCATAGGTTATACGTTATACGTTATGCGGTATACGTTATACATTATACGTTATACGATATACGTTATACGTTACACGTTACACGTTATACCTCATAGGTTATACGTTATACGTTATACGTTATACGTTATACGTTATACGTTATACGTTATACGTTATACGTTATACGTTATACGTTATACGTTATACGTTATACGTTATACGTTATACGTTATTCGTTATACGTTATACGTTATACGTTATACGTTATACGTTATACGTTATACGTTTTACGTTATACGTTATACGTTACACGTTATACGTTATACGTTATACGTTATACGTTATACGTTATACGTTATACGTTATACGTTATACGTTATACGTTATACGTTATACGTTATACGTTATACGTTATACGTTATACGTTATACGTTATACATTATACGTTATACGTTGTACGTTATACGTTATAAGTTGTGCGTTATACGATATACGTTATACGTTATACGTTATACGTTATACGTTATACGTTATAAGTTATACGTTATACGTTATGCGTTATACGTTGTACGTTATACGTTATACGTTATACGTTGTACGTTATACGTTATAAGTTGTACGTTATACGATATACGTTATACGTTATTCTTTATACGTTATTCGTTACACGTTATACGTCATACGTTATACGTTATACGTTTTACGTTATTCGTTATACGTTATACGTTATACGTTATACGTTATACGTTATACGTTATACGTTATACGTTATACGTTATACGTTTTACGTTATACGTTATACGTTACACGTTATACGTTATACGTTATACGTTATACGTTATACGTTATACGTTATACGTTATACGTTATACGTTATACGTTATACGTTTTACGATTTACGATGTACGTTATACGTTATACGTTATACGTTATACGTTATACTTTATACGTTATAGGTGTTACGTTATACGTTATACGTTATACGTTATTCGTAATACGTTATACGTGATACGTTATACTTTGTACGTTATACGTTATACGTTATACGTTATACATTATACGTTATACGTTATACATTACATGTTATGCGTTATACGTTATGCGTTATACGTTATACGTTATACGTTATACGTTATACGTTATACGTTATACGTTATATGTTATACGTTATACGTTATACGTTATACGTTGTACGTTATACGTTATACGTTATACGTTATACGTTATACGTTATACGTTTTACGTTATACGTTATACGTTATACGTTATACGTTATACGTTATACGTTATACGTTATACGTTAGACGCTATACGTCATAAGTTATACGTTATACGTTATACGTTATACGTTATACGTTATACGTTATGCGTTATACGTTCTACGATATACGTTATACGTTTTACGTTATACGTTATACGTTATACGTTATACGTTATACGTTATACGTTATACGTTATACGTTAGACGCTATACGTCATAAGTTATACGTTATACGTTATACGTTATACGTTATACGTTATACGTTATGCGTTATACGTTCTACGATATTCGTTATACGTTATACGTTATTAGTTATACGTTATACGTTATACGTTATACGTTATACGTTATACGTTATACGTTATACGTTATACGTTATACATTATACGTTATACGTTATACATTATACGTTATACGTTGTACGTTATACGTTATAAGTTGTGCGTTATACGATATACGTTATACGTTATACGTTATACGTTATACGTTATACGTTATAAGTTATACGTTATACGTTATGCGTTATACGTTGTACGTTATACGTTATACGTTATACGTTGTACGTTATACGTTATAAGTTGTACGTTATACGATATACGTTATACGTTATTCTTTATACGTTATTCATTACACGTTATACGTCATACGTTATACGTTATACGTTTTACGTTATTCGTTATACGTTATACGTTATACGATATACGTTATACGTTATACGTTATACGTTATACGTTATACGTTATACGTTATACGTTATACGTTATACGTTATACGTTATACGTTAGACGTTATACGTTATACGTTATACGTTATACGTTATACGTTTTACGTTATACGTTATACGTTACACGTTATACGTTATACGTTATACGTTATACGTTATACGTTATACGTTATACGTTATACGTTATACGTTATACGTTATACGTTTTACGATTTACGATGTACGTTATACGTTATACGTTATACGTTATACGTTATACTTTATACGTTATAGGTGTTACGTTATACGTTATACGTTATACGTTATTCGTAATACGTTATACGTGATACGTTATACTTTGTACGTTATACGTTATACGTTATACGTTATACATTATACGTTATACGTTATACATTACATGTTATGCGTTATACGTTTTACGTTATACGTTATACGTTATACGTTATACGTTATACGTTATACGTTATACGTTATACGTTATACGCTATACGTCATAAGTTATACGTTATACGTTATACGTTATACGTTATACGTTATACGTTATGCGTTATACGTTCTACGATATTCGTTATACGTTATACGTTATACGTTATACGTTATACGTTATACGTTATACGTTATACGTTATACGTTATACGTTATACGTTATACGTTATACGTTATACGTTATACGTTATACGTTGTACGTTATACGATATAAGTTGTACGTTATACGTTATACGTTATACGTTATACGTTATATTTTATACGTTATACGTTGTACGTTATACGTTATAAGTTGTACGTTATACGATATACGTTATAAGTTATTCTTTATACGTTATTCGTTACACGTTATAAGTTGTACGTTATACGATATACGTTATACGTTATTCTTTATACGTTATTCGTTACACGTTATACGTCATACGTTATACGTTATACGTTATACGTTATACATTATACGTTATACGTTGTACGTTATACGTTATAAGTTGTGCGTTATACGATATACGTTATACGTTATTCGTTATACGTACTTCGTTACACGTTATACGTTATACGTTATACGTTATACGTTTTACGATTTACGATGTACGTTATACGTTACACGTTATACGTTATACGTTATACTTTATACGTTATAGGTGTTACGTTATACTTTATACGTTATAGGTGTTACGTTATACGTTATACGTTATACGTTTTACGTTATTCGTTATACGTTATACGTTATACGATATACGTTATACGTTATACGTTATACGTTATACGTTATACGTTATACGTTATACGTTATACGTTATACGTTATACGTTATACGTTATACGTTATACGTTATACGTTATACGTTATACGTTATACGTTATAAGTTATACGTTATACGTTATACGTTATACGTTGTACGTTATACGTTATACGTTATACATTATACGTTATACGTTATACGTTATACGTTATACGTTATACGTTATACGTTATACGTCATAGGTTATACGTTATACGTTATGCGGTATACGTTATACATTATACGTTATACGATATACGTTATACGTTACACGTTACACGTTATACCTCATAGGTTATACGTTATACGTTATACGTTATACGTTATACGTTATACGTTATACGTTATACGTTATACGTTATACGTTATACGTTATACGTTATACGTTATACGTTATACGTTATACGTTATACGTTATACGTTATACGTTATTCGTTATACGTTATACGTTATACGTTATACGTTATACGTTATACGTTATACGTTTTACGTTATACGTTATACGTTACACGTTATACGTTATACGTTATACGTTATACGTTATACGTTATACGTTATACGTTATACGTTATACGTTATACGTTATACGTTATACGTTATACGTTATACGTTATACGTTATACGTTATACGTTATACATTATACGTTATACGTTGTACGTTATACGTTATAAGTTGTGCGTTATACGATATACGTTATACGTTATACGTTATACGTTATACGTTATACGTTATAAGTTATACGTTATACGTTATGCGTTATACGTTGTACGTTATACGTTATACGTTATACGTTGTACGTTATACGTTATAAGTTGTACGTTATACGATATACGTTATACGTTATTCTTTATACGTTATTCGTTACACGTTATACGTCATACGTTATACGTTATACGTTTTACGTTATTCGTTATACGTTATACGTTATACGATATACGTTATACGTTATACGTTATACGTTATACGTTATACGTTATACGTTATACGTTATACGTTATACGTTATACGTTATACGTTATACGTTATACGTTATACGTTATACGTTATACGTTTTACGTTATACGTTATACGTTACACGTTATACGTTATACGTTATACGTTATACGTTATACGTTATACGTTATACGTTATACGTTATACGTTATACGTTATACGTTTTACGATTTACGATGTACGTTATACGTTATACGTTATACGTTATACGTTATACTTTATACGTTATAGGTGTTACGTTATACGTTATACGTTATACGTTATTCGTAATACGTTATACGTGATACGTTATACTTTGTACGTTATACGTTATACGTTATACGTTATACATTATACGTTATACGTTATACATTACATGTTATGCGTTATACGTTATGCGTTATACGTTATACGTTATACGTTATACGTTATACGTTATACGTTATACGTTATATGTTATACGTTATACGTTATACGTTATACGTTGTACGTTATACGTTATACGTTATACGTTATACGTTATACGTTATACGTTTTACGTTATACGTTATACGTTATACGTTATACGTTATACGTTATACGTTATACGTTATACGTTAGACGCTATACGTCATAAGTTATACGTTATACGTTATACGTTATACGTTATACGTTATACGTTATGCGTTATACGTTCTACGATATTCGTTATACGTTATACGTTATTAGTTATACGTTATACGTTATACGTTATACGTTATACGTTATACGTTATACGTTATACGTTATACGTTATACGTTATACGTTATACGTTATACGTTATACATTATACGTTATACGTTGTACGTTATACGTTATAAGTTGTGCGTTATACGATATACGTTATACGTTATACGTTATACGTTATACGTTATACGTTATAAGTTATACGTTATACGTTATGCGTTATACGTTGTACGTTATACGTTATACGTTATACGTTGTACGTTATACGTTATAAGTTGTACGTTATACGATATACGTTATACGTTATTCTTTATACGTTATTCGTTACACGTTATACGTCATACGTTATACGTTATACGTTTTACGTTATTCGTTATACGTTATACGTTATACGATATACGTTATACGTTATACGTTATACGTTATACGTTATACGTTATACGTTATACGTTATACGTTATACGTTATACGTTATACGTTATACGTTATACGTTATACGTTATACGTTATACGTTATACGTTTTACGTTATACGTTATACGTTACACGTTATACGTTATACTTTATACGTTATACGTTATACGTTATACGTTATACGTTATACGTTATACGTTATACGTTATACGTTTTACGATTTACGATGTACGTTATACGTTATACGTTATACGTTATACGTTATACTTTATACGTTATAGGTGTTACGTTATACGTTATACGTTATACGTTATTCGTAATACGTTATACGTGATACGTTATACTTTGTACGTTATACGTTATACGTTATACGTTATACATTATACGTTATACGTTATACATTACATGTTATGCGTTATACGTTATGCGTTATACGTTATACGTTATACGTTATACGTTATACGTTATACGTTATACGTTATACGTTATATGTTATACGTTATACGTTATACGTTATACGTTGTACGTTATACGTTATACGTTATACGTTATACGTTATACGTTATACGTTTTACGTTATACGTTATACGTTATACGTTATACGTTATACGTTATACGTTATACGTTATACGTTATACGCTATACGTCATAAGTTATACGTTATACGTTATACGTTATACGTTATACGTTATACGTTATGCGTTATACGTTCTACGATATTCGTTATACGTTATATGTTATTAGTTATACGTTATACGTTATACGTTATACGTCATAGGTTATACGTTATACGTTATACGTTATACGTTATACGTTATACGTTATACGTTATACGTTATACGTTATACGTTATACGTTATACGTTATACGTTATACGTTATACGTTATACGTTATACGTTATACGTTATACGTTATACGTTGTACGTTATACGATATAAGTTGTACGTTATACGATATACGTTATACGTTATTCTTTATACGTTATTCGTTACACGTTATACGTCATACGTTATACGTTATACGTTTTACGTTATTCGTTATACGTTATACGTTATACGATATACGTTATACGTTATACGTTATACGTTATACGTTATACGTTATACGTTATACGTTATACGTTATACGTTATACGTTATACGTTATACGTTGTACGTTATACGTTATACGTTATACGTTATACGTTGTACGTTATACGTTATAAGTTGTACGTTATACGATATACGTTATACGTTATTCTTTATACGTTATTCGTTACACGTTATACGTCATACGTTATACGTTATACGTTTTACGTTATTCGTTATACGTTATACGTTATACGATATACGTTATACGTTATACGTTATACGTTATACGTTATACGTTATACGTTATACGTTATACGTTATACGTTATACGTTATACGTTATACGTTATACGTTATACGTTATACGTTATACGTTATACGTTATACGTTATACGTTATACGTTATACGTTATACGTTATACGTTATACGTTATAAGTTATACGTTATACGTTATGCGTTATACGTTGTACGTTATACGTTATACGTTATACATTATACGTTATACGTTATACGTTATACGTTATACGTTATACGTCATAGGTTATACGTTATACGTTATGCGGTATACGTTATACATTATACGTTATACGATATACGTTATACGTTATGCGTTATGCGTGCTTCGTTACACGTTATACGTTATTCGGTATGCGTTATACGTTATACGTTATACGTTATACGTTATATGTTATACGTTATACGTTATACGTTATACGTTATACGTTATACGTTATACGTTATACGTTATACGTTATACGTTATACGTTATATTTTATACGTTATACGTTGTACGTTATACGTTATAAGTTGTACGTTATACGATATACGTTATAAGTTATTCTTTATACGTTATTCGTTACACGTTATAAGTTGTACGTTATACGATATACGTTATACGTTATTCTTTATACGTTATTCGTTACACGTTATACGTCATACGTTATACGTTATACGTTATGCGTTATACATTATACGTTATACGTTGTACGTTATACGTTATAAGTTGTGCGTTATACGATATACGTTATACGTTATTCGTTATACGTACTTCGTTACACGTTATACGTTATACGTTATACGTTATACGTTTTACGATTTACGATGTACGTTATACGTTACACGTTATACGTTATACGTTATACTTTATACGTTATAGGTGTTACGTTATACTTTATACGTTATAGGTGTTACGTTATACGTTATACGTTATACGTTATTCGTAATACGTTATACGTGATACGTTATACTTTGTACGTTATACGTTATACGTTATACGTTATACATTATACGTTATACGTTATACATTACATGTTATGCGTTATACGTTATGCGTTATACGTTATACGTTATACGTTATACGTTATACGTTATACGTTATACGTTATACGTTATACGTTATACGTTATACGTTATACGTTATACGTTATACGTTATGCGTTATACGTTGTACGTTATACGTTATACGTTATACGTCATAGGTTATACGTTATACGTTATGCGGTATACGTTATACATTATACGTTATACGTTATACGTTATGCGGTATACGTTATACATTATACGTTATACGATATACGTTATACGTTATGCGTTATGCGTGCTTCGTTACACGTTATTCGTTATTCGGTATGCGTTATACGTTATACGTTATACGTTATACGTTATATGTTATACGTTATACGTTATACGTTATACGTTATACGTTATACGTTATACGTTAAACGTTATACGTTATATTTTATACGTTATACGTTGTACGTTATACGTTATAAGTTATACGTTATACGTTATACGTTATACGTTGTACGTTATACGTTATACGTTATACATTATACGTTATACGTTATACGTTATACGTTATACGTTATACGTCATAAGTTATACGTTATACGTTATACGTTATACGTTATACGTTATACGTTATACGTTATACGTTATGCGTTATACGTTATACGTTATATGTTATACGTTATACGTTATACGTTATACGTTGTACGTTATACGTTATACGTTATACGTTATACGTTATACGTTATACGTTTTACGTTATACGTTATACGTTATTCGTTATACGTTATACGTTATACGTTATACGTTATACGTTACACGTTATACGTTATACGTTGTACGTTATACGTTATGAGTTGTACGTTATACGATATACGTTATACGTTATACATTACATGTTATGCGTTATACGTTATACGTTATACGTTATACGTTATACGTTATACGTTATACGTTAAACGTTATACGTTATACGTTATACGTTATACGTTAAACGTTATACGTTATACGTCATAAGTTATACGTTATACGTTATACGTTATACGTTATACGTTATACGTTATACGTTATGCGTTATACGTTATACGTTATACGTTATACGTTATACGTTATACGTTATACGTTGTACGTTATACGTTATACGTTATACGTTATACGTTATACGTTATACGTTATACGTTTTACGTTATACGTTATACGTTATACGTTATACGTTATACGTTATACGTTATACGTTAAACGTTATACGTTATACGTTATACGTTATACGTTATACGTTATACGTTAAACGTTATACGTTATACGTCATAAGCTATACGTTATACGTTATACGTTATACGTTATACGTTATACGTTATACGTTATGCGTTATACGTTCTACGATATTCGTTATACGTTATACTTTATTAGTTATACGTTATACGTTATACGTTATACGTCATAGGTTATACGTTATTCGTTATACGTTATACGTTATACGTTATACGTTATACGTTATACGTTATACGTTATACGTTATAAGTTATACGTTACACGTTATACGTTATACGTTGTACGTTATACGTTATACGTTATACATTATACGTTATACATTATACGTTACACGTTATACGTTATACGTCATAGGTTATACGTTATACGTTATGCGGTATACGTTATACATTATACGTTATACGATATACGTTATACGTTACACGTTACACGTTATACCTCATAGGTTACACGTTATACGTCATACGTTATACGTTATACGTTTTACGTTATTCGTTATACGTTATACCTTATACGATATACGTTATACGTTATACGTTATACGTTATACGTTATACGTTATACGTTATACGTTATACGTTATACGTTATACGTTATACGTTATAAGTTATACGTTATACGTTATACGTTATACGTTGTACGTTATACGTTATACGTTATACATTATACGTTATACGTTATACGTTATACGTTATACGTTATACGTTATACGTCATAGGTTATACGTTATACGTTATGCGGTATACGTTATACATTATACGTTATACGATATACGTTATACGTTACACGTTACACGTTATACCTCATAGGTTATACGTTATACGTTATACGTTATACGTTATACGTTATACGTTATACGTTATACGTTATACGTTATACGTTATACGTTATACGTTATACGTTATACGTTATACGTTATACGTTATACGTTATACGTTATACGTTATACGTTATACGTTATACGTTATTCGTTATACGTTATACGTTATACGTTATACGTTATACGTTATACGTTATACGTTTTACGTTATACGTTATACGTTACACGTTATACGTTATACGTTATACGTTATACGTTATACGTTATACGTTATACGTTATACGTTATACGTTATACGTTATACGTTATACGTTATACGTTATACGTTATACGTTATACGTTATACGTTATACATTATACGTTATACGTTGTACGTTATACGTTATAAGTTGTGCGTTATACGATATACGTTATACGTTATACGTTATACGTTATACGTTATACGTTATAAGTTATACGTTATACGTTATGCGTTATACGTTGTACGTTATACGTTATACGTTATACGTTGTACGTTATACGTTATAAGTTGTACGTTATACGATATACGTTATACGTTATTCTTTATACGTTATTCGTTACACGTTATACGTCATACGTTATACGTTATACGTTTTACGTTATTCGTTATACGTTATACGTTATACGATATACGTTATACGTTATACGTTATACGTTATACGTTATACGTTATACGTTATACGTTATACGTTATACGTTATACGTTATACGTTATACGTTATACGTTATACGTTATACGTTATACGTTTTACGTTATACGTTATACGTTACACGTTATACGTTATACGTTATACGTTATACGTTATACGTTATACGTTATACGTTATACGTTATACGTTATACGTTTTACGATTTACGATGTACGTTATACGTTATACGTTATACGTTATACGTTATACTTTATACGTTATAGGTGTTACGTTATACGTTATACGTTATACGTTATTCGTAATACGTTATACGTGATACGTTATACTTTGTACGTTATACGTTATACGTTATACGTTATACATTATACGTTATACGTTATACATTACATGTTATGCGTTATACGTTATGCGTTATACGTTATACGTTATACGTTATACGTTATACGTTATACGTTATACGTTATATGTTATACGTTATACGTTATACGTTATACGTTGTACGTTATACGTTATACGTTATACGTTATACGTTATACGTTATACGTTTTACGTTATACGTTATACGTTATACGTTATACGTTATACGTTATACGTTATACGTTATACGTTATACGCTATACGTCATAAGTTATACGTTATACGTTATACGTTATACGTTATACGTTATACGTTATGCGTTATACGTTCTACGATATTCGTTATACGTTATACGTTATTAGTTATACGTTATACGTTATACGTTATACGTCATAGGTTATACGTTATACGTTATACGTTATACGTTATACGTTATACGTTATACGTTATACGTTATACGTTATACGTTATACGTTATACGTTATACGTTATACGTTATACGTTATACGTTATACGTTATACGTTATACGTTATACGTTATACGTTGTACGTTATACGATATAAGTTGTACGTTATACGATATACGTTATACGTTATTCTTTATACGTTATTCGTTACACGTTATACGTCATACGTTATACGTTATACGTTTTACGTTATTCGTTATACGTTATACGTTATACGATATACGTTATACGTTATACGTTATACGTTATACGTTATACGTTATACGTTATACGTTATACGTTATACGTTGTACGTTATACGTTATACGTTATACGTTATACGTTGTACGTTATACGTTATAAGTTGTACGTTATACGATATACGTTATACGTTATTCTTTATACGTTATTCGTTACACGTTATACGTCATACGTTATACGTTATACGTTTTACGTTATTCGTTATACGTTATACGTTATACGATATACGTTATACGTTATACGTTATACGTTATACGTTATACGTTATACGTTATACGTTATACGTTATACGTTATACGTTATACGTTATACGTTATACGTTATACGTTATACGTTATTCGTTATACGTTATACGTTATACGTTATACGTTATACGTTATACGTTATACGTTATAAGTTATACGTTATACGTTATGCGTTGTACGTTGTACGTTATACGTTATACGTTATACATTATACGTTATACGTTATACGTTATACGTTATACGTTATACGTCATAGGTTATACGTTATACGTTATGCGGTATACGTTATACATTATACGTTATACGATATACGTTATACGTTATGCGTTATGCGTGCTTCGTTACACGTTATACGTTATTCGGTATGCGTTATACGTTATACGTTATACGTTATACGTTATATGTTATACGTTATACGTTATACGTTATACGTTATACGTTATACGTTATACGTTATACGTTATACGTTATACGTTATACGTTATATTTTATACGTTATACGTTGTACGTTATACGTTATAAGTTGTACGTTATACGATATACGTTATAAGTTATTCTTTATACGTTATTCGTTACACGTTATAAGTTGTACGTTATACGATATACGTTATACGTTATTCTTTATACGTTATTCGTTACACGTTATACGTCATACGTTATACGTTATACGTTATACGTTATACATTATACGTTATACGTTGTACGTTATACGTTATAAGTTGTGCGTTATACGATATACGTTATACGTTATTCGTTATACGTACTTCGTTACACGTTATACGTTATACGTTATACGTTATACGTTTTACGATTTACGATGTACGTTATACGTTACACGTTATACGTTATACGTTATACTTTATACGTTATAGGTGTTACGTTATACGTTATACGTTATACGTTATTCGTAATACGTTATACGTGATACGTTATACTTTGTACGTTATACGTTATACGTTATACGTTATACATTATACGTTATACGTTATACAGTACATGTTATGCGTTATACGTTATGCGTTATACGTTATACGTTATACGTTATACGTTATACGTTATACGTTATACGTTATACGTTATACGTTATACGTTATACGTTATACGTTATACGTTATACGTTGTATGTTATACGTTATACGTAATACGTTATACGTTATACGTTATACGTTATACGTTATACGTTTTACGTTATACGTTATACGTTATACGTTATACGTTATACGTTATACGTTATACGTTATACGTTATACGCTATACGTCATAAGTTATACGTTATACGTTATACGTTATACGTTATACGTTATACGTTATGCGTTATACGTTCTACGATATTCGTTATACGTTATACGTTATTAGTTATACGTTATACGTTATACGTTTTACGTCATAGGTTATACGTTATACGTTATACGTTATACGTTATACGTTATACGTTATACGTTATACGTTATACGTTATACGTCATAGGTTATACGTTATTCGTTATACGTTATACGTTATACGTTATACGTTATACGTTATACGTTATACGTTATACGTTATACGTTATACGT
The DNA here is from genome assembly GCF_051014685.1 of Ptiloglossa arizonensis. Lineage (NCBI taxonomy): Eukaryota > Metazoa > Arthropoda > Insecta > Hymenoptera > Colletidae > Ptiloglossa > Ptiloglossa arizonensis. The sequence continues at coordinate 237,167 of NW_027478547.1, forward strand.
TATACGTTGTACGTTGTACGTTATACGTTATGAGTTGTACGTTATACGATATACGTTGTACGTTATTCTTTATACGTTATTCGTTACACGTTATACGTCATACGTTATACGTTATACGTTTTACGTTATTCGTTATACGTTATACGTTATACGATATACGTTATACGTTATACGTTATACGTTATACGTTATACGTTATACGTTATACGTTATACGTTATACGTTATACGTTATACGTTATACGTTATACGTAATACGTTATACGTTATACGTTATACGTTATACGTTATACGTTATAAGTTATACGTTACACGTTATACGTTATACGTTGTACGTTATACGTTATACGTTATACATTATACGTTATACGTTATACGTTACACGTTATACGTTATACGTCATAGGTTATACGTTATACGTTATGCGGTATACGTTATACATTATACGTTATACGATATACGTTATACGTTACACGTTACACGTTATACCTCATAGGTTATACGTTATACGTTATACGTTATACGTTATACGTTATACGTTATACGTTATACGTTATACGTTATACGTTATACGTTATACGTTATAAGTTATACGTTATACGTTATACGTTATACGTTGTACGTTATACGTTATACGTTATACATTATACGTTATACGTTATACGTTATACGTTATACGTTATACGTCATAGGTTATACGTTATACGTTATGCGGTATACGTTATACATTATACGTTATACGATATACGTTATACGTTACACGTTACACGTTATACCTCATAGGTTATACGTTATACGTTATACGTCATAGGTTATACGTTATTCGTTATACGTTATACGTTATACGTTATACGTTATACGTTATACGTTATACGTTATACGTTATACGTTATACGTTATACGTTGTACGTTGTACGTTATACGTTATGAGTTGTACGTTATACGATATACGTTGTACGTTATTCTTTATACGTTATTCGTTACACGTTATACGTCATACGTTATACGTTATACGTTTTACGTTATTCGTTATACGTTATACGTTATACGTTATACGTTATACGTTATACGTTATACGTTATAAGTTATACGTTATACGTTATACGTTATACGTTATACGTCATAGGTTATACGTTATTCGTTATACGTTATACGTTATACGTTATACGTTATACGTTATACGTTATACGTTATACGTTATACGTTATACGTTATACGTTGTACGTTGTACGTTATACGTTATGAGTTGTACGTTATACGATATACGTTGTACGTTATTCTTTATACGTTATTCGTTACACGTTATACGTCATACGTTATACGTTATACGTTTTACGTTATTCGTTATACGTTATACGTTATACGATATACGTTATACGTTATACGTTATACGTTATACGTTATACGTTATACGTTATACGTTATACGTTATACGTTATACGTTATACGTTATACGTTATACGTAATACGTTATACGTTATACGTTATACGTTATACGTTATACGTTATAAGTTATACGTTACACGTTATACGTTATACGTTGTACGTTATACGTTATACGTTATACATTATACGTTATACGTTATACGTTACACGTTATACGTTATACGTCATAGGTTATACGTTATACGTTATGCGGTATACGTTATACATTATACGTTATACGATATACGTTATACGTTACACGTTACACGTTATACCTCATAGGTTACACGTTATACGTCATACGTTATACGTTATACGTTTTACGTTATTCGTTATACGTTATACGTTATACGATATACGTTATACGTTATACGTTATACGTTATACGTTATACGTTATACGTTATACGTTATACGTTATACGTTATACGTTATACGTTATACGTTATACGTTATACGTTATACGTTATACGTTATACGTTATAAGTTATACGTTATACGTTATACGTTATACGTTGTACGTTATACGTTATACGTTATACATTATACGTTATACGTTATACGTTATACGTTATACGTTATACGTCATAGGTTATACGTTATACGTTATGCGGTATACGTTATACATTATACGTTATACGATATACGTTATACGTTACACGTTACACGTTATACCTCATAGGTTATACGTTATACGTTATACGTTATACGTTATACGTTATACGTTATACGTTATACGTTATACGTTATACGTTATACGTTATACGTTATACGTTATACGTTATACGTTATACGTTATACGTTATTCGTTATACGTTATACGTTATACGTTATACGTTATACGTTATACGTTATACGTTATACGTTTTACGTTATACGTTATTCTTTATACGTTATTCGTTACACGTTATACGTCATACGTTATACGTTATACGTTTTACGTTATTCGTTATACGTTATACGTTATACGATATACGTTATACGTTATACGTTATACGTTATACGTTATACGTTATACGTTATACGTTATACGTTATACGTTATACGTTATACGTTATACGTTATACGTTATACGTTATACGTAATACGTTATACGTTATACGTTATACGTTATACGTTATACGTTATAAGTTATACGTTACACGTTATACGTTATACGTTGTACGTTATACGTTATACGTTATACATTATACGTTATACGTTATACGTTACACGTTATACGTTATACGTCATAGGTTATACGTTATACGTTATGCGGTATACGTTATACATTATACGTTATACGATATACGTTATACGTTACACGTTACACGTGATACCTCATAGGTTACACGTTATACGTCATACGTTATACGTTATACGTTTTACGTTATTCGTTATACGTTATACGTTATACGATATACGTTATACGTTATACGTTATACGTTATACGTTATACGTTATACGTTATACGTTATACGTTATACGTTATACGTTATACGTTATACGTTATACGTTATACGTTATACGTTATACGTTATACGTTATAAGTTATACGTTATACGTTATACGTTATACGTTGTACGTTATACGTTATACGTTATACATTATACGTTATACGTTATACGTTATACGTTATACGTTATACGTCATAGGTTATACGTTATACGTTATGCGGTATACGTTATACATTATACGTTATACGATATACGTTATACGTTACACGTTACACGTTATACCTCATAGGTTATACGTTATACGTTATACGTTATACGTTATACGTTATACGTTATACGTTATACGTTATACGTTATACGTTATACGTTATACGTTATACGTTATACGTTATACGTTATACGTTATACGTTATTCGTTATACGTTATACGTTATACGTTATACGTTATACGTTATACGTTATACGTTTTACGTTATACGTTATTCTTTATACGTTATTCGTTACACGTTATACGTCATACGTTATACGTTATACGTTTTACGTTATTCGTTATACGTTATACGTTATACGATATACGTTATACGTTATACGTTATACGTTATACGTTATACGTTATACGTTATACGTTATACGTTATACGTTATACGTTATACGTTATACGTTATACGTTATACGTTATACGTTATACGTTATACGTTATACGTTTTACGTTATACGTTATACGTTACACGTTATACGTTATACGTTATACGTTATACGTTATACGTTATACGTTATACGTTATACGATATACGTTATACGTTATACGTTATACGTTATACGTTATACGTTATACGTTATACGTTATACGTTATACGTTATACGTTATACGTTATACGTTATACGTTATACGTTATACGTTATACGTTATACGTTTTACGTTATACGTTATACGTTACACGTTATACGTTACACGTTATACGTTATACGTTATACGTTATACGTTATACGTTATACGTTATACGTTATACGTTTTACGATTTACGATGTACGTTATACGTTATACGTTATACGTTATACGTTATACTTTATACGTTATAGGTGTTACGTTATACGTTATACGTTATACGTTATTCGTAATACGTTATACGTGATACGTTATACTTTGTACGTTATACGTTATACGTTATACGTTATACATTATACGTTATACGTTATACATTACATGTTATGCGTTATACGTTATGCGTTATACGTTATACGTTATACGTTATACGTTATACGTTATACGTTATACGTTATATGTTATACGTTATACGTTATACGTTATACGTTGTACGTTATACGTTATACGTTATACGTTATACGTTATACGTTATACATTTTACGTTATACGTTATACGTTATACGTTATACGTTATACGTTATACGTTATACGTTATGCGTTATACGTTCTACGATATTCGTTATACGTTATACGTTATTAGTTATACGTTATACGTTATACGTTTTACGTCATAGGTTATACGTTATACGTTATACGTTATACGTTATACGTTATACGTTATACGTTATACGTTATACGTTATACGTCATAGGTTATACGTTATTCGTTATACGTTATACGTTATACGTTATACGTTATACGTTATACGTTATACGTTATACGTTATACGTTATACGTTGTACGTTGTACGTTATACGTTATGAGTTGTACGTTATACGATATACGTTGTACGTTATTCTTTATACGTTATTCGTTACACGTTATACGTCATACGTTATACGTTATACGTTTTACGTTATTCGTTATACGTTATACGTTATACGATATACGTTATACGTTATACGTTATACGTTATACGTTATACGTTATACGTTATACGTTATACGTTATACGTTATACGTTATACGTTATACGTTATACGTAATACGTTATACGTTATACGTTATACGTTATACGTTATACGTTATAAGTTATACGTTACACGTTATACGTTATACGTTGTACGTTATACGTTATACGTTATACATTATACGTTATACGTTATACGTTACACGTTATACGTTATACGTCATAGGTTATACGTTATACGTTATGCGGTATACGTTATACATTATACGTTATACGATATACGTTATACGTTACACGTTACACGTTATACCTCATAGGTTACACGTTATACGTCATACGTTATACGTTATACGTTTTACGTTATTCGTTATACGTTATACGTTATACGATATACGTTATACGTTATACGTTATACGTTATACGTTATACGTTATACGTTATACGTTATACGTTATACGTTATACGTTATACGTTATACGTTATACGTTATACGTTATACGTTATACGTTATACGTTATAAGTTATACGTTATACGTTATACGTTATACGTTGTACGTTATACGTTATACGTTATACATTATACGTTATACGTTATACGTTATACGTTATACGTTATACGTCATATGTTATACGTTATACGTTATGCGGTATACGTTATACATTATACGTTATACGATATACGTTATACGTTACACGTTACACGTTATACCTCATAGGTTATACGTTATACGTTATACGTTATACGTTATACGTTATACGTTATACGTTATACGTTATACGTTATACGTTATACGTTATACGTTATACGTTATACGTTATACGTTATACGTTATACGTTATACGTTATTCGTTATACGTTATACGTTATACGTTATACGTTATACGTTATACGTTATACGTTTTACGTTATACGTTATTCTTTATACGTTATTCGTTACACGTTATACGTCATACGTTATACGTTATACGTTTTACGTTATTCGTTATACGTTATACGTTATACGATATACGTTATACGTTATACGTTATACGTTATACGTTATACGTTATACGTTATACGTTATACGTTATACGTTATACGTTATACGTTATACGTTATACGTTATACGTTATACGTTATACGTTATACGTTATACGTTATACGTAATACGTTATACGTTATACGTTATACGTTATACGTTATACGTTATAAGTTATACGTTACACGTTATACGTTATACGTTGTACGTTATACGTTATACGTTATACATTATACGTTATACGTTATACGTTACACGTTATACGTTATACGTCATAGGTTATACGTTATACGTTATGCGGTATACGTTATACATTATACGTTATACGATATACGTTATACGTTACACGTTACACGTGATACCTCATAGGTTACACGTTATACGTCATACGTTATACGTTATACGTTTTACGTTATTCGTTATACGTTATACGTTATACGATATACGTTATACGTTATACGTTATACGTTATACGTTATACGTTATACGTTATACGTTATACGTTATACGTTATACGTTATACGTTATACGTTATACGTTATACGTTATACGTTATACGTTATACGTTATACGTTATAAGTTATACGTTATACGTTATACGTTATACCTTGTACGTTATACGTTATACGTTATACATTATACGTTATACGTTATACGTTATACGTTATACGTTATACGTCATAGGTTATACGTTATACGTTATGCGGTATACGTTATACATTATACGTTATACGATATACGTTATACGTTACACGTTACACGTTATACCTCATAGGTTATACGTTATACGTTATACGTTATACGTTATACGTTATACGTTATACGTTATACGTTATACGTTATACGTTATACGTTATACGTTATACGTTATACGTTATACGTTATACGTTATACGTTATTCGTTATACGTTATACGTTATACGTTATACGTTATACGTTATACGTTATACGTTTTACGTTATACGTTATTCTTTATACGTTATTCGTTACACGTTATACGTCATACGTTATACGTTATACGTTTTACGTTATTCGTTATACGTTATACGTTATACGATATACGTTATACGTTATACGTTATACGTTATACGTTATACGTTATACGTTATACGTTATACGTTATACGTTATACGTTATACGTTATACGTTATACGTTATACGTTATACGTTATACGTTTTACGTTATACGTTATACGTTACACGTTATACGTTATACGTTATACGTTATACGTTATACGTTATACGTTATACGTTATACGATATACGTTATACGTTATACGTTATACGTTATACGTTATACGTTATACGTTATACGTTATACGTTATACGTTATACGTTATACGTTATACGTTATACGTTATACGTTATACGTTATACGTTATACGTTTTACGTTATACGTTATACGTTACACGTTATACGTTATACGTTATACGTTATACGTTATACGTTATACGTTATACGTTATACGTTATACGTTATACGTTATACGTTATACGTTTTACGATTTACGATGTACGTTATACGTTATACGTTATACGTTATACGTTATACGTTATACTTTATACGTTATAGGTGTTACGTTATACGTTATACGTTATACGTTATTCGTAATACGTTATACGTGATACGTTATACTTTGTACGTTATACGTTATACGTTATACGTTATACATTATACGTTATACGTTATACATTACATGTTATGCGTTATACGTTATGCGTTATACGTTATACGTTATACGTTATACGTTATACGTTATACGTTATACGTTATATGTTATACGTTATACGTTATACGTTATACGTTGTACGTTATACGTTATACGTTATACGTTATACGTTATACGTTATACATTTTACGTTATACGTTATACGTTATACGTTATACGTTATACGTTATACGTTATACGTTATGCGTTATACGTTCTACGATATTCGTTATACGTTATACGTTATTAGTTATACGTTATACGTTATACGTTTTACGTCATAGGTTATACGTTATACGTTATACGTTATACGTTATACGTTATACGTTATACGTTATACGTCATAGGTTATACGTTATTCGTTATACGTTATACGTTATACGTTATACGTTATACGTTATACGTTATACGTTATACGTTATACGTTATACGTTGTACGTTGTACGTTATACGTTATGAGTTGTACGTTATACGATATACGTTGTACGTTATTCTTTATACGTTATTCGTTACACGTTATACGTCATACGTTATACGTTATACGTTTTACGTTATTCGTTATACGTTATACGTTATACGATATACGTTATACGTTATACGTTATACGTTATACGTTATACGTTATACGTTATACGTTATACGTTATACGTTATACGTTATACGTTATACGTTATACGTAATACGTTATACGTTATACGTTATACGTTATACGTTATACGTTATAAGTTATACGTTACACGTTATACGTTATACGTTGTACGTTATACGTTATACGTTATACATTATACGTTATACGTTATACGTTACACGTTATACGTTATACGTCATAGGTTATACGTTATACGTTATGCGGTATACGTTATACATTATACGTTATACGATATACGTTATACGTTACACGTTACACGTTATACCTCATAGGTTACACGTTATACGTCATACGTTATACGTTATACGTTTTACGTTATTCGTTATACGTTATACGTTATACGATATACGTTATACGTTATACGTTATACGTTATACGTTATACGTTATACGTTATACGTTATACGTTATACGTTATACGTTATACGTTATACGTTATACGTTATACGTTATACGTTATACGTTATAAGTTATACGTTATACGTTATACGTTATACGTTGTACGTTATACGTTATACGTTATACATTATACGTTATACGTTATACGTTATACGTTATACGTTATACGTCATAGGTTATACGTTATACGTTATGCGGTATACGTTATACATTATACGTTATACGATATACGTTATACGTTACACGTTACACGTTATACCTCATAGGTTATACGTTATACGTTATACGTTATACGTTATACGTTATACGTTATACGTTATACGTTATACGTTATACGTTATACGTTATACGTTATACGTTATACGTTATACGTTATTCGTTATACGTTATACGTTATACGTTATACGTTATACGTTATACGTTATACGTTTTACGTTATACGTTATTCTTTATACGTTATTCGTTACACGTTATACGTCATACGTTATACGTTATACGTTTTACGTTATTCGTTATACGTTATACGTTATACGATATACGTTATACGTTATACGTTATACGTTATACGTTATACGTTATACGTTATACGTTATACGTTATACGTTATACGTTATACGTTATACGTTATACGTTATACGTTATACGTTATACGTTTTACGTTATACGTTATACGTTACACGTTATACGTTATACGTTATACGTTATACGTTATACGTTATACGTTATACGTTATACGATATACGTTATACGTTATACGTTATACGTTATACGTTATACGTTATACGTTATACGTTATACGTTATACGTTATACGTTATACGTTATACGTTATACGTTATACGTTATACGTTATACGTTTTACGTTATACGTTATACGTTACACGTTATACGTTATACGTTATACGTTATACGTTATACGTTATACGTTATACGTTATACGTTATACGTTATACGTTATACGTTATACGTTATACGTTTTACGATTTACGATGTACGTTATACGTTATACGTTATACGTTATACGTTATACTTTATACGTTATAGGTGTTACGTTATACGTTATACGTTATACGTTATTCGTAATACGTTATACGTGATACGTTATACTTTGTACGTTATACGTTATACGTTATACGTTATACATTATACGTTATACGTTATACATTACATGTTATGCGTTATACGTTATGCGTTATACGTTATACGTTATACGTTATACGTTATACGTTATACGTTATACGTTATATGTTATACGTTATACGTTATACGTTATACGTTGTACGTTATACGTTATACGTTATACGTTATACGTTATACGTTATACATTTTACGTTATACGTTATACGTTATACGTTATACGTTATACGTTATACGTTATACGTTATACGTTATACGTTATACGCTATACGTCATAAGTTATACGTTATACGTTATACGTTATACGTTATACGTTATACGTTATGCGTTATACGTTCTACGATATTCGTTATACGTTATACGTTATTAGTTATACGTTATACGTTATACGTTATACGTCATAGGTTATACGTTATACGCTATACGTCATAAGTTATACGTTATACGTTATACGTTATACGTTATACGTTATACGTTATGCGTTATACGTTCTACGATATTCGTTATACGTTATTCTTTATACGTTATTCGTTACACGTTATACGTCATACGTTATACGTTATACGTTATACGTTATACATTATACGTTATACGTTGTACGTTATACGTTATAAGTTGTGCGTTATACGATATACGTTATACGTTATTCGTTATACGTACTACGTTACACGTTATACGTTATACGTTATACGTTATACGTTTTACGATTTACGATGTACGTTATACGTTACACGTTATACGTTATACGTCATACTTTATACGTTATAGGTGTTACGTTATACGTTATACGTTATACGTTATTCGTAATACGTTATACGTGATACGTTATACTTTGTACGTTATACGTTATACGTTATACGTTATACATTATACGTTATACGTTATACATTACATGTTATGCGTTATACGTTATGCGTTATACGTTATACGTTATACGTTATACGTTATACGTTATACGTTATACGTTATACGTTATACGTTATACGTTATACGTTATACGTTATACGTTATACGTTATACGTTATACGTTGTATGTTATACGTTATACGTTATACGTTATACGTTATACGTTATACGTTATACGTTTTACGTTATACGTTATACGTTATACGTTATACGTTATACGTTATACGTTATACGTTATACGTTATACGCTATACGTCATAAGTTATACGTTATACGTTATACGTTATACGTTATACGTTATACGTTATGCGTTATACGTTCTACGATATTCGTTATACGTTATACGTTATTAGTTATACGTTATACGTTATACGTTTTACGTCATAGGTTATACGTTATACGTTATACGTTATACGTTATACGTTATACGTTATACGTTATACGTTATACGTTATACGTTATACGTTATACGTTATACGTTACACGTTATACGTTATACGTTGTACGTTATACGTTATAAGTTGTACGTTATACGATATACGTTATACGTTATTCTTTATACGTTATTCGTTACACGTTATACGTCATACGTTATACGTTATACGTTTTACGTTATTCGTTATACGTTATACGTTATGCGTTATACGTTGTACGTTATACGTTATACGTTATACATTATACGTTATACGTTATACGTTATACGTTATACGTTATACGTCATAGGTTATACGTTATACGTTATGCGGTATACGTTATACATTATACGTTATACGATATACGTTATACATTATGCGTTATGCGTGCTTCGTTCCACGTTATACGTTATTCGGTATGCGTTATACGTTATACGTTATACGTTATACGTTATATGTTATACGTTATACGTTATACGTTATACGTTATACGTTATACGTTATACGTTATACGTTATACGTTATATTTTATACGTTATACGTTGTACGTTATACGTTATAAGTTGTACGTTATACGATATACGTTATACGTTATTCTTTATACGTTATTCGTTACACGTTATAAGTTGTACGTTATACGATATACGTTATACGTTATTCTTTATACGTTATTCGTTACACGTTATACGTCATACGTTATACGTTATACGTTTTACGTTATTCGTTATACGTTATACGTTATACGATATACGTTATACGTTATACGTTATACGTTATACGTTATACGTTAAACGTTATACGGTATACGTTATACGTTATACGTTATACGTTACACGTTATACGTTATACGTTGTACGTTATACGTTATGAGTTGTACGTTATACGATATACGTTATACGTTATACATTACATGCTATGCGTTATACGTTATACGTTATACGTTATACGTTATACGTTATACGTTATACGTTATACGTTGTACGTTATACGTTATACGTTATACGTTATACGTTATACGTTATACGTTATACGTTATACGTTATACGTTATACGTTATACGTTGTACGTTATACGTTATACGTTATACGTTATACGTTATACGTTATACGTTTTACGTTATACGTTATACGTTATACGTTATACGTTATACGTTATACGTTATGCGTTATACGTTATGCGTTATACGTTATACGATATACGTTATGCGTTATACGTTGTACGATATTCGTTATACGTTATACGTTATTAGTTATACGTTATACGGTATACGTTATACGTTGTACGTTACATGTTATAAGTTATACGTTATACGATATACGTTATACGTTAAACGTTATACGTTATACGTTATTCGTTATATGTTATACGTTATACATTATACGTTATACGTTATACGTTATACGTTATACGTTATACGTTATACGTTACACGTTATACGTTATACGTTATACGTTATACGTTATACGTTATACGTTATACGTCATAAGTTATACGTTATACGTTATACGTTATACGTTATACGTTATACGTTATACGTTATGCGTTATACGTTCTACGATATTCGTTATACGTTATACGTTATTAGTTATACGTTATACGTTATACGTTATACGTTATACGTTATACGTCATAGGTTATACGTTATACGTTATGCGTTATACGTTATACATTATACGTTATACGTTATACGTTGTACGTTATACGTTATAAGTTGTACGTTATACGATATACGTTATACGTTATTCGTTATACGTACTTCGTTACTCGTTATACGTTATACGTTATACGTTATACGTTTTACGATATACGATATACGTTATACGTTATACGTTATACGTTATACGTTATACGTTATACGTTATACGTTATACGTTATACGTTATACTTTATACGTTATAGGTGTTACGTTATACGTTATACGTTATATTTTATTCGTTATACGTTATACGTTATACGTTATACGTTATACGTTATACGTTATACGTTATACGTTATACGTTATACGTTATACGTTATACGTTATATTTTATACGTTATACGTTATACGTTATACGTTATAAGTTATACGTTATACGTTATGCGTTATACGTTCTACGATATTCGTTATACGTTATACGTTATTAGTTATACGTTATACGTTATACGTTATACGTCATAGGTTATACGTTATACGTTATGCGGTATACGTTATACATTATACGTTATACGATATACGTTATACGTTATGCGTTATGCGTTCTTCGTTACACGTTATACGTTATTCGGTATGCGTTATACGTTATACGTTATACGTTATACGTTATACGTTATACGTTATACGTTATACGTTATACGTTATACGTTATACGTTATACGTTATACGTTATACGTTATACGTTATACGTTATACGTTATACGTTATACGTTATACGTTATACGTTATATTTTATTCGTTATACGTTATACGTTATACGTTATACGTTATACGTTATACGTTATACGTTATACGTTATACGTTATACGTTATACGTTATACGTTATACGTTATAATTTATACGTTATACGTTATACGTTATACGTTATACGTTATACGTTACACGTTACACGTTATACCTCATAGGTTATACGTTATACGTTATACGTTACACGTTGTACGTTGTACGTTATACGTTATACGTCATAGGTTATACGTTATACGTTATACGTTATGCGTTATACGTTATGCGTTACACGTTATACGTTATACGTTATGCATTATACGTTGTACGATGTTCGTTATACGTTATACGTTATTAGTTATACGTTATACGGTATACGTTATACGTTGTACGTTACATGTTATAAGTTATACGTTATACGTTATACGATATACGTTATACCTTAAACGTTATACGTTATACGTTATACGTTATACGTTATACGTTATACGTTATACATTATACGTTATACGTTATACGTTATACGTTATACGTTATACGTTATACGTTATGCGTTATACGTTCTACGATATTCGTTATACGATATACGTTATTAGTTATACGTTATACGTTATACGTAATACGTCATAGGTTATACGTTATACGTTATGCGTTATACGTTATACATTATACGTTATACGATATACGTTATACGTTATGCGTTATGCGTTCTTCGTTACACGTTATACGTTATTCGGTATGCGTTATACGTTATACGTTATACGTTATACGTAATACGTTATACGTTATACGTTATACGTTAAACGTTATACGTTATACGTTATACGTTATACGTTATACGTTATACGTTATAAGTTATACGTTATACGTTATACGTTATACGTTATACGTTGTACGTTATACGTTATAAGTTGTACGTTATACGATATACGTTATACGTTATCCGTTATACGTACTTCGTTACACGTTATACGTTATACGTTATACGTTATACGTTATACGTTTTACGATATACGATATACGTTATACGTTATACGTTGTACGTTATACGTTGTACATTACATGTTATGCGTTATACGTTATACGTTATACGTTGTACATTACATGTTATGCGTTATACGTTATACGTTATACGTTATACGTTATACGTTATACGTTATACGTTATACGTTATACGTTATATGTTATACGTTATACGTTATACGTTATACGTTGTACGTTATACGTTATACGTTATACGTTATACGTTATACGTTATACGTTTTACGTTATACGTTATACGTTATACGTTATACGTTATACGTTATACGTTATACGTTATACGTTATACGCTATACGTCATAAGTTATACGTTATACGTTATACGTTATACGTTATACGTTATGCGTTATACGTTCTACGATATTCGTTATACGTTATACGTTATTAGTTATACGTTATACGTTATACGTTATACGTCGTAGGTTATACGTTATACGTTATACGTTATACGTTATACGTTATACGTTATACGTTACACGTTATACGTTATACGTTATACGTTATACGTTATACGTTATACGTTATACGTTATACGTTATACGTTATACGTTATACGTTGTACGTTATACGTTGTAAGTTGTACGTTATACGATATACGTTATACGTTATTCTTTATACGTTATTCGTTACACGTTATACGTCATACGTTATACGTTATACGTTTTACGTTATTCGTTATACGTTATACGTTATACGATATACGTTATACGTTATACGTTATACGTTATACGTTATACGTTATACGTTATACGTTATACGTTATACGTTATACGTTATACGTTATACGTTGTACGTTATACGTTATACGTTATACGTTGTACGTTATACGTTATAAGTTGTACGTTATACGATATACGTTATACGTTATTCTTTATACGTTATTCGTTACACGTTATACGTCATACGTTATACGTTATACGTTTTACGTTATTCGTTATACGTTATACGTTGTACGTTATACGTTATACGTTATACGTTATACATTATACGTTATACGTTATACGTTATACGTTATACGTTATACGTCATAGGTTATACGTTATACGTTATGCGGTATACGTTATACATTATACGTTATACGATATACGTTATACGTTATGCGTTATGCGTGCTTCGTTACACGTTATACGTTATTCGGTATGCGTTATACGTTATACGTTATACGTTATACGTTATATGTTATGCGTTATTCGTTATACGTTATAAGTTATTCTTTATACGTTATTCGTTACACGTTATAAGTTGTACGTTATACGATATACGTTATACGTTATTCTTTATACGTTATTCGTTACACGTTATACGTCATACGTTATACGTTATACGTTATACGTTATACATTATACGTTATACGTTGTACGTTATACGTTATAAGTTGTGCGTTATACGATATACGTTATACGTTATTCGTTATACGTACTTCGTTACACGTTATACGTTATACGTTATACGTTATACGTTTTACGATTTACGATGTACGTTATACGTTACACGTTATACGTTATACGTTATACTTTATACGTTATAGGTGTTACGTTATACGTTATACGTTATACGTTATTCGTAATACGTTATACGTGATACGTTATACTTTGTACGTTATACGTTATACGTTATACGTTATACATTATACGTTATACGTTATACATTACATGTTATGCGTTATACGTTATGCGTTATACGTTATACGTTATACGTTATACGTTATACGTTATACGTTATACGTTATACGTTATACGTTATACGTTATACGTTATACGTTATACGTTATACGTTGTATGTTATACGTTATACGTTATACGTTATACGTTATACGTTATACGTTATACGTTTTACGTTATACGTTATACGTTATACGTTATACGTTATACGTTATACGTTATACGTTATACGTTATACGCTATACGTCATAAGTTATACGTTATACGTTATACGTTATACGTTATACGTTATACGTTATGCGTTATACGTTCTACGATATTCGTTATACGTTATACGTTATTAGTTATACGATATACGTTATACGTTTTACGTCATAGGTTATACGTTATACGTTATACGTTATACGTTATACGTTATACGTTATACGTTTTACGTTATTCGTTATACGTTATACGTTATGCGTTATACGTTGTACGTTATACGTTATACGTTATACATTATACGTTATACGTTATACGTTATACGTTATACGTTATACGTTATACGTCATAGGTTATACGTTATGCGTTATATTTTATACGTTATACGTTGTACGTTATACGTTATAAGTTGTACGTTATACGATATACGTTATACGTTATTCTTTATACGTTATTCGTTACACGTTATACGTTATACGTTACACGTTACACGTTATACCTCATAGGTTATACGTTATACGTTATACGTTACACGTTGTACGTTGTACGTTATACGTTATACGTCATAGGTTATACGTTATACGTTATACGTTATGCGTTATACGTTATGCGTTATACGTTATACGTTATACGTTATGCATTATACGCTGTACGATGTTCGTTATACGTTATACGTTATTAGTTATACGTTATACGGTATACGTTATACGTTGTACGTTACATGTTATAAGTTATACGTTATACGTTATACGATATACGTTATACCTTAAACGTCATACGTTATACGTTATACGTTATACGTTATACGTTATACATTATACGTTATACGTTATACGTTATACGTTATACGTTATACGTTATACGTTATACGTTATACGTTATACGTTATACGTTATACGTTATACGTTATACGTTATACGTTATACGTTATACGTTATACGTTATACGTTATACGTTACACGTTATACGTTAGGCGTTATACGTTATACGTTATACGTTATACGTTATACGTTATACGTTATACGTTATACGTTATACGTTATACGTTGTACGTTATACGTTGTACGTTATACGTTATACGTTATACGTTATACGTTATACGTTATACGTTATTCGTTATACGTTATACATTATACGTTATACGTTATACGTTATACGTTATACGTTATACGTTATACGTTATGCGTTATACGTTCTACGATATTCGTTATACGATATACGTTATTAGTTATACGTTATACGTTATACGTAATACGTCATAGGTTATACGTTATACGTTATGCGTTATACGTTATACATTATACGTTATACGATATACGTTATACGTTATGCGTTATGCGTCATAGGTTATACGTTATACGTTATGCGTTATACGTTATACATTATACGTTATACGATATACGTTATACGTTATGCGTTATGCGTTCTTCGTTACACGTTATACGTTATTCGGTATGCGTTATACGTTATACGTAATACGTTATAGGTTATACGCTATACGCTATACGCTATACGTTATACGTTATACGTTATTCGTTATACGTTATACGTTATACGTTATACGTTATACGTTATACGTTGTACGTTATACGTTGTACGTTATACGTTATACGTTATACGTTATACGTTATACGTCATATGTTATACGTTATACGTTATACGTTACACGTTACACGTTATACCTCATAGGTTATACGTTATACGTTATACGTTATACGTTATACGTTATACGTTGTACGTTATACGTTGTACGTTATACGTTATACGTTATACGTTATACGTTATACGTTATACGTTATACGTTATACGTTATACGTTATACGTTATACGTTATACGTTATACGTTATATTTTATACGTTATACGTTATACGTTATACGTTATACGTTATACGTTATACGTTATACGTTATACGTTATACGTTATATTTTATACGTTATACGTTATACGTTATACGTTATACGTTATACGTTATATGTTATACGTCATAGGTTATACGTTATACGTTATGCGTTATACGTTATACATTATACGTTATACGTTATACGTTGTACGCTATACGTTATAAGTTGTACGTTATACGATATACGTTATACGTTATTCGTTATACGTACTTCGTTACACGTTATACGTTATACGTTATACGTTATATTTTATACGTTATACGTTATATGTTATACGTTATACGTTATACGTTACACGTTACACGTTATACCTCATAGGTTATACGTTATACGTTATACGTTACACGTTATACGTTTTACGTTATACGTTATACGTCATAGGGTATACGTTATACGTTATACGTTATACGTTATACGTTACGCGTTATACGTTACGCGTCATACGTTATACGTTATACGTTATACGTTATACGTTATACGTTATACGTTATACGTTATACGTTATACGTTATACGTTGTACGTTATACGTTGTACGTTATACGTTATACGTTATACGTTATACGTTATACGTTATACGTTATACGTTATACGTTATACGTTATACGTTATACGTTATACGTTATACGTTATATTTTATACGTTATACGTTATACGTTATACGTTATACGTTATACGTTATATGTTATACGTCATAGGTTATACGTTATACGTTATGCGTTATACGTTATACATTATACGTTATAGGTTGTACGTTGTACGTTATACGTTATAAGTTGTACGTTATACGATATACGTTATACGTTATTCGTTATACGTACTTCGTTACACGTTATACGTAATACGTTATACGTTATACGTTATACGTTTTACGATATACGATATACGTTATACGTTATACGTTATACGTTATACGTTATACGTTATACGTTATACGTTATACGTTATACGTTATACGTTATACGTTATACGTTGTACGTTATACGTTATACGTTATACGTTATACGTTATACGTTATACGTTATACGTTATACGTTATACGTTGAACGTTATACGTTATAAGTTGTACGTTATACGATATACGTTATACGTTGTACATTACATGTTATGCGGTATACGTTATACGTTATACGTTATACGTTCTACGTTATACGTTATACGTTATACGTTATACGTTATACGTTATACGTTAAACGTTATACGTTATACGTTATACGTTATACGTTATACGTTGTACGTTATACGTTGTACGTTATACGTTATACGTTATACGTTATACGTTATACGTTATACGTTATACGTTATACGTTATACGTTATACGTTACACGTTATACGTTATACGTTATACGTTATACGTTATACGTTATACGTCATAAGTTATACGTTATACGTTATACGTTATACGTTATACGTTATACGTTATACGTTATACGTTATACGTTATACGTTATGCGTTATACGTTCTACGATATTCGTTATACGTTATACGTTATTAGTTATACGTTATACGTTATACGTTATACGTTATACGTTATACGTCATAGGTTATACGTTATACGTTATGCGTTATACGTTATACATTATACGTTATACGTTATACGTTGTACGTTATACGTTATAAGTTGTACGTTATACGATATACGTTATACGTTATTCGTTATTCGTACTTCGTTACACGTTATACGTTATACGTTATACGCTATACGTTATACGTTATACGTTATAAGTTGTACGTTATACGATAAACGTTATACGTTATTCTTTATACGTTCTTCCTTACACGTTATACGTCATACGTTATACGTTACACGTTTTACGTTATTCGTTATACGTTATACGTTATACGATATACGTTATACGTTATACGTTATACGTTATACGTTATACGTTATACGTTATACGTTATACGTTATACGTCATACGTTATACGTTACACGTTTTACGTTATTCGTTATACGTTATACGTTATACGATATACGTTATACGTTATACGTTATACGTTATACGTTATACGTTATACGTTATACTTTATACGTTATACGTTATACGTTATACGTTATACGTTATACGTTATACGTTATACGGTATACGTTATACGTTATACGTTATACGTTATATTTTATACGTTATACGTTATACGTTATACGTTATACGTTATACGTTACACGTTACACGTTATACCTCATAGGTTATACGTTATACGTTATACGTTACACGTTATACGTTTTACGTTATACGTTATACGTCATAGGTTATACGTTATACGTTATACGTTATACGTTATACGTTACGCGTTATACGTTACGCGTCATACGTTATACGTTATACGTTATACGTTATACGTTATACGTTATACGTTATACGTTATACGTTATACGTTATACGTTGTACGTTATACGTTGTACGTTATACGTTATACGTTATACGTTATACGTTATACGTTATACGTTATACGTTATACGTTATACGTTATACGTTATACGTTATACGTTATATTTTATACGTTATACGTTATACGTTATACGTTATACGTTATACGTTATATGTTATACGTCATAGGTTATACGTTATACGTTATGCGTTATACGTTATACATTATACGTTATAGGTTGTACGTTGTACGTTATACGTTATAAGTTGTACGTTATACGATATACGTTATACGTTATTCGTTATACGTACTTCGTTACACGTTATACGTTATACGTTATACGTTATACGTTATACGTTTTACGATATACGATATACGTTATACGTTATACGTTATACGTTATACGTTATACGTTATACGTTATACGTTATACGTTATACGTTATACTTTATACGTTATAGGTGTTACGTTATACGTTATACGTTATACGTTATGCGTAATACGTTATACGTGATACGTTATACTTTGTACGTTATACGTTATACGTTATACGTTATACATTATACGTTATACGTTATACATTACATGTTATGCGTTATACGTTATACGTTATACGTTATACGTTATACGTTATACGTTATACGTTATACGTTATACGTTATACGTTATACGTTGTACGTTATACGTTATACGTTATACGTTATACGTTATACGTTATACGTTATACGTTATACGTTATACGTTATACGTTATACGTTATACGTTGTACGTTATACGTTGTACGTTATACGTTATACGTTATACGTTATACGTTATACGATATACGTTATACGTTATACGTTATACGTTATACGTTATACGTTATACGTTATACGTTATACGTTATACGTTATACGTTATACGTTATACGTTATACGTTGTACGTTATACGTTGTACGTTATACGTTATACGTTATACGTTATACGTTATACGTTATACGTTATACGTTATACGTTATACGTTATACGTTATACGTTACACGTTATACGTTATACGTTATACGTTATACGTTATACGTTATACGTCATAAGTTATACGTTATACGTTATACGTTATACGTTATACGTTATACGTTATACGTTATACGTTATACGTTATACGTTATGCGTTATACGTTCTACGATATTCGTTATACGTTATACGTTATTAGTTATACGTTATACGTTATACGTTATACGTTATACGTTATACGTCATAGGTTATACGTTATACGTTATGCGTTATACCTTATACATTATACGTTATACGTTATACGTTGTACGTTATACGTTATAAGTTGTACGTTATACGATATACGTTATACGTTATTCGTTATACGTACTTCGTTACACGTTATACGTTATACGTTATACGCTATACGTTATACGTTATACGTTATAAGTTGTACGTTATACGATATACGTTATACGTTATTCTTTATACGTTCTTCCTTACACGTTATACGTCATACGTTATACGTTACACGTTTTACGTTATTCGTTATACGTTATACGTTATACGATATACGTTATACGTTATACGTTATACGTTATACGTTATACGTTATACGTTATACGTTATACGTTATACGTTATACGTCATACGTTATACGTTACACGTTTTACGTTATTCGTTATACGTTATACGTTATACGATATACGTTATACGTTATACGTTATACGTTATACGTTATACGTTATACGTTATACTTTATACGTTATACGTTATACGTTATACGTTATACGTTATACGTTACACGTTATACCTCATAGGTTATACGTTATACGTTATACGTTACACGTTATACGTTTTACGTTATACGTTATACTACCTTGATCAAAAAGTTTTAGGACTTTATTCATAAAATCAAAAATACAAATTTATTCGTCCAAATCGATATGGTCCCCTTCAAAGTAGTCCCCATTGACTGCAATGCACTTGCGCCAGCGCTTGATCCAATCCTCGTAACACCGCTGGTACTCAATTTTCGGTATGTCCATCAGAGCCGTCTTCGATTTTGTCATGACCTCCTCTCGGGTACTGTAACGCGTTCCGCGAAGCGGTTTTTTAATTCGGTTGAACAGAAAAAAGTCGCAGGGAGCCAGATCTGGTGAATTTGAAGGCTGCTGGATAGTGTTCGTGTTGTTTTTCGTCAAAAACTCGCGGATAAGGATCGCATTGTGCGCCGGTGCGTTATCGTGGTGCAAAATCCACGAGATGTTTGCCCACAAATCTGGCCTTTTTTGACGAATTCACTAACCAAAACGTCTTGAACGGATCCATAAGCAATGTTCAAGTCCTCTGCCAGCCCTCTGATGGTCAATTTGCGGTTTTCGGACAACATTTCTTGAATTTTATCGATGTTTTCATCGGTTTTCGACGTTGTCGGCCTGCCACTGCGTTTGTCATTCTCGACCCACTCACGACCACTTCTGAAGCGTTCGTGCCATCGAAAAACATTTGATCTCGAAAGAGTATCGTTGCCGAAACACTTCTCCAACATATCCAAGGTCTGCGGACCGTTAAATCCGTTTTTTACACAAAATTTAATGCAAACTCGTTGATGCTCAAATGATGCCATTTTCAAAATCGAAGACACGAACAAAGGAGATGTGCTCAGTACAACGTAACTTTTACAAATATCAAGCTATGATGCTGAAATTGGAAGGAAGTGTTAATGACAGATATGGTAACCTAACAAAAAAAAAAAGAAACAATCGGGTGATTGACAGCGACACACGGGGGACAGTCATAGAACTTTTTGATCAAGGTAGTACGTCATAGGTTATACGTTATACGTTATACGTTATACGTTATACGTTACGCGTTATACGTTACGCGTCATACGTTATACGTTATACGTTATACGTTATACGTTATACGTTATACGTTATACGTTATACGTTATACGTTATACGTTGTACGTTATACGTTGTACGTTATACGTTATACGTTATACGTTATACGTTATACGTTATACGTTATACGTTATACGTTATACGTTATACGTTATACGTTATACGTTATACGTTATATTTTATACGTTATACGTTATACGTTATACGTTATACGTTATACGTTATATGTTATACGTCATAGGTTATACGTTATACGTTATGCGTTATACGTTATACATTATACGTTATAGGTTGTACGTTGTACGTTATACGTTATAAGTTGTACGTTATACGATATACGTTATACGTTATTCGTTATACGTACTTCGTTACACGTTATACGTTATACGTTATACGTTATACGTTATACGTTTTACGATATACGATATACGTTATACGTTATACGTTATACGTTATACGTTATACGTTATACGTTATACGTTATACGTTATACGTTATACGTTATACTTTATACGTTATAGGTGTTACGTTATACGTTATACGTTATACGTTATGCGTAATACGTTATACGTGATACGTTATACTTTGTACGTTATACGTTATACGTTATACGTTATACATTATACGTTATACGTTATACATTACATGTTATGCGTTATACGTTATACGTTATACGTTATACGTTATACGTTATACGTTATACGTTATACGTTATACGTTATACGTTATACGTTGTACGTTATACGTTATACGTTATACGTTATACGTTATACGTTATACGTTATACGTTATACGTTATACGTTATACGTTGAACGTTATACGTTATAAGTTGTACGTTATACGATATACGTTATACGTTGTACATTACATGTTATGCGGTATACGTTATACGTTATACGTTATACGTTCTACGTTATACGTTATACGTTATACGTTATACGTTATACGTTATACGTTATACGTTATACGTTATACGTTATACGTTATACGTTATACGTTGTACGTTATACGTTGTACGTTATACGTTATACGTTATACGTTATACGTTATACGTTATACGTTATACGTTATACGTTATACGTTATACGTTACACGTTATACGTTATACGTTATACGTTATACGTTATACGTTATACGTCATAAGTTATACGTTATACGTTATACGTTATACGTTATACGTTATACGTTATACGTTATACGTTATACGTTATACGTTATGCGTTATACGTTCTACGATATTCGTTATACGTTATACGTTATTAGTTATACGTTATACGTTATACGTTATACGTTATACGTTATACGTTATACGTCATAGGTTATACGTTATACGTTATGCGTTATACGTTATACATTATACGTTATACGTTATACGTTGTACGTTATACGTTATAAGTTGTACGTTATACGATATACGTTATACGTTATTCGTTATACGTACTTCGTTACACGTTATACGTTATACGTTATACGCTATACGTTATACGTTATACGTTATAAGTTGTACGTTATACGATATACGTTATACGTTATTCTTTATACGTTCTTCCTTACACGTTATACGTCATACGTTATACGTTACACGTTTTACGTTATTCGTTATACGTTATACGTTATACGATATACGTTATACGTTATACGTTATACGTTATACGTTATACGTTATACGTTATACGTTATACGTTATACGTCATACGTTATACGTTACACGTTTTACGTTATTCGTTATACGTTATACGTTATACGATATACGTTATACGTTATACGTTATACGTTATACGTTATACGTTATACGTTATACTTTATACGTTATAGGTGTTACGTTATACGTTATACGTTATACGTTATTCGTAATACGTTATACGTGATACGTTATACTTTGTACGTTATACGTTATACGTTATACGTTATACATTATACGTTATACGTTATGCATTACATGTTATGCGTTATACGTTATACGTTATACGTTATACGTTATACGTTATACGTTATACGTTATACGTTATACGTTATACGTTATACGTTATACGTTGTACGTTATACGTTATACGTTATACGTTATACGTTATACGTTATACGTTATACGTTATACGTTATACGTTATTAGTTATACGTTATACGTTATACGTTATACGTCATAGGTTATACGTTATACGTTATACGTTATACGTTATACGTTATACGTTATACGTTATACGTTATACGTTGTACGTTATACGTTATAAGTTGTACGTTATACGATATACGTTATACGTTATTCTTTATACGTTCTTCCTTACACGTTATACGTCATACGTTATACGTTACACGTTTTACGTTATTCGTTATACGTTATACGTTATACGATATACGTTATACGTTATACGTTATACGTTATACGTTATACGTTATACGTTATACGTTATACGTTATACGTTATACGTTATACGTTATACGTCATACGTTATACGTTACACGTTTTACGTTATTCGTTATACGTTATACGTTATACGATATACGTTATACGTTATACGTTATACGTTATACGTTATACGTTATACGTTATACGTTATACGTTATACGTTATACGTTATACGTTATACGTTATACGTTATACGTTATACGTTATACGTTATAGGTTATACGTTATACGTTATACGTTATACGTTATACGTTATACGTTATGCGGTATACGTTATACATTATACGTTATACGATATACGTTATACGTTATGCGTTATGCGTTCTTCGTTACACGTTATACGTTATTCGGTATGCGTTATACGTTATTCTTTATACGTTCTTCCTTACACGTTATACGTCATACGTTATACGTTACACGTTTTACGTTACGCGTTATACGTTATACGTTATACGTTATACGTTATACGTTATACGTTATACGTTATACGTTATACGTTATACGTTATACGTTATACGTTGTACGTTATACGTTGTACGTTATACGTTATACGTTATACGTTATACGTTATACGTTATACGTTATACGTTATACGTTATACGTTATACGTTATACGTTACACGTTATACGTTATACGTTATACGTTATACGTTATACGTTATACGTCATAAGTTATACGTTATACGATATACGTTATACGTTATTCGTTATACGTACTTCGTTACACGTTATACGTTATACGTTATACGTTATACGCTATATGTTTTACGATACACGATATACGTTATACGTTATACGTTATACGTTATACGTTATACGTTATACGTTATACGTTATACGTTATACGTTATACGTTATACGTTATACGTTATACGTTATACGTTATACGTTATACTTTATACGTTATAGGTGTTACGTTATACGTTATACGTTATACGTTATTCGTAATACGTTATACGTGATACGTTATACTTTGTACGTTATACGTTATACGTTATACGTTATACATTATACGTTATACGTTATACATTACATGTTATGCGTTATATGTTATACGTTATACGTTATACGTTATACGTTATACGTTATACGTTATACGTTATACGTTATACGTTATACGTTGTACGTTATACGTTATACGTTATACGTTATACGTTATACGTTATACGTTATACGTTATACGTTATACGTTATACGTTATACGTTATACGTTATACTTTATACGTTATAGGTGTTACGTTATACGTTATACGTTATACGTTATGCGTTATACGTTCTACGATATTCGTTATACGTTATACGTTATTAGTTATACGTTATACGTTATACGTTATACGTTGTACGTTATACGTCATAGGTTATACGTTATACGTTACGCGTTATACGTTATACATTATACGTTATACGTTATACGTTGTACGTTATACGTTATAAGTTGTACGTTATACGATATACGTTATACGTTATTCGTTATACGTACTTCGTTACACGTTATACGTTATACGTTATACGTTATACGCTATATGTTTTACGATACACGATATACGTTATACGTTATACGTTATACGTTATACGTTATACGTTATACGTTATACGTTATACGTTATACGTTATACGTTATACGTTATACGTTATACTTTATACGTTATAGGTGTTACGTTATACGTTATACGTTATACGTTATTCGTAATACGTTATACGTGATACGTTATACTTTGTACGTTATACGTTATACGTTATACGTTATACATTATACGTTATACGTTATACATTACATGTTATGCGTTATACGTTATACGTTATACGTTATACGTTATACGTTATACGTTATACGTTATACGTTATACGTTATACGTTATACGTTATACGTTGTACGTTATACGTTATACGTTATACGTTATACGTTATACGTTATACGTTATACGTTATACGTTATACGTTATACGTTATACGTTATACGTTATACGTTATACGTTGTACGTTATACGTTATAAGTTGTACGTTATACGATATACGTTATACGTTGTACATTACATGTTATGCGGTATACGTTATACGTTATACGTTCTACGTTATACGTTATACGTTATACGTTATACGTTATACGTTATACGTTATACGTTATACGTTATACGTTATACGTTATACGTTATACGTTATACGTTATACGTTGTACGTTATACGTTATAAGTTGTACGTTATACGATATACGTTATACGTTATTCTTTATACGTTCTTCGTTACACGTTATACCTTATACGTTATACGTTATACGTTTTACGTTATTCGTTATACGTTATACGTTATACGTTATACGTTATACGTTATACGTTATACGTTATACGTTATACGTTATACGTTGTACGTTATACGTTATACGTTATACATTATACGTTATACGTTATACGTTATACGTTATACGTTATACGTTATACGTTATACGTTATACGTTATACGTTATACGTTATACGTTATACGTCATAGGTTATACGTTATACGTTATGCGGTATACGTTATACATTATACGTTATACGATATACGTTATACGTTACACGTTATACGTTATACGTTATACGTTATACGTTATACGTTATACGTTATACGTTGTACGTTATACGTTATACGTTATACGTTATACATTATACGTTATACGTTATACGTTATACGTTATACGTTATACGTTATACGTTATACGTTATACGTTATACGTTATACGTTATACGTCATAGGTTATACGTTATACGTTATGCGGTATACGTTATACATTATACGTTATACGATATACGTTATACGTGATACGTTATACTTTGTACGTTATACGTTATACGTTATACGTTATACATTATACGTTATACGTTATACATTACATGTTATGCGTTATACGTTATACGTTATACGTTATACGTTATACGTTATACGTTATACGTTATACGTTATACGTTATACGTTATACGTTATACGTTATACGTTATTAGTTATACGTTATACGTTATACGTTATACGTCATAGGTTATACGTTATACGTTATACGTTATACGTTATACGTTATACGTTATACGTTATACGTTATACGTTATACGTTATACGTTATACGTTATACGTTGTACGTTATACGTTATAAGTTGTACGTTATACGATATACGTTATACGTTATTCTTTATACGTTCTTCCTTACACGTTATACGTCATACGTTATACGTTACACGTTTTACGTTATTCGTTATACGTTATACGTTATACGATATACGTTATACGTTATACGTTATACGTTATACGTTATACGTTATACGTTATACGTTATACGTTATACGTTATACGTTATACGTTATACGTCATACCTTATACGTTACACGTTTTACGTTATTCGTTATACGTTATACGTTATACGATATACGTTATACGTTATACGTTATACGTTATACGTTATACGTTATACGTTATACGTTACACGTTATACGTTATACGTTATACGTTATACGTTATACGTTATACGTCATAAGTTATACGTTATACGTTATACGTTATACGTTATACGTTATACGTTATACGTTATACGTTATACGTTATACGTTATACGTTATGCGGTATACGTTATACATTATACGTTATACGATATACGTTATACGTTATGCGTTATGCGTTCTTCGTTACACGTTATACGTTATTCGGTATGCGTTACACGTTATTCTTTATACGTTCTTCCTTACACGTTATACGTCATACGTTATACGTTACACGTTTTACGTTACGCGTTATACGTTATACGTTATACGTTATACGTTATACGTTATACGTTATACGTTATACGTTATACGTTATACGTTGTACGTTATACGTTGTACGTTATACGTTATACGTTATACGTTATACGTTATACGTTATACGTTATACGTTATACGTTATACGTTATACGTTATACGTTATACGTTATACTTTATACGTTATAGGTGTTACGTTATACGTTATACGTTATACGTTATTCGTAATACGTTATACGTGATACGTTATACTTTGTACGTTATACGTTATACGTTATACGTTATACATTATACGTTATACATTACATGTTATGCGTTATACGTTATACGTTATACGTTATACGTTATACGTTATACGTTATACGTTATACGTTATACGTTATACGTTATACGTTATACGTTGTACGTTATACGTTATACGTTATACGTTATACGTTATACGTTATACGTTATACGTTATACGTTATACGTTATTAGTTATACGTTATACGTTATACGTTATACGTCATAGGTTATACGTTATACGTTATACGTTATACGTTATACGTTATACGTTATACGTTATACGTTATACGTTATACGTTATACGTTATTAGTTATACGTTATACGTTATACGTTATACGTCATAGGTTATACGTTATACGTTATACGTTATACGTTATACGTTATACGTTATACGTTATACGTTATACGTTATACGTTATACGTTATACGTTGTACGTTATACGTTATAAGTTGTACGTTATACGATATACGTTATACGTTATTCTTTATACGTTCTTCCTTACACGTTATACGTCATACGTTATACGTTACACGTTTTACGTTATTCGTTATACGTTATACGTTATACGATATACGTTATACGTTATACGTTATACGTTATACGTTATACGTTATACGTTATACGTTATACGTTATACGTTATACGTCATACGTTATACGTTACACGTTTTACGTTATTCGTTATTCGTTGTACGTTATACGATATACGTTATACGTTATACGTTATACGTTATACGTTATACGTTATACGTTATACGTTATACGTTATACGTTATACGTTATACGTTATACGTTATACGTTATACGTTATACGTTATACGTTATACGTTATACGTTATACGTTATACGTTATACGTTATACGTTATACGTTATACGTTATACGTTATACGTTATACGTTATACGTTATACGTTATACGTTATGCGGTATACGTTATACATTATACGTTATACGATATACGTTATACGTTATGCGTTATGCGTTCTTCGTTACACGTTATACGTTATTCGGTATGCGTTATACGTTATTCTTTATACGTTCTTCCTTACACGTTATACGTCATACGTTATACGTTACACGTTTTACGTTACGCGTTATACGTTATTCTTTATACGTTCTTCCTTACACGTTATACGTCATACGTTATACGTTACACGTTTTACGTTACGCGTTATACGTTATACGTTATACGTTATACGTTATACGTTATACGTTATACGTTATACGTTATACGTTATACGTTATACGTTATACGTTATACGTTGTACGTTATACGTTGTACGTTATACGTTATACGTTATACGTTATACGTTATACGTTATACGTTGTACGTTATACGTTATACGTTATACGTTATACGTTATACGTTATACGTTATACGTTATACGTTATACGTTATACGTTATACGTTATACGTTATACGTTATACGTTGTACGTTATACGTTATACGTTATACGTTATACGTTATACGTTATACGTTATACGTTATACGTTATACGTTATACGTTATACGTTATACGTTGTACGTTATACGTTATAAGTTGTACGTTATACCATATACGTTATACGTTGTACATTACATGTTATGCGGTATACGTTATACGTTATACGTTCTACGTTCTACGTTATACGTTATACGTTATACGTTATACGTTATACGTTATACGTTATACGTTATACGTTATACGTTATACGTTATACGTTATACGTTATACGTTATACGTTGTACGTTATACGTTATAAGTTGTACGTTATACGATATACGTTATACGTTATTCTTTATACGTTCTTCGTTACACGTTATACGTTATACGTTATACATTATACGTTATACGTTTTACGTTATTCGTTATACGTTATACGTTATACGTTATACGTTATACCTTATACGTTATACGTTATACGTTATACGTTGTACGTTATACGTTATACGTTATACATTATACGTTATACGTTATACGTTATACGTTATACGTTATACGTTATACGTTGTACGTTATACGTTATAAGTTGTACGTTATACGATATACGTTATACGTTATTCTTTATACGTTCTTCCTTACACGTTATACGTCATACGTTATACGTTACACGTTATACGTTATACGTTATACGTTATACGTTATACGTTATACGTTATACGTTATACGTTATACGTTATACGTTATACGTTATACGTTGTACGTTATACGTTATACGTTATACATTATACGTTATACGTTATACGTTATACGTTATACGTTATACGTCATAGGTTATACGTTATACGTTATGCGGTATACGTTATACATTATACGTTATACGATATACGTTATACGTTATGCGTTATGCGTTATACGTTATACGTTGTACACTACATGTTATGCGTTATACGTTATACGTCATACGTTATACGTTACATGTTTTACGTTATTCGTTATACGTTATACGTTATACGATATACGTTATACGTTATACGTTATACGTTATACGTTATACGTTATACGTTATACGTTATACGTTATACGTTATACGTTATACGTTATACGTTATACGTTATACGTTATACGTTATACGTTATACGTTATAGGTTATACGTTATACGTTATACGTAATACGTTATACGTTATGCGGTATACGTTATACATTATACGTTATACGATATACGTTATACGTTATGCGTTATGCGTTCTTCGTTACACGTTATACGTTATTCGGTATGCGTTATACGTTATTCTTTATACGTTCTTCCTTACACGTTATACGTCATACGTTATACGTTACACGTTTTACGTTACGCGTTATACGTTATACGTTATACGTTATACGTTATACGTTATACGTTATACGTTATACGTTATACGTTATACGTTATACGTTGTACGTTATACGTTGTACGTTATACGTTATTCGTTATACGTTATACGTTATACGTTATACGTTATACGTTATACGTTATACGTTATACGTTACACGTTATACGTTATACGTTATACGTTATACGTTATACGTTATACGTCATA
Organism: Ptiloglossa arizonensis; assembly: GCF_051014685.1. Classification (NCBI taxonomy): domain Eukaryota; kingdom Metazoa; phylum Arthropoda; class Insecta; order Hymenoptera; family Colletidae; genus Ptiloglossa; species Ptiloglossa arizonensis. Next base: position 270,012 of record NW_027478547.1, read on the forward strand.
AGTTATACGTTATACGTTATACGTTATACGTTGTACGTTATACGTTATAAGTTGTACGTTATACGATATACGTTATACGTTATTCTTTATACGTTCTTCCTTACACGTTATACGTCATACGTTATACGTTACACGTTTTACGTTACGCGTTATACGTTATACGTTATACGTTATACGTTATACGTTATACGTTATACGTTATACGTTATACGTTATACGTTATACGTTGTACGTTATACGTTGTACGTTATACGTTATACGTTATACGTTATACGTTATACGTTATACGTTATACGTTATACGTTATACGTTATGCGTTATACGTTCTACGATATTCGTTATACGTTATACGTTATTAGTTATACGTTATACGTTATACGTTATACGTTATACGTTATACGTCATAGGTTATACGTTATACGTTATGCGTTATACGTTATACATTATACGTTATACGTTATACGTTGTACGTTATACGTTATAAGTTGTACGTTATACGATATACGTTATACGTTATTCGTTATACGTACTTCGTTACACGTTATACGTTATACGTTATACGTTATACGTTATACGTTTTACGATATACGATATACGTTATACGTTATACGTTATACGTTATACGTTATACGTTATACGTTATACGTTATACGTTATACGTTATACGTTATACGTTATACGTTATACGTTATACTTTATACGTTATAGGTGTTACGTTATACGTTATACGTTATACGTTATTCGTAATACGTTATACGTGATACGTTATACTTTGTACGTTATACGTTATACGTTATACGTTATACATTATACGTTATACATTACATGTTATGCGTTATACGTTATACGTTATACGTTATACGTTATACGTTATACGTTATACGTTATACGTTATACGTTATACGTTATACGTTGTACGTTATACGTTATACGTTGTACGTTATACGTTATACGTTATACGTTATACGTTATACGTTATACGTTATACGTTATACGTTATACGTTATTAGTTATACGTTATACGTTATACGTTATACGTCATAGGTTATACGTTATACGTTATACGTTATACGTTATACGTTATACGTTATACGTTATACGTTATACGTTATACGTTATACGTTATTAGTTATACGTTATACGTTATACGTTATACGTCATAGGTTATACGTTATACGTTATACGTTATACGTTATACGTTATACGTTATACGTTATACGTTATACGTTATACGTTATACGTTATACGTTGTACGTTATACGTTATAAGTTGTACGTTATACGATATACGTTATACGTTATTCTTTATACGTTCTTCCTTACACGTTATACGTCATACGTTATACGTTACACGTTTTACGTTATTCGTTATACGTTATACGTTATACGATATACGTTATACGTTATACGTTATACGTTATACGTTATACGTTATACGTTATACGTTATACGTTATACGTCATACGTTATACGTTACACGTTTTACGTTATTCGTTATACGTTGTACGTTATACGATATACGTTATACGTTATACGTTATACGTTATACGTTATACGTTATACGTTATACGTTATACGTTATACGTCATACGTTATACGTTACACGTTTTACGTTATTCGTTATACGTTGTACGTTATACGATATACGTTATACGTTATACGTTATACGTTATACGTTATACGTTATACGTTATACGTTATACGTTATACGTTATACGTTTTACGATATACGATATACGTTATACGTTATACGTTATACGTTATACGTTATACGTTATACGTTATACGTTATACGTTATACGTTATACGTTATACGTTATACGTTATACGTTATACGTTATACGTTATACGTTATACGTTATACGTTATAGGTTATACGTTATACGTTATACGTAATACGTTATACGTTATGCGGTATACGTTATACATTATACGTTATACGATATACGTTATACGTTATGCGTTATGCGTTCTTCGTTACACGTTATACGTTATTCGGTATGCGTTATACGTTATTCTTTATACGTTCTTCCTTACACGTTATACGTCATACGTTATACGTTACACGTTTTACGTTACGCGTTATACGTTATACGTTATACGTTATACGTTATACGTTATACGTTATACGTTATACGTTATACGTTATACGTTATACGTTGTACGTTATACGTTGTACGTTATACGTTATTCGTTATACGTTATACGTTATACGTTATACGTTATACGTTATACGTTATACGTTATACGTTATACGTTACACGTTATACGTTATACGTTATACGTTATACGTTATACGTTATACGTCATAAGTTATACGTTATACGTTATACGTTATACGTTGTACGTTATACGTTATAAGTTGTACGTTATACGATATACGTTATACGTTATTCTTTATATGTTCTTCCTTACACGTTATACGTCATACGTTATACGTTACACGTTTTACGTTACGCGTTATACGTTATACGTTATACGTTATACGTTATACGTTATACGTTATACGTTATACGTTATACGTTATACGTTATACGTTGTACGTTATACGTTGTACGTTATACGTTATACGTTATACGTTATACGTTATACGTTATACGTTATACGTTATACGTTATACGTTATGCGTTATACGTTCTACGATATTCGTTATACGTTATACGTTATTAGTTATACGTTATACGTTATACGTTATACGTTATACGTTATACGTCATAGGTTATACGTTATACGTTATGCGTTATACGTTATACATTATACGTTATACGTTATACGTTGTACGTTATACGTTATAAGTTGTACGTTATGCGATATACGTTATACGTTATTCGTTATACGTACTTCGTTACACGTTATACGTTATACGTTATACGTTATACGTTATACGTTATACGTTTTACGATATACGATATACGTTATACGTTATACGTTATACGTTATACGTTATACGTTATACGTTATACGTTATACGTTATACGTTATACGTTATACGTTATACTTTATACGTTATAGGTGTTACGTTATACGTTATACGTTATACGTTATTCGTAATACGTTATACGTGATACGTTATACTTTGTACGTTATACGTTATACGTTATACGTTATACATTATACGTTATACATTACATGTTATGCGTTATACGTTATACGTTATACGTTATACGTTATACGTTATACGTTATACGTTATACGTTATACGTTATACGTTATACGTTATACGTTATACGTTGTACGTTATACGTTATACGTTATACGTTATACGTTATACGTTATACGTTATACGTTATACGTTATACGTTATTAGTTATACGTTATACGTTATACGTTATACGTCATAGGTTATACGTTATACGTTATACGTTATACGTTATACGTTATACGTTATACGTTATACGTTATACGTTATACGTTATACGTTATACGTTATTAGTTATACGTTATACGTTATACGTTATACGTCATAGGTTATACGTTATACGTTATACGTTATACGTTATACGTTATACGTTATACGTTATACGTTATACGTTATACGTTATACGTTATACGTTGTACGTTATAGGTTATTAGTTGTACGTTATACGATATACGTTATACGTTATTCTTTATACGTTCTTCCTTACACGTTATACGTCATACGTTATACGTTACACGTTTTACGTTATTCGTTATACGTTATACGTTATACGATATACGTTATACGTTATACGTTATACGTTATACGTTATACGTTATACGTTATACGTTATACGTTATACGTCATACGTTATACGTTACACGTTTTACGTTATTCGTTATACGTTGTACGTTATACGATATACGTTATACGTTATACGTTATACGTTATACGTTATACGTTATACGTTATACGTTATACGTTATACGTTATACGTTATACGTTATACGTTATACGTTATACGTTATACGTTATACGTTATACGTTATACGTTATACGTTATACGTTATGCGTTATACGTTATACGTTATACGTTATACGTTATGCGGTATACGTTATACATTATACGTTATACGATATACGTTATACGTTATGCGTTATGCGTTCTTCGTTACACGTTATACGTTATTCGGTATGCGTTATACGTTATTCTTTATACGTTCTTCCTTACACGTTATACGTCATACGTTATACGTTACACGTTTTACGTTACGCGTTATACGTTATTCTTTATACGTTCTTCCTTACACGTTATACGTCATACGTTATACGTTACACGTTTTACGTTACGCGTTATACGTTATACGTTATACGTTATACGTTATACGTTATACGTTATACGTTATACGTTATACGTTATACGTTATACGTTGTACGTTATACGTTGTACGTTATACGTTATACGTTATACGTTATACGTTACACGTTATACGTTATACGTTATACGTTATACGTTATACGTTATACGTCATAAGTTATACGTTATACGTTATACGTTATACGTTGTACGTTATAGGTTATAAGTTGTACGTTATACGATATACGTTATACGTTATTCTTTATACGTTCTTCCTTACACGTTATACGTCATACGTTATACGTTACACGTTTTACGTTACGCGTTATACGTTATACGTTATACGTTATACGTTATACGTTATACGTTATACGTTATACGTTATACGTTATACGTTATACGTTGTACGTTATACGTTATACGTTATACGTTATACGTTATACGTCATACGTTATACGTTACACGTTTTACGTTATTCGTTATACGTTGTACGTTATACGATATACGTTATACGTTATACGTTATACGTTATACGTTATACGTTATACGTTATACGTTATACGTTATACGTTATACGTTATACGTTATACGTTATACGTTATACGTTATACGTTATACGTTATACGTTATACGTTATACGTTATACGTTATGCGTTATACGTTATACGTTATACGTTATACGTTATGCGGTATACGTTATACATTATACGTTATACGATATACGTTATACGTTATGCGTTATGCGTTCTTCGTTACACGTTATACGTTATTCGGTATGCGTTATACGTTATTCTTTATACGTTCTTCCTTACACGTTATACGTCATACGTTATACGTTACACGTTTTACGTTACGCGTTATACGTTATTCTTTATACGTTCTTCCTTACACGTTATACGTCATACGTTATACGTTACACGTTTTACGTTACGCGTTATACGTTATACGTTATACGTTATACGTTATACGTTATACGTTATACGTTATACGTTATACGTTATACGTTATACGTTGTACGTTATACGTTGTACGTTATACGTTATACGTTATACGTTATACGTTACACGTTATACGTTATACGTTATACGTTATACGTTATACGTTATACGTCATAAGTTATACGTTATACGTTATACGTTATACGTTGTACGTTATAGGTTATAAGTTGTACGTTATACGATATACGTTATACGTTATTCTTTATACGTTCTTCCTTACACGTTATACGTCATACGTTATACGTTACACGTTTTACGTTACGCGTTATACGTTATACGTTATACGTTATACGTTATACGTTATACGTTATACGTTATACGTTATACGTTATACGTTATACGTTGTACGTTATACGTTGTACGTTATACGTTGTACGTTATACGTTATACGTTATACGTTATACGTTATACGTTATACGTTATACGTTATACGTTATACGTTATACGTTATACGTTACACGTTATACGTTATACGTTATACGTTATACGTTATACGTTATACGTCATAAGTTATACGTTATACGTTATACGTTATACGTTATACGTTATACGTTATACGTTATACGTTATACGTTATACGTTATACGTTATACGTTATACGTTGTACGTTATACGTTATAAGTTGTACGTTATACGATATACGTTATACGTTATTCTTTATACGTTCTTCGTTACACGTTATACGTTATACGTTATACGTTATACGTTATACGTTATACGTTTTACGTTATTCGTTATACGTTATACGTTATACGTTATACGTTATACCTTATACGTTATACGTTATACGTTATACGATATACGTTATACGTTATACGTTATACGTTATACGTTATACGTTATACGTTATACGTTATACGTTATACGTTATACGTTATACGTTATACGTTATACGTTATACGTTATACGTTATACGTTATACGTTATACGTTATACGTTATACGTTACACGTTTTACGTTATACGTTATACGTTATACGTTATACGTTATACGTTATACGTTATACGTTATACGTTGTACGTTATACGTTATACGTTATACGTTATACGTTATACGTTATACGTCATAAGTTATACGTTATACGTTATACGTTATACGTTATACGTTATACGTCATAGGTTATACGTTATACGTTATGCGTTATACGTTATACATTATACGTTATACGTTATACGTTGTACGTTGTACGTTATACGTTATAAGTTGTACGTTATACGATATACGTTATACGTTATTCTTTATACGTTCTTCCTTACACGTTATACGTCATACGTTATACGTTACACGTTTTACGTTATTCGTTATACGTTATACGTTATACGATATACGTTATACGTTATACGTTATACGTTATACGTTATACGTTATACGTTATACGTTATACGTTATACGTCATACGTTATACGTTACACGTTTTACGTTATTCGTTATACGTTGTACGTTATACGATATACGTTATACGTTATACGTTATACGTTATACGTTATACGTTATACGTTATACGTTATACGTTATACGTTATACGTTATACGTTATACGTTATACGTTATACGTTATACGTTATACGTTATACGTTATACGTTATACGTTATACGTTATACGTTATACGTTATACGTTATACGTTATGCGGTATACGTTATACATTATACGTTATACGATATACGTTATACGTTATGCGTTATGCGTTCTTCGTTACACGTTATACGTTATTCGGTATGCGTTATACGTTATTCTTTATACGTTCTTCCTTACACGTTATACGTCATACGTTATACGTTACACGTTTTACGTTACGCGTTATACGTTATTCTTTATACGTTCTTCCTTACACGTTATACGTCATACGTTATACGTTACACGTTTTACGTTACGCGTTATACGTTATACGTTATACGTTATACGTTATACGTTATACGTTATACGTTATACGTTATACGTTATACGTTATACGTTATACGTTGTACGTTATACGTTGTACGTTATACGTTATACGTTATACGTTATACGTTATACGTTATACGTTATACGTTATACGTTATACGTTATACGTTACACGTTATACGTTATACGTTATACGTTATACGTTATACGTTATACGTTATACGTCATAAGTTATACGTTATACGTTATACGTTATACGTTATACGTTATACGTTATACGTCATAGGTTATACGTTATACGTTATGCCTTATACGTTATACATTATACGTTATACGTTATACGTTGTACGTTATACGTTATAAGTTGTACGTTATACGATATACGTTATACGTTATTCGTTATACGTACTTCGTTACACGTTATACGCTATACGTTATACGTTATACGTTATATGTTTTACGATATACGATATACGTTATACGTTATACGTTATACGTTATACGTTATACGTTATACGTTGTACGTTATACGTTATACGTTGTACACTACATGTCATGCGTTATACGTTATACGTCATACGTTATACGTTACACGTTTTACGTTACGCGTTATACGTTATACGTTATACGTTATACGTTATACGTTATACGTCATACGTTATACGTTATACGTTATACGTTATACGTTGTACGTTATACGTTGTACGTTATACGTTATACGTTATACGTTATACGTTATACGTTATACGTTATACGTTATACGTTACACGTTATACGTTATACGTTATACGTTATACGTTATACGTTATACGTTATACGTCATAAGTTATACGTTATACGTTATACGTTATACGTTATACGTTATACGTTATACGTTATACGTTATACGTTATACGTCATACGTTATACGTTATACGTTATACGTTATACGTTGTACGTTATACGTTATACGTTATTCGTAATACGTTATACGTGATACGTTATACTTTGTACGTTATACGTTATACGTTATACATTATACATTATACGTTATACGTTATACATTACATGTTATGCGTTATACGTTATACGTTATACGTTATACGTTATACGTTATACGTTATACGTTATACATTACATGTTATGCGTTATACGTTATACGTTATACGTTATACGTTATACGTTATACGTTATACGTTATACGTTATACGTTATACGTTATACGTTATACGTTGTACGTTATACGTTATACGTTATACGTTATACGTTATACGTTATACGTTATACGTTATACGTTATACGTTACACGTTATACGTTATACGTTATACGTTATACGTTATACGTTATACGTCATAAGTTATACGTTATACGTTATACGTTATACGTTATACGTTATACGTTATACGTTATACGTTATACGTTATACGTTATACGTTATACGTTATACGTTATACGTTATACTTTATACGTTATAGGTGTTACGTTATACGTTATACGTTATACGTTATTCGTAATACGTTATACGTGATACGTTATACTTTGTACGTTATACGTTATACGTTATACGTTATACATTATACGTTATACGTTATACATTACATGTTATGCGTTATACGTTATACGTTATACGTTATACGTTATACGTTATACGTTATACGTTATACGTTATACGTTATACGTTATACGTTGTACGTTATACGTTATACGTTATACGTTATACGTTATACGTTATACGTTATACGTTATACGTTATACGTTATACGTTATACGTTATACGTTATACGTTATACGTTATACGTTATACGTTATACGTTATACGTTATACGTTATACGTCATACGTTATACGTTATACGTTATACGTTATACGTTGTACGTTATACGTTATACGTTATTCGTAATACGTTATACGTGATACGTTATACTTTGTACGTTATACGTTATACGTTATACATTATACATTATACGTTATACGTTATACATTACATGTTATGCGTTATACGTTATACGTTATACGTTATACGTTATACGTTATACGTTATACGTTATACATTACATGTTATGCGTTATACGTTATACGTTATACGTTATACGTTATACGTTATACGTTATACGTTATACGTTATACGTTATACGTTATACGTTGTACGTTATACGTTATACGTTATACGTTATACGTTATACGTTATACGTTATACGTTATACGTTATACGTTATACGTTATACGTTACACGTTATACGTTATACGTTATACGTTATACGTTATACGTTATACGTCATAAGTTACACGTTATACGTTATACGTTATACGTTATACGTTATACGTTATACGTTATACGTTATACATTACATGTTATGCGTTATACGTTATACGTTATACGTTATACGTTATACGTTATACGTTATACGTTATACGTTATACGTTATACGTTATACGTTGTACGTTATACGTTATACGTTATACGTTATACGTTATACGTTATACGTTATACGTTATACGTTATACGTTATACGTTATACGTTACACGTTATACGTTATACGTTATACGTTATACGTTATACGTTATACGTCATAAGTTACACGTTATACGTTATACGTTATACGTTATACGTTATACGTTATACGTTATACGTTATACGTTATACGTTATACGTTATACGTTATACGTTATACGTTATACTTTATACGTTATAGGTGTTACGTTATACGTTATACGTTATACGTTATTCGTAATACGTTATACGTGATACGTTATACTTTGTACGTTATACGTTATACGTTATACGTTATACATTATACGTTATACGTTATACATTACATGTAATGCGTTATACGTTATACGTTATACGTTATACGTTATACGTTATACGTTATACGTTATACGTTATACGTTATACGTTATACGTTGTACGTTATACGTTATACGTTATACGTTATACGTTATACGTTATACGTTATACGTTATACGTTATACGTTATACGTTATACGTTATACGTTATACGTTATACGTTATACGTTGTACGTTATACGTTATAAGTTGTACGTTATACGATATACGTTATACGTTGTACATTACATGTTATGCGGTATACGTTATACGTTATACGTTCTACGTTATACGTTATACGTTATACGTTATACGTTATACGTTATACGTTATACGTTATACGTTATACGTTATACGTTATACGTTATACGTTATACGTTATACGTTATACGTTGTACGTTATACGTTATAAGTTGTACGTTATACGATATACGTTATACGTTATTCTTTATACGTTCTTCGTTACACGTTATACCTTATACGTTATACGTTATACGTTTTACGTTATTCGTTATACGTTATACGTTATACGTTATACGTTATACGTTATACGTTATACGTTATACGTTATACGTTATACGTTATACGTTATACGTTATACGTTATACGTTATTAGTTATACGTTATACGTTATACGTTATACGTCATAGGTTATACGTTATACGTTATACGTTATACGTTATACGTTATACGTTATACGTTATACGTTATACGTTATACGTTATACGTTATACGTTATACGTTATACGTTATACGTTGTACGTTATACGTTATAAGTTGTACGTTATACGATATACGTTATACGTTATTCTTTATACGTTCTTCCTTACACGTTATACGTCATACGTTATACGTTACACGTTTTACGTTATTCGTTATACGTTATACGTTATACGATATACGTTATACGTTATACGTTATACGTTATACGTTATACGTTATACGTTATACGTTATACGTTATACGTTGTACGTCATACCTTATACGTTACACGTTTTACGTTATTCGTTATACGTTATACGTTATACGATATACGTTATACGTTATACGTTATACGTTATACGTTATACGTTATACGTTATACGTTATACGTTATACGTTATACGTTATACGTCATACGTTATACGTTATACGTTATACGTTATACGTTATACGTTATACGTTATACGTTATACGTTATACGTTATACGTTATGCGGTATACGTTATACATTATACGTTATACGATATACGTTATACGTTATGCGTTATGCGTTCTTCGTTACACGTTATACGTTATTCGGTATGCGTTATACGTTATTCTTTATACGTTCTTCCTTACACGTTATACGTCATACGTTATACGTTACACGTTTTACGTTACGCGTTATACGTTATACGTTATACGTTATACGTTATACGTTATACGTTATACGTTATACGTTATACGTCAAAGGTTATACGTTATACGTTATGCGTTATACGTTATACATTATACGTTATACGTTATACGTTGTACGTTATACGTTATAAGTTGTACGTTATACGATATACGTTATACGTTATTCGTTATACGTACTTCGTTACACGTTATACGTTATACGTTATACGTTATACGTTATACGTTTTACGATATACGATATACGTTATACGTTATACGTTATACGTTATACGTTATACGTTATACGTTATACGTTATACGTTATACGTTCTTCGTTACACGTTATACGTTATTCGGTATGCGTTATACGTTATTCTTTATACGTTCTTCCTTACACGTTATACGTCATACGTTATACGTTACACGTTTTACGTTACGCGTTATACGTTATACGTTATACGTTATACGTTATACGTTATTCGTAATACGTTACACGTGATACGTTATACTTTGTACGTTATACGTTATACGTTATACGTTATACATTATACGTTATACGTTATACATTACATGTTATGCGTTATACGTTATACGTTATACGTTATACGTTATACGTTATACGTTATACGTTATACGTTTTACGTTATTCGTTATACGTTATACGTTATACGTTATACGTTATACGTTATACGTTATACGTTATACGTTATACGTTGTACGTTATACGTTATACGTTATACATTATACGTTATACGTTATACGTTATACGTTATACGTTATACGTTATACGTTATACGTTATACGTTATACGTTATACGTTATACGTTATACGTTATACGTTATACGTTATACGTTATACGTTATACGTTATACGTTATACGTTATACGTTGTACGTTATACTTTGTACGTTATACGTTATACGTTATACGTTATACATTATACGTTATACGTTATACATTACATGTTATGCGTTATACGTTATACGTTATACGTTATACGTTATACGTTATACGTTATACGTTATACGCTATACGTTATACGTTATACGTTATACGTTATTAGTTATACGTTATACGCTATACGTTATACGTCATAGGTTATACGTTATACGTTATACGTTATACGTTATACGTTATACGTTATACGTTATACGTTATACGTTATACGTTATACGTTATACGTTATACGTTATACGTTATACGTTATACGTTATACGTTATACGTTGTACGTTATACGTTATAAGTTGTACGTTATACGATATACGTTATACGTTATTCTTTATACGTTCTTCCTTACACGTTATACGTCATACGTTATACGTTACACGTTTTACGTTATTCGTTATACGTTATACGTTATACGATATACGTTATACGTTATACGTTATACGTTATACGTTATACGTTATACGTTATACGTTATACGTTATACGTTATACGTTATACGTTATACGTTATACGTTATACGTTATACGTTATACGTTATACGTTATACGTTATACATTATACGTTATACGTTATACGTTATACGTTGTACGTCATAGGTTATACGTTATACGTTATGCGGTATACGTTATACATTATACGTTATACGATATACGTTATACGTTATGCGTTATGCGTTATACGTTATACGTTGTACACTACATGTTATGCGTTATACGTTATACGTCATACGTTATACGTTACACGTTTTACGTTACGCGTTATACGTTATACGTTATACGTTATACGTTATACGTTATACGTTATACGTCATACGTTATACGTTATACGTTATACGTTATACGTTGTACGTTATACGTTGTACGTTATACGTTATACGTTATACGTTATACGTTATACGTTATACGTTATACGTTATACGTTACACGTTATACGTTATACGTTATACGTTATACGTTATACGTTATACGTCATAAGTTATACGTTATACGTTATACGTTATACGTTATACGTTATACGTTATACGTTATACGTTATACTTTATACGTTATAGGTGTTACGTTATACGTTATACGTTATACGTTATACGTTATTCGTAATACGTTATACGTGATACGTTATACTTTGTACGTTATACGTTATACGTTATACGTTATACATTATACGTTATACGTTATACATTACATGTTATGCGTTATACGTTATACGTTATACGTTATACGTTATACGTTATACGTTATACGTTATACGTTATACGTTATACGTTATACGTTATACGTTGTACGTTATACGTTATACGTTATACGTTATACGTTATACGTTATACGTTATACGTTATACGTTATACGTTATACGTTATACGTTATACGTTGTACGTTATACGTTATAAGTTGTACGTTATACGATATACGTTATACGTTGTACATTACATGTTATGCGGTATACGTTATACGTTATACGTTCTACGTTATACGTTATACGTTATACGTTATACGTTATACGTTATACGTTATACGTTATACGTTATACGTTATACGTTATACGTTATACGTTATACGTTGTACGTTATACGTTATAAGTTGTACGTTATACGATATACGTTATACGTTATTCTTTATACGTTCTTCGTTACACGTTATACCTTATACGTTATACGTTATACGTTTTACGTTATTCGTCATACGTTATACGTTATACGTTATACGTTATACGTTATACGTTATACGTTATACGTTATACGTTATACGTTGTACGTTATACGTTATACGTTATACATTATACGTTATACGTTATACGTTATACGTTATACGTTATACGTTATACGTCATAGGTTATACGTTATACGTTATGCGGTATACGTTATACATTATACGTTATACGATATACGTTATACGTGATACGTTATACTTTGTACGTTATACGTTATACGTTATACGTTATACATTATACGTTATACGTTATACATTACATGTTATGCGTTATACGTTATACGTTATACGTTATACGTTATACGTTATACGTTATACGTTATACGTTATACGTTATACGTTATACGTTATACGTTATTAGTTATACGTTTTACGTTATACGTTATACGTCATAGGTTATACGTTATACGTTATACGTTATACGTTATACGTTATACGTTATACGTTATACGTTATACGTTATACGTTATACGTTATACGTTATACGTTGTACGTTATACGTTATAAGTTGTACGTTATACGATATACGTTATACGTTATTCTTTATACGTTCTTCCTTACACGTTATACGTCATACGTTATACGTTACACGTTTTACGTTATTCGTTATACGTTATACGTTATACGATATACGTTATACGTTATACGTGATACGTTATACGTTATACGTTATACGTTATACGTTATACGTTATACGTCATACCTTATACGTTACACGTTTTACGTTATTCGTTATACGTTATACGTTATACGATATACGTTATACGTTATACGTTATGCGGTATACGTTATACATTATACGTTATACGATATACGTTATACGTTATACGTTATACGTTATACGTTATACGTTGTACGTTATACGTTATAAGTTGTACGTTATACGTTATGCGTTATGCGTTCTTCGTTACACGTTATACGTTATTCGGTATGCGTTATACGTTATACGTTATACGTTATACGTTATACGTTATACGTTATACGTTATACGTTATACGTTATACGTTATACGTTATACGTTATACGTTATACGTTATACGTAATACGTTATACGTTATACGTTATACGTTATACGTTATACGTTATACGTTATACGTTCTACGTTATACGTTATACGTTATACGTTATATTTTATACGTTATACGTTATACGTTATACGTTATACGTTATACGTTATACGTTACACGTTACACGTTATACCTGATAGGTTATACGTTATACGTTATACGTCATACGTTATACGTTATACGTTATACGTTATACGTTATACGTCATAGGTTATACGTTATACGTTATACGTTATGCGTTATACGTTATGCGTTATACGTTATACGTTATACGTTATGCGTTATACGTTGTACGATATTCGTTATACGTTATACGTTATTAGTTATACGTTATACGGTATACGTTATACGTTGTACGTTACATGTTATAAGTTATACGTTATACGTTATACGATATACGATATGCGTTAAACGTTATACGTTATACGTTATTCGTTATATGTTATACGTTATACATTATACGTTATACGTTATACGTTATACGTTATACGTTATACGTTATACGTTATACGTTATACGTTATACGTTATACGTTATACGTTATACGTTACACGTTACACGTTATACCTCATAGGTTATACGTTATACGTTATACGTTATACGTTATACGTTATACGTTATACGTTATACGTTATACGTTATAGGTTATACGTTATACGTTATACGTTATACGTTATACGTTATACGTTATACGTTTTACGTTATACGTTATACGTTACACATTATACGTTATACGTTATACGTTATACGTTATACGTTATACGTTATACGTTATACGTTATACGTTCTACGTTATACGTTATACGTTATACGTTATACGTTATACGTTACACGTTATACATTATACGTTATACGTTGTACGTTATACGTTATAAGTTGTGCGTTATACGATATACGTTATACGTTATTCGTTATACGTACTTCGTTACACGTTATACGTTATACGTTATACGTTATACGTTTTACGATATACGATGTACGTTATACGTTATACGTTATACGTTATACGTTATACTTTATACGTTATAGGTGTTACGTTATACGTTATACGTTATACGTAATTCGTAATACGTTATACGTGATACTATATACTTTGTACGTTATACGTTGTACGTTATACGTTATACATTATACGTTATACGTTATACATTACATGTTATGCGTTATACGTTATGCGTTATACGTTATACGTTATACGTTATACGTTATACGTTATACGTTATACGTTATACGTTATACGTTATACGTTATACGTTATACGTTATACGTTATACGTTATACGTTATACGTTATACGTTATACGTTATACGTTACACGTTATACGTTATTCGGTATGCGTTATACGTTATACGTTATACGTTATACGTTATACGTTATACGTTATACGTTATACGTTATACGTTATACGTTATACGTTATACGTTATACGTTA
Organism: Ptiloglossa arizonensis; assembly: GCF_051014685.1. Lineage (NCBI taxonomy): Eukaryota > Metazoa > Arthropoda > Insecta > Hymenoptera > Colletidae > Ptiloglossa > Ptiloglossa arizonensis. The sequence goes on from NW_027478547.1 coordinate 286,467, forward strand.
TACGTTATACGTTATACGTTATACGTTATACGTTATACGTTATACGTTATACGTTATACGTTATACGTTATACGTTATACGTTATACGTTATACGTTGTACGTTATACGTTATACGTTATACGTTATACGTTATACGTTATACGTTTTACGTTATGCGTTATACGTTCTACGATATTCGTTATACGTTATACTTTATTAGTTATACGTTATACGTTATACGTTATACGTCATAGGTTATACGTTATACGTTATACGTTATACGTTATACGTTATACGTTATACGTTATACGTTATACGTTATACGTTATACGTTATACGTTGTACGTTGTACGTTATACGTTATAAGTTGTACGTTATACGATATACGTTGTACGTTATTCTTTATACGTTATTCGTTACACGTTATACGTCATACGTTATACGTTATACGTTTTACGTTATTCGTTATACGTTATACGTTATACGATATACGTTATACGTTATACGTTATACGTTATACGTTATACGTTATACGTTATACGTTATACGTTATACGTTATACGTTATACGTTGTACGTTATACGTTATACGTTATACGTTATAAGTTATACGTTATACGTTATACGTTATACGTTGTACGTTATACGTTATACGTTATACATTATACGTTATACGTTATACGTTATACGTTATACGTTATACGTTATACGTCATAGGTTATACGTTATACGTTATGCGGTATACGTTATACATTATACGTTATACGATATACGTTATACGTTATGCGTTATGCGTTCTTCGTTACACGTTATGCGTTATGGGTTCTTCGTTACACGTTATACGTTATTCGGTATGCGTTATACGTTATACGTTATACGTTATACGTTATACGTTATACGTTATACGTTATACGTTATACGTTATACGTTATACGTTATACGTTATACGTTATACGTTATACGTTATACGTTATACGTTATACGTTATACGTTATACGTTATACGTTATACGTTATACGTTATACGTTATATGTTATACGTTATACGTTATACGTTATACGTTGTACGTTATACGTTATACGTTATACGTTATACGTTATACGTTATACGTTTTACGTTATACGTTATACGTTATACGTTATACGTTATACGTTATACGTTATACGTTATACGTTATACGTTATACGTTATACGTTATACGTTATACGTTATACGTTATACGTTATACGTTATAAGTTGTACGTTATACGATATACGTTATACGTTATTGTTTATACGTTATTCGTTACACGTTATAAGTTGTACGTTATACGATATACGTTATACGTTATTCTTTATACGTTATTCGTTACACGTTATACGTCATACGTTATACGTTATACGTTTTACGTTATTCGTTATACGTTATACGTTATACGATATACGTTATACGTTATACGTTATACGTTATACGTTATACGTTATACGTTATACGTTATACGTTATACGTTATACGTTATACGTTATACGTTATACGTTATACGTTATACGTTATACGTTACACGTTATACGTTATTAGTTATACGTTATACGTTATACGTTATGCGTTATACGTTATACGTTATACGTTATACGTTACACGTTATACGTTATACGTTATACGTTATACGTTATACGTTATACGTCATAAGTTATACGTTATACGTTATACGTTATACGTTATACGTTATACGTTATACGTTATACGTTATACGTTATACTTTATACGTTATAGGTGTTACGTTATACGTTATACGTTATACGTTATTCGTAATACGTTATACGTGATACGTTATACTTTGTACGTTATACGTTATACGTTATACGTTATACATTATACGTTATACGATATACGTTATACGTTATACGTTATACGTTATACGTTATACGTTATACGTTATACGTTATACGTTATACGTTATACGTTATACGTTATACGTTATACGTTATACGTTATACGTTATACGTTACACGTTATACGTTATTAGTTATACGTTATACGTTATACGTTATACGTTATACGTTTTACGTTATTCGTTATACGTTATACGTTATACGTTATACGTTATACGTTATACGTTATACGTTATACGTTATACGTTATACGTTATACGTTATACGTTACACGTTATACGTTATACGTTATACGTTGTACGTTATACATTATACGTTATACGTTATACGTTATACGTTATACGTTATACGTTATACGTTATACGTTATACGTTATACGTTATACGTTATACGTTGTACGTTATACGTTATAAGTTGTACGTTATACGATATACGTTATACGTTGTACATTACATGTTATGCGGTATACGTTATACGTTATACGTTCTACGTTATACGTTATACGTTATACGTTATACGTTATACGTTATACGTTATACGTTATACGTTATACGTTATACGTTATACGTTATACGTTATACGTTATACGTTATTAGTTATACGTTATACGTTATACGTTATACGTCATAGGTTATACGTTATACGTTATACGTTATACGTTATACGTTATACGTTATACGTTATACGTTATACGTTATACGTTATACGTTATACGTTATACGTTGTACGTTATACGTTATAAGTTGTACGTTATACGATATACGTTATACGTTATTCTTTATACGTTCTTCCTTACACGTTATACGTCATACGTTATACGTTACACGTTTTACGTTATTCGTTATACGTTATACGTTATACGATATACGTTATACGTTATACGTTATACGTTATACGTTATACGTTATACGTTATACGTTATACGTTATACGTTATACGTCATACCTTATACGTTACACGTTTTACGTTATACGTTATACGTTATACGTTATACGTTATACGTTATACGTTATGCGGTATACGTTATACGTTATACGTTATACGTCATACGTTATACGTTATACGTTATACGTTATACGTTATACGTTATACGTTATACGTTATACGTTATACGTTATACGTTATACGTTATGCGGTATACGTTATACATTATACGTTATACGATATACGTTATACGTTATGCGTTATGCGTTCTTCGTTACACGTTATACGTTATTCGGTATGCGTTATACGTTATTCTTTATACGTTCTTCCTTACACGTTATACGTCATACGTTATACGTTACACGTTTTACGTTACGCGTTATACGTTATACGTTATACGTTATACGTTATACGTTATACGTTATACGTTATACGTTATACGTTATACGTTGTACGTTGTACGTTATACGTTGTACGTTATACGTTATACGTTATACATTATACGTTATACGTTATACGTTATACGTTATACGTTATACATTATACGTTATACGTTATACGTTATACGTTATACGTTATACGTTATACGTTATACGTCATAGGTTATACGTTATACGTTATGCGGTATACGTTTTACATTATACGTTATACGATATACGTTATACGTGATATGTTATACTTTGTACGTTATACGTTATACGTTATACGTTATACATTATACGTTATACGTTATACATTACATGTTATGCGTTATACGTTATACTTTATACGTTATACGTTATACGTTATACGTTATACGCTATACGTTATACGTTATACGTTATACGTTATTAGTTATACGTTATACGTTATACGTTATACGTCATACCTTATACGTTACACGTTTTACGTTATTCGTTATACGTTATACGTTATACGATATACGTTATACGTTATACGTTATACGTTATACGTTATACGTTATACGTTATACGTTATACGTTATACGTTATACGTTATACGTTATACGTTATACGTCATACGTTATACGTTATACGTTATACGTTATACGTTATACGTTATACGTTATACGTTATACGTTATACGTTATACGTTATACGTTATGCGGTATACGTTATACATTATACGTTATACGTTATACGTTATACGTTATACGTTATACGTTATACGTTATACGTTATACGTTATACGTTATACGTCATACGTTATACGTTATACGTTATACGTTATACGTTATACGTTATACGTTATACGTTATACGTTATACGTTATACGTTATACGTTATGCGGTATACGTTATACATTATACGTTATACGATATACGTTATACGTTATGCGTTATGCGTTCTTCGTTACACGTTATACGTTATTCGGTATGCGTTATACGTTATTCTTTATACGTTCTTCCTTACACGTTATACGTCATACGTTATACGTTACACGTTTTACGTTACGCGTTATACGTTATACGTTATACGTTATACGTTATACGTTATACGTTATACGTTATACGTTTTACGTTATACGTTGTACGTTGTACGTTATACGTTGTACGTTATACGTTATACGTTATACATTATACGTTATACGTTATACGTTATACGTTATACGTTATACATTATACGTTATACGTTATACGTTATACGTTATACGTTATACGTTATACGTTATACGTCATAGGTTATACGTTATACGTTATGCGGTATACGTTTTACATTATACGTTATACGATATACGTTATACGTGATATGTTATACTTTGTACGTTATACGTTATACGTTATACGTTATACATTATACGATATACGTTATACGTTATACGTTATACGTTATACGTTATACGTTATACGTTATTAGTTATACGTTATACGTTATACGTTATACGTCATAGGTTATACGTTATACGTTATACGTTATACGTTATACGTTATACGTTATACGTTATACGATATACGTTATACGTTATACGTTATACGTTATACGTTATACGTTGTACGTTATACGTTATAAGTTGTACGTTATACGTTATACGTTATACGATATACGTTATACGTTATACGTTATACGTTATACGTTATACGTTGTACGTTATACGTTATAAGTTGTACGTTATACGATATACGTTATACGTTATTCTTTATACGTTCTTCCTTACACGTTATACGTCATACGTTATACGTTACACGTTTTACGTTATTCGTTATGCGTTATACGTTATACGATATACGTTATACGTTATACGTTATACGTTATACGTTATACGTTATACGTTATACGTTATACGTTATAAGTTATACGTTATACGTTATACGTTATACGTTATACGTTATACGTTATACGTTATACGTTATACGTTATACGTTATACGTTATACGTTATACGTTGTACGTCATAGGTTATACGTTATACGTTATGCGGTATACGTTATACATTATACGTTATACGATATACGTTATACGTTATGCGTTATGCGTTATACGTTATACGTTGTACACTACATGTTATGCGTTATACGTTATTCTTTATACGTTCTTCCTTACACGTTATACGTCATACGTTATACGTTACACGTTTTACGTTATTCGTTATGCGTTATACGTTATACGATATACGTTATACGTTATACGTTATACGTTATACGTTATACGTTATACGTTATACGTTATACGTTATAAGTTATACGTTATACGTTATACGTTATACGTTATACGTTATACGTTATACGTTATACGTTATACGTTATACGTTATACGTTATACGTTATACGTTATACGTTATACGTTATACGTTATACGTTATACGTTATACGTTATACTCTATACGTTATAGGTGTTACGTTATACGTTATACGTTATACGTTATTCGTAATACGTTATACGTGATACGTTATACTTTGTACGTTATACGTTATACGTTATACGTTATACGTTATACATTATACGTTATACGTTATACATTACATGTTATGCGTTATACGTTATACGTTATACGTTATACGTTATACGTTATACGTTATACGTTATACGTTATACGTTATACGTTATACGTTGTACGTTATACGTTATACGTTATACGTTATACATTACATGTTATGCGTTATACGTTATATGTTATACGTTATACGTTATACGTTATACGTTATACATTATACGTTATTCGTTATACGTTATACGTTATTAGTTATACGTTTTACGTTATACGTTATACGTCATAGGTTATACGTTATACGTTATACGTTATACGTTATACGTTATACGTTATACGTTATACGTTATACGTTATACGTTATACGTTATACGTTATACGTTGTACGTTATACGTTATAAGTTGTACGTTATACGATATACGTTATACGTTATTCTTTATACGTTCTTCCTTACACGTTATACGTCATACGTTATACGTTACACGTTTTACGTTATTCGTTATACGTTATACGTTATACGATATACGTTATACGTTATACGTTATACGTTATACGTTATACGTTATACGTTATACGTTATACGTTATACGTCATACCTTATACGTTACACGTTTTACGTTATTCGTTATACGTTATACGATATACGATATACGTTATACGTTATACGTTATACGTTATACGTTATACGTTATACGTTATACGTTATACGTTATACGTTATACGTTATACGTTATACGTTATACGTTATACGTTATACGTTATACGTTATACGTTATACGTTATACGTTATACGTTATACGTTATACGTTATACGTTATACGTTATACGTTATACGTTATGCGGTATACGTTATACATTATACGTTATACGATATACGTTATACGTTATGCGTTATGCGTTCGTCGTTACACGTTATACGTTATTCGGTATGCGTTATACGTTATTCTTTATACGTTCTTCCTTACACGTTATACGTCATACGTTATACGTTACACGTTTTGCGTTACGCGTTATACGTTATACGTTATACGTTATACGTTATACGTTATACGTTATACGTTATACGTTATACGTTGTACGTTATACGTTGTACGTTATACGTTGTACGTTATACGTTATACGTTATACGTTATACGTTATACGTTATACGTTATACGTTATACGTTATACGTTATACGTTATACGTTATACGTTACACGTTATACGTTACACGTTATACGTTATACGTTATACGTTATACGTCATAAGTTATACGTTATACGTTATACGTTATACGTTATACGTTATACGTTATACGTTATACGTTATACGTTATACGTTATACGTTATACGTTATACGTTATACGTTATACGTTATACGTTATACGTTGTACGTTATACGTTATACGTTATACGTTATACGTTATACGTTGTACGTTATACGTTATACGTTATACGTTATACGTTATACGTTGTACGTTATACGTTATAAGTTGTACGTTATACGATATACGTTATACGTTGTACATTACATGTTATGCGGTATACGTTATACGTTATACGTTCTACGTTATACGTTATACGTTATACGTTATACGTTATACGTTATACGTTATACGTTATACGTTATACGTTATACGTTATACGTTATACGTTATACGTTATACGTTATACGTTATACGTTATACGTTGTACGTTATACGTTATAAGTTGTACGTTATACGATATACGTTATACGTTATTCTTTATACGTTCTTCGTTACACGTTATACCTTATACGTTATACGTTATACGTTTTACGTTATTCGTTATACGTTATACGTTATACGTTATACGTTATACGTTATACGTTATACGTTATACGTTATACGTTATACGTTGTACGTTATACGTTATACGTTATACATTATACGTTATGCGTTATACGTTATACGTTATACGTTATACGTTATACGTTATACGTTATACGTTATACGTCATAGGTTATACGTTATACGTTATGCGGTATACGTTATACATTATACGTTATACGATATACGTTATACGTTATACGATATACGTTATACGTTATGCGTTATGCGTTATACGTTATACATTATACGTTATACGTTATACATTACATGTTATGCGTTATACGTTATACGTTATACGTTATACGTTATACGTTATACGTTATACGTTATACGTTATACGTTATACGTTATACGTTATACGTTATAAGTTATACGTTATACGTTATACGTTATACGTCATAGGTTATACGTTATACGTTATACGTTATACGTTATACGTTATACGTTATACGTTATACGTTATACGTTATACGTTATACGTTATACGTTGTACGTTATACGTTATAAGTTGTACGTTATACGATATACGTTATACGTTATTCTTTATACGTTCTTCCTTACACGTTATACGTCATACGTTATACGTTACACGTTTTACGTTATTCGTTATACGTTATACGTTATACGTTATACGTTATACGTTATACGTTATACGTTATACGTTATACGTTATACGTTATACGTTGTACGTTATACGTTATACGTTATACATTATACGTTATACGTTATACGTTATACGTTATACGTTATACGTTATACGTTATACGTTATACGTTATACGTTATACGTCATAGGTTATACGTTATACGTTATGCGGTATACGTTATACATTATAGGTTATACGATATACGTTATACGTGATACGTTATACTTTGTACGTTATACGTTATACGTTATACGTTATACATTATACGTTATACGTTATACATTACATGTTATGCGTTATACGTTATACGTTATACGTTATACGTTATACGTTATACGTTATACATTATACGTTATTCGTTATACGTTATACGTTATTAGTTATACGTTGTACGTGATACGTTATACGTCATAGGTTATACGTTATACGTTATACGTTATACGTTATACGTTATACGTTATACGTTATACGTTATACGTTATACGTTATACGTTATACGTTATACGTTGTACGTTATACGTTATAAGTTGTACGTTATACGATATACGTTATACGTTATTCTTTATACGTTCTTCCTTACACGTTATACGTCATACGTTATACGTTACACGTTTTACGTTATTCGTTATACGTTATACGTTATACGATATACGTTATACGTTATACGTTATACGTTATACGTTATACGTTATACGTTATACGTTATACGTTATACGTCATACCTTATACGTTACACGTTTTACGTTATTCGTTATACGTTATACGTTATACGATATACGTTATACGTTATACGTTATACGTTATACGTTATACGTTATACGTTATACGTTATACGTTATACGTTATACGTTATACGTTATACGTTATACGTTATACGTTATACGTTATACGTTATACGTTATACGTTATACGTTATACGTTATACGTTATACGTTATACGTTATACGTTATACGTTATACGTTATACGTTATACGTTATACGTTATACATTATACGTTATACGATATACGTTATACGTTATGCGTTATGCGTTCTTCGTTACACGTTATACGTTATTCGGTATGCGTTATACGTTATTCTTTATACGTTCTTCCTTACACGTTATACGTCATACGTTATACGTTACACGTTTTGCGTTACGCGTTATACGTTATACGTTATACGTTATACGTTATACGTTATACGTTATACGTTATACGTTATACGTTATACGTTGTACGTTATACGTTGTACGTTATACGTTGTACGTTATACGTTATACGTTATACGTTATACGTTATACGTTATACGTTATACGTTATACGTTATACGTTATACGTTATACGTTATACGTTACACGTTATACGTTATACGTTATACGTTATACGTTATACGTTATACGTCATAAGTTATACGTTATACGTTATACGTTATACGTTATACGTTATACGTTATACGTTATACGTTATACGTTATACGTTATACGTTATACGTTATACGTTATACGTTATACGTTATACGTTGTACGTTATACGTTATACGTTATACGTTATACGTTATACGTTGTACGTTATACGTTATGCGTTATACGTTATACGTTATACGTTGTACGTTATACGTTATAAGTTGTACGTTATACGATATACGTTATACGTTGTACATTACATGTTATGCGGTATACGTTATACGTTATACGTTCTACGTTATACGTTATACGTTATACGTTATACGTTATACGTTATACGTTATACGTTATACGTTATACGTTATACGTTATACGTTATACGTTATACGTTATACGTTGTACGTTATACGTTATAAGTTGTACGTTATACGATATACGTTATACGTTATTCTTTATACGTTCTTCGTTACACGTTATACCTTATACGTTATACGTTATACGTTTTACGTTATTCGTTATACGTTATACGTTATACGTTATACGTTATACGTTATACGTTATACGTTATACGTTATACGTTATACGTTGTACGTTATACGTTATACGTTATACATTATACGTTATACGTTATACGTTATACGTTATACGTTATACGTTATACGTTATACGTTATACGTTATACGTCATAGGTTATACGTTATACGTTATGCGGTATACGTTATACATTATACGTTATACGATATACGTTATACGTTATACGATATACGTTATACGTTATGCGTTATGCGTTATACGTTATACATTATACGTTATACGTTATACATTACATGTTATGCGTTATACGTTATACGTTATACGTTATACGTTATACGTTATACGTTATACGTTATACGTTATACGTTATACGTTATACGTTATACGTTATTAGTTATACGTTATACGTTATACGTTATACGTCATAGGTTATACGTTATACGTTATACGTTATAAGTTATACGTTATACGTTATACGTTATACGTTATACGTTATACGTTATACGTTATACGTTGTACGTTATACGTTATAAGTTGTACGTTATACGATATACGTTATACGTTATTCTTTATACGTTCTTCCTTACACGTTATACGTCATACGTTATACGTTACACGTTTTACGTTATTCGTTATACGTTATACGTTATACATTATACGTTATACGTTATACGTTGTACGTTATACGTTATAAGTTGTACGTTATACGATATACGTTATACGTTATTCTTTATACGTTCTTCGTTACACGTTATACCTTATACGTTATACGTTATACGTTTTACGTTATTCGTTATACGTTATACGTTATACGTTATACGTTATACGTTATACGTTATACGTTATACGTTATACGTTATACGTTGTACGTTATACGTTATACGTTATACATTATACGTTATACGTTATACGTTATACGTTATACGTTATACGTTATACGTTATACGTTATACGTTATACGTTATACGTCAGAGGTTATACGTTATACGTTATGCGGTATACGTTATACATTATACGTTATACGATATACGTTATACGTGATACGTTATACTTTGTACGTTATACGTTATACGTTATACGTTATACATTATACGTTATACGTTATACATTACATGTTATGCGTTATACGTTATACGTTATACGTTATACGTTATACGTTATACGTTATACGTTATACGTTATACGTTATACGTTATACGTTATACGTTATTAGTTATACGTTATACGTTATACGTTATACGTCATAGGTTATACGTTATACGTTATACGTTATACGTGATACGTTATACTTTGTACGTTATACGTTATACGTTATACGTTATACATTATACGTTATACGTTATACATTACATGTTATAAGTTGTACGTTATACGATATACGTTATACGTTATTCTTTATACGTTCTTCCTTACACGTTATACGTCATACGTTATACGTTACACGTTTTACGTTATTCGTTATACGTTATACGTTATACGATATACGTTATACGTTATACGTTATACGTTATACGTTATACGTTATACGTTATACGTTATACGTTATACGTTATACGTTATACGTCATACCTTATACGTTACACGTTTTACGTTATTCGTAATACGTTATACGTTATACGATATACGTTATACGTTATACGTTATACGTTATACGTTAGACGTTATACGTTATACGTTATACGTTATACGTTATACGTTATACGTTATACGTTATACGTTACACGTTATACGTTATACGTTATACGTTATACGTTATACGTTATACGTTATACGTTATACGTTATACGTTATACGTTACACGTTTTACTTTACGCGTTATACGTTATACGTTATACGTTATACGTTATACGTTATACGTTATACGTTATACGTTATACGTTGTACGTTATACGTTGTACGTTATACGTTATACGTTATACGTTATACGTTATACGTTATACGTCATACCTTATACGTTACACGTTTTACGTTATTCGTAATACGTTATACGTTATACGATATACGTTATACGTTATACGTTATACGTTATACGTTATACGTTATACGTTATACGTTATACGTTATACGTTATACGTTATACGTTATACGTTATACGTTACACGTTATACGTTATACGTTATACGTTATACGTTATACGTTATACGTTATACGTTATACGTTATACGTTATACGTTATACGTTATGCGGTATACGTTATACATTATACGTTATACGATATACGTTATACGTTATGCGTTATGCGTTCTTCGTTACACGTTATACGTTATTCGGTATGCGTTATACGTTATTCTTTATACGTTCTTCCTTACACGTTATACGTCATACGTTATACGTTACACGTTTTACTTTACGCGTTATACGTTATACGTTATACGTTATACGTTATACGTTATACGTTATACGTTATACGTTATACGTTGTACGTTATACGTTGTACGTTATACGTTATACGTTATACGTTATACGTTATACGTTATACGTCATAAGTTATACGTTATACGTTATACGTTATACGTTATACGTTATACGTTATACGTTATGCGTTATACGTTCTACGTTATTCGTTATACGTTATACGTTATTAGTTATACGTTATACGTTATACGTTATACGTTATACGTTATACGTCAAAGGTTATACGTTATACGTTATGCGTTATACGTTATACATTATACGTTATACGTTATACGTTGTACGTTATACGTTATAAGTTGTACGTTATACGATATACGTTATACGTTATTCGTTATACGTACATCGTTACACGTTATACGTTATACGTTATACGTTATACGTTATACGTTTTACGATATACGATATACGTTATACGTTATACGTTATACGTTATACGTTATACGTTATACGTTATACGTTATACGTTATACGTTATACGTTATACGTTATACATTATACGTTATAGGTGTTACGTTATACGTTATACGTTATACGTTATACGTTATTCGTAATACGTTATACGTGATACGTTATACTTTGTACGTTATACGTTATACGTTATACGTTATACGTTATACATTATACGTTATACGTTATACATTACATGTTATGCGTTATACGTTATACGTTATACGTTATACGTTATACGTTATACGTTATACGTTATACGTTTTACGTTATTCGTTATACGTTATACGTTATACGTTATACGTTATACGTTATACGTTATACGTTATACGTTATACGTTGTACGTTCTACGTTATACGTTATACATTATACGTTATACGTTATACGTTATACGTTATACGTTATACATTATACGTTATACGTTATACGTTATACGTTATACGTTATACGTCATAGGTTATACGTTATACGTTATGCGGTATACGTTTTACATTATACGTTATACGATATACGTTATACGTGATACGTTATACTTTGTACGTTATACGTTATACGTTATACGTTATACATTATACGTTATACGTTATACGTTATTCTTTATACGATCTTCCTTACACGTTATACGTCATACGTTATACGTTACACGTTTTACGTTATTCGTTATACGTTATACGTTATACGATATACGTTATACGTTATACGTTATACGTTATACGTTATACGTTATACGTTATACGTTATACGTTATACGGTATACGTTATACGTTGTACGTTATACGTTATAAGTTGTACGTTATACGATATACGTTATACGTTATTCTTTATACGTTCTTCCTTACACGTTATACGTCATACGTTATACGTTACACGTTTTACGTTATTCGTTATACGTTATACGTTATACGATATACGTTATACGTTATACGTTATACGTTATACGTTATACGTTATACGTTATACGTTATACGTTATACGTTATACGTTATACGTTATACGTTATACGTTATACGTTATACGTTATACGTTATACGTTATACGTTATACGTTATACGTTATACGTTATACGTTATACGTTATTCGTTGTACGTTATACGTTATACGTTATACATTATACGTTATACGTTATACGTTATACGTTATACGTTATAGGTTATACGTCATAGGTTATACGTTATACGTTATGCGGTATACGTTATACATTATACGTTATACGATATACGTTATACGTTATGCGTTATGCGTTGTACACTACATGTTATGCGTTATACGTTATACGTCATACGTTATACGTTACACGTTTTACGTTACGCGTTATACGTTATACGTTATACGTTATACGTTATACGTTATACGTCATACGTTATACGTTATACGTTATACGTTATACGTTGTACGTTATACGTTGTACGTTATACGTTATACGTTATACGTTATACGTTATACGTTATACGTTATACGTTATACGTTATACGTTACACGTTATACGTTATACGTTATACGTTATACGTTATACGTTATACGTCATAAGTTATACGTTATACGTTATACGTTATACGTTATACGTTATACGTTATACGTTATACGTTATACTTTATACGTTATAGGTGTTACGTTATACGTTATACGTTATACGTTATTCGTAATACGTTATACGTGATACGTTATACTTTGTACGTTATACGTTATACGTTATACTTTATACATTATACGTTATACGTTATACATTACATGTTATGCGTTATACGTTATACGTTATACGTTATACGTTATACGTTATACGTTATACGTTATACGTTATACGTTATACGTTATACGTTATACGTTGTACGTTATACGTTATACGTTATACGTTATACGTTATACGTTATACGTTATACGTTATACGTTATACGTTATACGTTATACGTTATACGTTGTACGTTATACGTTATAAGTTGTACGTTATACGATATACGTTATACGTTGTACATTACATGTTATGCGGTATACGTTATACGTTATACGTTCTACGTTATACGTTATACGTTATACGTTACACGTTATACGTTATACGTTATACGTTATACGTTATACGTTATATGTTATACGTTATACGTTATACGTTGTACGTTATACGTTATAAGTTGTACGTTATACGATATACGTTATACGTTATTCTTTATACGTTCTTCGTTACACGTTATACCTTATACGTTATACGTTATACGTTTTACGTTATTCGTTATACGTTATACGTTATACGTTATACGTTATACGTTATACGTTATACGTTATACGTTATACGTTATACGTTATACGTTGTACGTTATACGTTATACGTTATACATTATACGTTATACGTTATACGTTATACGTTATACGTTATACGTTATACGTTATACGTTATACGTTATACGTCATAGGTTATACGTTATACGTTATGCGGTATACGTTATACATTATACGTTATACGATATACGTTATACGTGATACGTTATACTTTGTACGTTATACGTTATACGTTATACATTATACGTTATACGTTATACATTACATGTTATGCGTTATACGTTATACGTTATACGTTATACGTTATACGTTATACGTTATACGTTATACGTTATACGTTATACGTTATACGTTATACGTTATACGTTGTACGTTATACGTTATAAGTTGTACGTTATACGATATACGTTATACGTTATTCTTTATACGTTCTTCCTTACACGTTATACGTCATACGTTATACGTTACACGTTTTACGTTATTCGTTATACGTTATACGTTATACGATATACGTTATACGTTATACGTTATACGTTATACGTTATACGTTATACGTTATACGTTATACGTTATACGTCATACCTTATACGTTACACGTTTTACGTTATTCGTTATACGTTATACGTTATACGATATACGTTATACGTTATACGTTATACGTTATACGTTATACGTTATACGTTATACGTTATACGTTATACGTTATACGTTATACGTTATACGTTATACGTTATACGTTATACGTTATACGTTATACGTTATACGTTATACGTTATACGTTATACGTTATACGTTATACGTTATACGTTATACGTTATGCGGTATACGTTATACATTATACGTTATACGATATACGTTATACGTTATGCGTTATTCGTTCTTCGTTACACGTTATACGTTATTCGGTATGCGTTATACGTTATTCTTTATACGTTCTTCCTTACACGTTATACGTCATACGTTATACGTTACACGTTTTACGTTACGCGTTATACGTTATACGTTATACGTTATACGTTATACGTTATACGTTATACGTTATACGTTATACGTTATACGTTATACGTTATACGTTGTACGTTATACGTTGTACGTTATACGTTGTACGTTATACGTTGTACGTTATACGTTATACGTTATACGTTATACGTTATACGTTATACGTTATACGTTATACGTTATACGTTATACGTTATACGTTACACGTTATACGTTATACGTTATACGTTATACGTTATACGTTATACGTCATAAGTTATACGTTATACGTTATACGTTATACGTTATACGTTATACGTTATACGTTATACGTTATACGTTATACGTTATACGTTATACGTTATACGTTATACGTTATACGTTATACGTTATACGTTATACGTTATACGTTATACGTTGTACGTTATACGTTATACGTTATACGTTATACGTTATACGTTATACGTTATACGTTATACGTTATACGTTATACGTTATACGTTGTACGTTATACGTTATAAGTTGTACGTTATACGATATACGTTATACGTTGTACATTACATGTTATGCGGTATACGTTATACGTTATACGTTCTACGTTATACGTTATACGTTATACGTTATACGTTATACGTTATACGTTATACGTTATACGTTGTACGTTATACGTTATACGTTATACATTATACGTTATACGTTATACGTTATACGTTATACGTTATACGTTATACGTTATACGTTATACGTTATACGTCATAGGTTATACGTTATACGTTATGCGGTATACGTTATACATTATACGTTATACGATATACGTTATACGTGATACGTTATACTTTGTACGTTATACGTTATACGTTATACGTTATACATTATACGTTATACGTTATACATTACATGTTATGCGTTATACGTTATACGTTATACGTTATACGTTATACGTTATACGTTATACGTTATACGTTATACGTTATACGTTATACGTTATACGTTATTAGTTATACGTTATACGTTATACGTTATACGTCATAGGTTATACGTTATACGTTATACGTTATACGTTATACGTTATACGTTATACGTTATACGTTATACGTTATACGTTATACGTTATACGTTGTACGTTATACGTTATAAGTTGTACGTTATACGATATACGTTATACGTTATTCTTTATACGTTCTTCCTTACACGTTATACGTCATACGTTATACGTTACACGTTTTACGTTATTCGTTATACGTTATACGTTATACGATATACGTTATACGTTATACGTTATACGTTATACGTTATACGTTATACGTTATACGTTATACGTTATACGTCATACCTTATACGTTACACGTTTTACGTTATTCGTTATACGTTATACGTTATACGATATACGTTATACGTTATACGTTATACGTTATACGTTATACGTTATACGTTATACGTTATACGTTATACGTTATACGTTATACGTTATACGTTATACGTTATACGTTATACGTTATACGTTATACGTTATACGTTATACGTTATACGTTATACGTTATACGTTATACGTTATACGTTATACGTTATACGTTATGCGGTATACGTTATACATTATACGTTATACGATATACGTTATACGTTATGCGTTATTCGTTCTTCGTTACACGTTATACGTTATTCGGTATGCGTTATACGTTATTCTTTATTCGTTCTTCCTTACACGTTATACGTCATACGTTATACGTTACACGTTTTACGTTACGCGTTATACGTTATACGTTATACGTTATACGTTATACGTTATACGTTATACGTTATACGTTATACGTTATACGTTATACGTTATACGTTATACGTTGTACGTTATACGTTGTACGTTATACGTTGTACGTTATACGTTGTACGTTATACGTTATACGTTATACGTTATACGTTATACGTTATACGTTATACGTTATACGTTATACGTTATACGTTATACGTTACACGTTATACGTTATACGTTATACGTTACACGTTATACGTTATACGTCATAAGTTATACGTTATACGTTATACGTTATACGTTATACGTTATACGTTATACGTTATACGTTATACGTTATACGTTATACGTTATACGTTATACGTTATACGTTATACGTTATACGTTATACGTTATACGTTATACGTTGTACGTTATACGTTATACGTTATACGTTATACGTTATACGCTATACGTTATACGTTATACGTTATACGTTATACGTTATACGTTATACGTTATACGTTGTACGTTATACGTTATAAGTTGTACGTTATACGATATACGTTATACGTTGTACATTACATGTTATGCGGTATACGTTATACGTTATACGTTCTACGTTATACGTTATACGTTATACGTTATACGTTATACGTTATACGTTATACGTTATACGTTATACGTTATACGTTATACGTTATACGTTGTACGTTATACGTTATAAGTTGTACGTTATACGATATACGTTATACGTTATTCTTTATACGTTCTTCGTTACACGTTATACCTTATACGTTACACGTTATACGTTTTACGTTATTCGTTATACGTTATACGTTATACGTTATACGTTATACGTTATACGTTATACGTTATACGTTATACGTTATACGTTGTACGTTATACGTTATACGTTATACATTATACGTTATACGTTATACGTTATACGTTATACGTTATACGTTATACGTTATACGTTATACGTTATACGTTATACGTTATACGTCATAGGTTATACGTTATACGTTATGCGGTATACGTTATACATTATACGTTATACGATATACGTTATACGTGATACGTTATACTTTGTACGTTATACGTTATACGTTATACGTTATACATTATACGTTATACGTTATACATTACATGTTATGCGTTATACGTTATACGTTATACGTTATACGTTATACGTTATACGTTATACGTTATACGTTATACGTTATACGTTATACGTTATTTGTTATACGTTATACGTTATACGTTATACGTTATACGTCATAGGTTATACGTTATACGTTATACGTTATACGTTATACGTTATACGTTATACGTTATACGTTATACGTTATACGTTATACGTTATACGTTGTACGTTATACGTTATAAGTTGTACGTTATACGATATACGTTATACGTTATTCTTTATACGTTCTTCCTTACACGTTATACGTCATACGTTATACGTTACACGTTTTACGTTATTCGTTATACGTTATACGTTATACGATATACGTTATACGTTATACGTTATACGTTATACGTTATACGTTATACGTTATACGTTATACGTTATACGTCATACCTTATACGTTACACGTTTTACGTTATTCGTTATACGTTATACGTTATACGATATACGTTATACGTTATACGTTATACGTTATACGTTATACGTTATACGTTATACGTTATACGTTATACGTTATACGTTATACGTTATACGATATACGTTATACGTTATACGTTATACGTTATACGTTATACGTTATACGTTATACGTTATACGTTATACGTTATACGTTATACGTTATGCGGTATACGTTATACATTATACGTTATACGATATACGTTATACGTTATGCGTTATGCGTTCTTCGTTACACGTTATACGTTATTCGGTATGCGTTATACGTTATTCTTTATACGTTCTTCCTTACACGTTATACGTCATACGTTATACGTTACACGTTTTACGTTACGCGTTATACGTTATACGTTATACGTTATACGTTATACGTTATACGTTATACGTTATACGTTATACGTTATACGTTATACGTTATACGTTGTACGTTATACGTTGTACGTTATACGTTATACGTTATACGTTATACGTTATACGTTATACGTTATACGTTATACGTTATACGTTATACGTTAAACGTTATACGTTACACGTTATACGTTATACGTTATACGTTATACGTTATACGTTATACGTCATAAGTTATACGTTATACGTTATACGTTATACGTTATACGTTATACGTTATACGTTATGCGTTATACGTTATACGTTATACGTTATACGTTGTACGTTATACGTTATACGTTATACATTATACGTTATACGTTATACGTTATACGTTATACGTTATACGTTATACGTTATACGTTATACGTTATACGTCATAGGTTATACGTTATACGTTATGCGGTATACGTTATACATTATACGTTATACGATATACGTTATACGTGATACGTTATACTTTGTACGTTATACGTTATACGTTATACGTTATACATTATACGTTATACGTTATACATTACATGTTATGCGTTATACGTTATACGTTATACGTTATACGTTATACGTTATACGTTATACGTTATACGTTATACGTTATACGTTATACGTTATACGTTATTAGTTATACGTTATACGTTATACGTTATACGTCATAGGTTATACGTTATACGTTATACGTTATACGTTATACGTTATACGTTATACGTTATACGTTATACGTTATACGTTATACGTTATACGTTGTACGTTATACGTTATAAGTTGTACGTTATACGATATACGTTATACGTTATTCTTTATACGTTCTTCCTTACACGTTATACGTCATACGTTATACGTTACACGTTTTACGTTATACGATATACGTTATACGTTATAAGTTGTACGTTATACGATATACGTTATACGTTATTCTTTATACGTTCTTCGTTACACGTTATACCTTATACGTTATACGTTATACGTTTTACGTTATTCGTTATACGTTATACGTTATACGTTATACGTTATACGTTATACGTTATACGTTATACGTTATACGTTATACGTTATACGTTATACGTTATACGTTATACGTTATACGTTATACGTCATAGGTTATACGTTATACGTTATGCGGTATACGTTATACGTTATGCGGTATACGTTATACATTATACGTTATACGATATACGTTATACGTGATACGTTATACTTTGTACGTTATACGTTGTACGTTATACGTTATACATTATACGTTATACGTTATACATTACATGTTATGCGTTATACGTTATACGTTATACGTTATACGTTATACGTTATACGTTATACGTTATACGTTATACGTTATACGTTATACGTTATACGTTATTAGTTATACGTTATACGTTATACGTTATACGTCATAGGTTATACGTTATACGTTATACGTTATACGTTATACGTTATACGTTATACGTTATACGTTATACGTTATACGTTATACGTTATACGTTGTACGTTATACGTTATAAGTTGTACGTTATACGATATACGTTATACGTTATTCTTTATACGTTCTTCCTTACACGTTATACGTCATACGTTATACGTTACACGTTTTACGTTATTCGTTATACGTTATACGTTATACGATATACGTTATACGTTATACGTTATACGTTATACGTTATACGTTATACGTTATACGTTATACGTTATACGTCATACCTTATACGTTACACGTTTTACGTTATTCGTTATACGTTATACGTTATACGATATACGTTATACGTTATACGTTATACGTTATACGTTATACGTTATACGTTATACGTTATACGTTATACGTTATACGTTATACGATATACGTTATACGTTATACGTTATACGTTATACGTTATACGTTATACGTTATACGTTATACGTTATACGTTATACGTTATACGTTATACGTTATGCGGTATACGTTATACATTATACGTTATACGATATACGTTATACGTTATGCGTTATGCGTTCTTCGTTACACGTTATACGTTATTCGGTATGCGTTATACGTTATTCTTTATACGTTCTTCCTTACACGTTATACGTCATACGTTATACGTTACACGTTTTACGTTACGCGTTATACGTTATACGTTATACGTTATACGTTATACGTTATACGTTATACGTTATACGTTATACGTTATACGTTATACGTTATACGTTGTACGTTATACGTTGTACGTTATACGTTATACGTTATACGTTATACGTTATACGTTATACGTTATACGTTATACGTTATACGTTAAACGTTATACGTTACACGTTATACGTTATACGTTATACGTTATACGTTATACGTTATACGTCATAAGTTATACGTTATACGTTATACGTTATACGTTATACGTTATACGTTATACGTTATGCGTTATACGTTCTACGATATTCGTTATACGTTGTACGTTATTAGTTATACGTTATACGTTATACGTTATACGTTATACGTTATACGTTATACGTCATAGGTTATACGTTATACGTTATGCGTTATACGTTATACATTATACGTTATACGTTATACGTTGTACGTTATACGTTATAAGTTGTACGTTATTCGATACACGTTATACGTTATTCGTTATACGTACTTCGTTACACGTTATACGTTATACGTTATACGTTATACGTTATACGTTTTACGATATACGATATACGTTATACGTTATACGTTATACGTTATACGTTATACGTTATACGTTATACGTTATACGTTATGCGTTATACGTTATACTTTATACGTTATAGGTGTTACGTTATACGTTATACGTTATACGTTATTCGTAATACGTTATACGTGATACGTTATACTTTGTACGTTATACGTTATACGTTATACGTTATACATTATACGTTATACGTTATACATTACATGTTATGCGTTATACGTTATACGTTATACGTTATACGTTATACGTTATACGTTATACGTTATTAGTTATACGATATACGTTATACGTTATTCTTTATACGTTCTTCCTTACACGTTATACGTCATACGTTATACGTTACACGTTTTACGTTATTCGTTATACGTTATACGTTATACGATATACGTTATACGTTATACGTTATACGTTATACGTTATACGTTATACGTTATACGTTATACGTTATACGTTATACGTCATACGTTATACGTTACACGTTTTACGTTATTCGTTATACGTTATACGTTATACGATATACGTTATACGTTATACGTTATACGTTATACGTTATACGTTATACGTTATACGTTATACGTTATACGTTATACGTTATACGTTATACGTTATACGTTATACGTTATACGTTATACGTTATACGTTATACGTTATACGTTATACGTTATACGTTATACGTTATACGTTATACGTTATACGTTATGCGGTATACGTTATACATTATACGTTATACGATATACGTTATACGTTATGCGTTATGCGTTCTTCGTTACACGTTATACGTTATTCGGTATGCGTTATACGTTATTCTTTATACGTTCTTCCTTACACGTTATACGTCATACGTTATACGTTACACGTTTTACGTTACGCGTTATACGTTATACGTTATACGTTATACGTTATACGTTATACGTTATACGTTATACGTTATACGTTATACGTTATACGTTGTACGTTATACGTTGTACGTTATACGTTATACGTTATACGTTATACGTTATACGTTATACGTTATACGTTATACGTTATACGTTATACGTTATACGTTATACGTTATACGTCATAGGTTATACGTTATACGTTATGCGTTATACGTTATACATTATACGTTATACGTTATACGTTGTACGTTATACGTTATAAGTTGTACGTTATACGATATACGTTATACGTTATTCGTTATACGTACTTCGTTACACGTTATACGTTATACGTTATACGTTATACGTTATATGTTTTACGATATACGATATACGTTATACGTTATACGTTATACGTTATACGTTATACGTTATACGTTATACGTTATACGTTATACGTTATACTTTATACGTTATAGGTGTTACGTTATACGTTATACGTTATACGTTATTCGTAATACGTTATACGTGATACGTTATACTTTGTACGTTATACGTTATACGTTATACGTTATACATTATACGTTATACGTTATACATTACATGTTATGCGTTATACGTTATACGTTATACGTTATACGTTATACGTTATACGTTATACGTTATACGTTATACGTTATACGTTATACGTTGTACGTTATACGTTATACGTTATACGTTATACGTTATACGTTATACGTTATACGTTATACGTTATACGTTATACGTTATACGTTATACGTTATACGTTGTACGTTATACGTTATAAGTTGTACGTTATACGATATACGTTATACGTTGTACATTACATGTTATGCGGTATACGTTATACGTTATACGTTCTACGTTATACGTTATACGTTATACGTTATACGTTATACGTTATACGTTATACGTTATACGTTATACGTTATACGTTATACGTTATACGTTATACGTTATACGTTGTACGTTATACGTTATAAGTTGTACGTTATACGATATACGTTATACGTTATTCTTTATACGTTCTTCGTTACACGTTATACGTTATACGTTATACGTTATACGTTTTACGTTATTCGTTATACGTTATACGTTATACGTTATACGTTATACGTTATACGTTATACGTTATACGTTATACGTTATACGTTATACGTTGTACGTTATACGTTATACGTTATACATTATACGTTATACGTTATACGTTATACGTTATACGTTATACATTATACGTTATACGTTATACGTTATACGTTATACGTTATACGTTATACGTCATAGGTTATACGTTATACGTTGTGCGGTATACGTTTTGCATTATACGTTATACGATATACGTTATACGTGATACGTTATACTTTGTACGTTATACGTTATACGTTATACGTTATACATTATACGTTATACGTTATACATTACATGTTATGCGTTATACGTTATACGTTATACGTTATACGTTATACGTTATACGTTATACGTTATACGTTATACGTTATACGTTATACGTTATACGTTATTAGTTATACGTTATACGTTATACGTTATACGTCATAGGTTATACGTTATACGTTATACGTTATACGTTATACGTTATACGTTATACGTTATACGTTATACGTTATACGTTATACGTTATACGTTATACGTTATACGTTATACGTTGTACGTTATACGTTATAAGTTGTACGTTATACGATATACGTTATACGTTATTCTTTATAAGTTCTTCCTTACACGTTATACGTCATACGTTATACGTTACACGTTTTACGTTATTCGTTATACGTTATACGTTATACGATATACGTTATACGTTATACGTTATACGTTATACGTTATACGTTATACGTTATACGTTATACGTTATACGTTATACGTTATACGTTATACGTTATACGTTATACGTTATACGTTATACGTTATACGTTATACGTTATACGTTATACGTTATACGTTATACGTTGTACGTTATACGTTATACGTTATACATTATACGTTATACGTTATACGTTATACGTTATACGTTATACGTCATAGGTTATACGTTATACGTTATGCGGTATACGTTATACGTTATACGTTGTACGTTATACGTTATACGTTATACGTTATACGTTATACGTTATACGTTATACGTTATACATTATACGTTATACGTTATACGTTATACGTTGTACGTTATACGTTGTACGTTATACGTTATACGTTATACGTTATACGTTATACGTTATACGTTATACGTTGTACGTTATACGTTATACGTTATACGTTATATGTTTTACGATATACGATATACGTTATACGTTATACGTTATACGTTATACGTTATACGTTATACGATATACGTTATACGTTATGCGTTATGCGTTATACGTTATACGTTATACGTTATACATTATACGTTATACGTTATACGTTATACGTTATAAGTTGTACGTTATACGATATACGTTATACGTTATTCTTTATACGTTCTTCCTTACACGTTATACGTCATACGTTATACGTTACACGTTTTACGTTATTCGTTATACGTTATACGTTATACGATATACGTTATACGTTATACGTTATACGTTATACGTTATACGTTATACGTTATACGTTATACGTTATACGTTATACGTTATACGTTATACGTTATACGTTATACGTTATACGTCATAGGTTATACGTTATACGTTATGCGGTATACGTTATACATTATACGTTATACGATATACGTTATACGTTATGCGTTATGCGTTCTTCGTTACACGTTATACGTTATTCGGTATGCGTTATACGTTATACGTTATACGTTATACGTTATACGTTATACGTTATACGTTATACGTTATACGTTATACGTTGTACGTTATACGTTATACGTTATACGTTATACGTTATACGTTATGCGTTCTTCGTTACACGTTATACGTTATTCGGTATGCGTTATACGTTATACGTTATACGTTACACGTTATACGTTATATGTTATACGTTATACGTTATACGTTATATGTTATACGTTATACGTTATACGTTATACGTTATACGTTATACGTTATACGTTATACGTTATATTTTATACGTTATACGTTGTACGTTATACGTTATATTTCATACGTTATACGTTATACGTTATACGTTATACGTTATACGTTACACGTTACACGTTATACGTTATACGTTATACGTTATACGTTATACGTTATACGTTATACGTTATACGTTATACGTTATACGTTATACATTATACGTTATACGATATACGTTATACGTTATGCGTTATGCGTTCTTCGTTACACGTTATACGTTATTCGGTATGCGTTATACGTTATACGTTATACGTTATACGTTATACGTTATACGTTATACGTTATACGTTATACGTTATACGTTGTACGTTATACGTTATACGTTATACGTTATACGTTATACGTTATACGTTATACGTTATACGTTATACGTTATACGTTATACGTTATACGTTATACGTTATGCGTTATACGTTCTACGATATTCGTTATACGTTATACGTTATTAGTTATACGTTATGCGTTATACGTTATACGTAATAGGTTATACGTTATACGTTATACGTTATACGTTATACGTTATACGTTATACGTTATACGTTATACGTTATACGTTATACGTTATACGTTATACGTTGTACGTTAAACGTTATACGTTATACGTTATACGTTATACGTTATACGTTTTACGTTATACGTTATACGTTATACGTTATACGTTATACGTTATACGTTATACGTTATACGTTATACGTTATACGTCATAAGTTATACGTCATACGTTATACGTTATACGTCATAAGTTATACGTCATACGTTATACGTTATACGTTATACGTTATACGTTATGCGTTATACATTCTACGATATTCGTTATACGTTATACGTTATTAGTTATACGTTATACGTTATACGTTATACGTCATAGGTTATACGTTATACGTTATACGTTATACGTTATACGTTATACGTTATACGTTATACGTTATACGTTATACGTTATACGTTATACGTTATACGTTATACGTTGTACGTTGTACGTTATACGTTATAAGTTGTACGTTATACGATATACTACCTTGATCAAAAAGTTCTAGGACTGTCCCCCGTGTGTCGCTGTCAATCACCCGATTGTTTCTTTTTTTTTTTTGTTAGGTTACCATATCTGTCATTAACACTTCCTTCCAATTTCAGCATCATAGCTTGATATTTGTAAAAGTTACGTTGTACTGAGCACATCTCCTTTGTTCGTGTCTTCGATTTTGAAAATGGCATCATTTGAGCATCAACGAGTTTGCATTCCAAGGCCGAATCCGACCTAACATTTATTAAACGTATCATCACTGGAGATGAGACGTGGATTTATGAGTATGACACACAATCCAGACATCAAGCGAGTGAATGGCGTGCACCGGAAGAGCTGAGACCGAAAAAACCACGTCGTTTTCAGTCAAGAAAGAAGGCGATGCTCACGGTTTTCATGGATTACAATGGTGTTGTGCATCAAGAATTCTTGCCAGAAAAACAGACAGTCAACAAAGAATATTATTTGGGCGTTTTGAGACGTTTGCGCGAAGCAATTCGTCAAAAAAGGCCAGATTTGTGGGCAAACAACTCGTGGATTTTGCACCACGATAACGCACCGGCGCACAATGCGATCCTTATCCGCGAGTTTTTGACGAAAAACAACACGAACACTATCCAGCAGCCTTCAAATTCACCAGATCTGGCTCCCTGCGACTTTTTTCTGTTCAACCGAATTAAAAAACCGCTTCGCGGAACGCGTTACAGTACCCGAGAGGAGGTCATGACAAAATCGAAGACGGCTCTGATGGACATACCGAAAATTGAGTACCAGCGGTGTTTCGAGGATTGGATCAAGCGCTGGCGCAAGTGCATTGCAGTCAATGGGGACTACTTTCAAGGGGACCATATCGATTTGGACGAATAAATTTATATTTTTGATTTTATGAATAAAGTCCTAAAACTTTTTGATCAAGGTAGTACGTCGTACGTTATTCTTTATACGTTATTCGTTACACGTTATACGTCATACGTTATACGTTATACGTTTTACGTTATTCGTTATACGTTATACGTTATACGATATACGTTATACGTTATACGTTATACGTTATACGTTATACGTTATACGTTATACGTTATACGTTATACGTTATACGTTATACGTTATACGTTATACGTTATATGTTATAAGTTACACGTTATACGTTATACGTTATACGTTGTACGTTATACGTTATACGTTATACATTATACGTTATACGTTATACGTTATACGTTATACGTTATACGTCATAGGTTATACGTTATACGTTATGCGGTATACGTTATACATTATACGTTATACGATATACGTTATACGTTATACGTTATACGTTTCACGTTATACGTTATACGTCATACGTTATACGTTATACGTTTTACGTTATTCGTTATACGTTATACGTTATACGATATACGTTATACGTTATACGTTATACGTTATACGTTATACGTTATACGTTATACGTTATACGTTATACGTTATACGTTATACGTTATACGTTATACGTTATACGTTATACGTCATAAGTTATACGTTATAAGTTATACGTTATACGTTATACGTTATACGTTATACGTTGTACGTTATACGTTATACGTTATACATTATACGTTATACGTTATACGTTATACGTTATACGTTATACGTCATAGGTTATACGTTATACGTTATGCGGTATACGTTATACATTATACGTTATACGATATACGTTATACGTTATGCGTTATGCGTTCTTCGTTACACGTTATACGTTATTCGGTATGCGTTATACGTTATACGTTATACGTTATACGTTATACGTTATACGTTATACGTTATACGTCATAGGTTATACGTTATACGTTATACGTTATACGTTTTACGTTATACGTTATACGTTATACGTTATACGTTATACGTTATACGTTATACGTTATACGTTATACGTTATACGTCATAAGTTATACGTTATACGTTATACGTTATACGTTATACGTTATACGTTATACGTTATACGTTATACGTTATACGTTATACGTTATACGTTATACGTTATACGTTATACGTTGTACGTTATACGTTATACGTTATACGTTATACGTTATACGTTATACGTTTTACGTTATACGTTATACGTTATACGTTATACGTTATACGTTATACGTTATACGTTATACGTTATACGTTATACGTCATAAGTTATACGTCATACGTTATACGTTATACGTTATACGATATACGTTATACGTTATACGTTATACGTAATACGTTATACGTTATACGTTATACGTTATACGTTATACGTTATACGTTATACGTTGTACGTTATACGTTATACGTTATACGTTATAAGTTATACGTTATACGTTATACGTTATACGTTGTACGTTATACGTTATACGTTATACATTATACGTTATACGTTATACGTTATACGTTATACGTTATACGTCATAGGTTATACGTTATACGTTATGCGGTATACGTTATACATTATACGTTATACGATATACGTTATACGTTATGCGTTATGCGTTCTTCGTTACACGTTATGCGTTATGCGTTTTTCGTTACACGTTATACGTTATTCGGTATGCGTTATACGTTATACGTTATACGTTATACGTTATACGTTATACGTTATACGTTATACGTTATACGTTATACGTTATACGTTATACGTTATACGTTATACGTTATACGTTATACGTTATACGTTATACGTTATACGTTATACGTTATACGTTATACGTTATACGTTATACGTTATACGTTATACGTTATACGTTGTACGTTATACGTTATACATTATACGTTATACGTTATATGTTATACGTTTTACGTTATACGTTATACGTTATACGTTATACGTTATACGTTATACGTTATACGTTATACGTTATACGTTATACGTTATAAGTTGTACGTTATACGATATACGTTATACGTTATTGTTTATACGTTATTCGTTACACGTTATAAGTTGTACGTTATACGATATACGTTATACGTTATTCTTTATACGTTATTCGTTACACGTTATACGTCATACGTTATACGTTATACGTTTTACGTTATTCGTTATACGTTATACGTTATACGATATACGTTATACGTTATACGTTATACGTTATACGTTATACGTTATACGTTATACGTTATACGTTATACGTTATACGTTATACGTTATACGTTACACGTTATACGTTATTAGTTATACGTTATACGTTATACGTTATACGTTATACGTTATACGTTATACGTTATACGTTACACGTTATACGTTATACGTTATACGTTATACGTTATACGTTATACGTCATAAGTTATACGTTATACGTTATACGTTATACGTTATACGTTATACGTTATACGTTATACGTTATACGTTATACTTTATACGTTATAGGTGTTACGTTATACGTTATACGTTATACGTTATTCGTAATACGTTATACGTGATACGTTATACTTTGTACGTTATACGTTATACGTTATACGTTATACATTATACGTTATACGTTATACATTACATGTTATGCGTTATACGTTATACGTTATACGTTATACGTTATACGTTATACGTTATACGTTATACGTTATACGTTATACGTTATACGTTGTACGTTATACGTTATACGTTATACGTTATACGTTATACGTTATACGTTATACGTTATACGTTATACGTTATACGTTATACGTCATAGGTTATACGTTATACGTTATACGTTATACGTTATACGTTATACGTTATACGTTATACGTTATACGTTATACGTTATACGTTATACGTTATACGTTATACGTTGTACGTTATACGTTATAAGTTGTACGTTATACGATATACGTTATACGTTATTCTTTATACGTTCTTCCTTACACGTTATACGTCATACGTTATACGTTACACGTTTTACGTTATTCGTTATACGTTATACGTTATACGATATACGTTATACGTTATACGTTATACGTTATACGTTATACGTTATACGTTATACGTTATACGTTATACGTTATACGTTATACGTCATACCTTATACGTTACACGTTTTACGTTATTCGTTATACGTTATACGTTATACGATATACGTTATACGTTATACGTTATACGTTATACGTTATACGTTATACGTTATACGTTATACGTTATACGTTATACGTTATACGTCATACGTTATACGTTATACGTTATACGTTATACGTTATACGTTATACGTTATACGTTATACGTTATACGTTATACGTTATACGTTATGCGGTATACGTTATACATTATACGTTATACGATATACGTTATACGTTATGCGTTATGCGTTCTTCGTTACACGTTATACGTTATTCGGTATGCGTTATACGTTATTCTTTATACGTTCTTCCTTACACGTTATACGTCATACGTTATACGTTACACGTTTTACGTTACGCGTTATACGTTATACGTTATACGTTATACGTTATACGTTATACGTTATACGTTATACGTTATACGTTATACGTTATACGTTGTACGTTATACGTTGTACGTTATACGTTATACGTTATACGTTATACGTTATACGTTATACGTCATAAGTTATACGTTATACGTTATACGTTATACGTTATACGTTATACGTTATACGTTATGCGTTATACGTTCTACGATATTCGTTATACGTTATACGTTATTAGTTATACGTTATACGTTATACGTTATACGTTATACGTTATACGTCAAAGGTTATACGTTATACGTTATGCGTTATACGTTATACATTATACGTTATACGTTATACGTTGTACGTTATACGTTATAAGTTGTACGTTATACGATATACGTTATACGTTATTCGTTATACGTACTTCGTTACACGTTATACGTTATACGTTATACGTTATACGTTATTCGTTTTACGATATACGATATACGTTATACGTTATACGTTATACGTTATACGTTATACGTTATACGTTATACGTTATACGTTATACGTTATACGTTATTCGTAATACGTTATACGTGATACGTTATACTTTGTACGTTATACGTTATACGTTATACGTTATACATCATACGTTATACGTTATACATTACATGTTATGCGTTATACGTTATACGTTATACGTTATACGTTATACGTTATACGTTATACGTTTTACGTTATTCGTTATACGTTATACGTTATACGTTATACGTTATACGTTATACGTTATACGTTATACGTTATACGTTGTACGTTATACGTTATACGTTATACATTATACGTTATACGTTATACGTTATACGTTATACGTTATACATTATACGTTATACGTTATACGTTATACGTTATACGTTATACGTCATAGGTTATACGTTATACGTTATGCGGTATACGTTTTACATTATACGTTATGCGATATACGTTATACGTGATACGTTATACTTTGTACGTTATACGTTATACGTTATACGTTATACATTATACGTTATACGTTATACGTTATACGTTATACGTTATACATTATACGTTATACGTTATACGTTATACGATATACGTTATACGTCATAGGTTATACGTTATACGTTATGCGGTATACGTTTTACATTATACGTTATACGATATACGTTATACGTGATACGTTATACTTTGTACGTTATACGTTATACGTTATACGTTATACATTATACGTTATACGTTATACATTACATGTTATGCGTTATACGTTATACGTTATACGTTATACGTTATACGTTATACGTTATACGTTATACGCTATACGTTATACGTTATACGTTATACGTTATTAGTTATACGTTATACGTTATACGTTATACGTTATACGTCATAGGTTATACGTTATACGTTATACGTTA
Source organism: Ptiloglossa arizonensis (assembly GCF_051014685.1). Lineage (NCBI taxonomy): Eukaryota > Metazoa > Arthropoda > Insecta > Hymenoptera > Colletidae > Ptiloglossa > Ptiloglossa arizonensis. The sequence continues at coordinate 319,914 of NW_027478547.1, forward strand.
TACGTTATACGTTATACGTTATACGTTATACGTTATACGTTATACGTTATACGTTATACGTTATACGTTGTACGTTATACGTTATAAGTTGTACGTTATACGATATACGTTATACGTTATTCTTTATACGTTCTTCCTTACACGTTATACGTCATACGTTATACGTTACACGTTATACGTTATACGTTATACGTTATACGTTATACGTTATACGTTATACGTTATACGTTATACGTTATACGTTATACGTTATAAGTTGTACGTTATACGATATACGTTATACGTTATTGTTTATACGTTATTCGTTACACGTTATACGTCATACGTTATACGATATACGTTATACGTTATTCTTTATACGTTATTCGTTACACGTTATACGTCATACGTTATACGTTATACGTTTTACGTTATTCGTTATACGTTATACGTTATACGATATACGTTATACGTTATACGTTATACGTTATACGTTATACGTTATACGTTATACGTTATACGTTATACGTTATACGTTATACGTTATACGTTACACGTTATACGTTATTAGTTATACGTTATACGTTATACGTTATACGTTATACGTTATACGTTATACGTTATACGTTACACGTTATACGTTATACGTTATACGTTATACGTTATACGTTATACGTCATAAGTTATACGTTATACGTTATACGTTATACGTTATACGTTATACGTTATACGTTATACGTTATACGTTATACGTTATACTTTATACGTTATAGGTGTTACGTTATACGTTATACGTTATACGTTATTCGTAATACGTTATACGTGATACGTTATACTTTGTACGTTATACGTTATACGTTATACGTTATACATTATACGTTATACGTTATACATTACATGTTATGCGTTATACGTTATACGTTATACGTTATACGTTATACGTTATACGTTATACGTTATACGTTATACGTTATACGTTATACGTTGTACGTTATACGTTATACGTTATACGTTATACGTTATACGTTATACGTTATACGTTATACGTTATACGTTATACGTTATACGTTATACGTTATACGTTATACGTTATACGTTATACGTTGTACGTTATACGTTATAAGTTGTACGTTATACGATATACGTTATACGTTGTACATTACATGTTATGCGGTATACGTTATACGTTCTACGTTCTACGTTATACGTTATACGTTATACGTTATACGTTATACGTTATACGTTATACGTTATACGTTATACGTTATACGTTATACGTTATACGTTATACGTTATACGTTATACGTTATTAGTTATACGTTATACGTTATACGTTATACGTTATACGTTATACGTTATACGTTATACGTTATACGTTATACGTTATTCGTAATACGTTATACGTGATACGTTATACTTTGTACGTTATACGTTATACGTTATACGTTATACATCATACGTTATACGTTATACATTACATGTTATGCGTTATACGTTATACGTTATACGTTATACGTTATACGTTATACGTTATACGTTTTACGTTATTCGTTATACGTTATACGTTATACGTTATACGTTATACGTTATACGTTATACGTTATACGTTATACGTTGTACGTTATACGTTATACGTTATACATTATACGTTATACGTTATACGTTATACGTTATACGTTATACATTATACGTTATACGTTATACGTTATACGTTATACGTTATACGTCATAGGTTATACGTTATACGTTATGCGGTATACGTTTTACATTATACGTTATACGATATACGTTATACGTGATACGTTATACTTTGTACGTTATACGTTATACGTTATACGTTATACATTATACGTTATACGTTATACATTACATGTTATGCGTTATACGTTATACGTTATACGTTATACGTTATACGTTATACGTTATACGTTATACGCTATACGTTATACGTTATACGTTATACGTTATTAGTTATACGTTATACGTTATACGTTATACGTTATACGTCATAGGTTATACGTTATACGTTATACGTTATACGTTATACGTTATACGTTATACGTTATACGTTATACGTTATACGTTATACGTTATACGTTATACGTTGTACGTTATACGTTATAAGTTGTACGTTATACGATATACGTTATACGTTATTCTTTATACGTTCTTCCTTACACGTTATACGTCATACGTTATACGTTACACGTTATACGTTATACGTTATACGTTATACGTTATACGTTATACGTTATACGTTATACGTTATACGTTATACGTTATACGTTATAAGTTGTACGTTATACGATATACGTTATACGTTATTGTTTATACGTTATTCGTTACACGTTATACGTCATACGTTATACGATATACGTTATACGTTATTTTTTATACGTTATTCGTTACACGTTATACGTCATACGTTATACGTTATACGTTTTACGTTATTCGTTATACGTTATACGTTATACGATATACGTTATACGTTATACGTTATACGTTATACGTTATACGTTATACGTTATACGTTATACGTTATACGTTATACGTTATACGTTATACGTTACACGTTATACGTTATTAGTTATACGTTATACGTTATACGTTATACGTTATACGTTATACGTTATACGTTATACGTTACACGTTATACGTTATACGTTATACGTTATACGTTATACGTTATACGTCATAAGTTATACGTTATACGTTATACGTTATACGTTATACGTTATACGTTATACGTTATACGTTATACGTTATACGTTATACTTTATACGTTATAGGTGTTACGTTATACGTTATACGTTATACGTTATTCGTAATACGTTATACGTGATACGTTATACTTTGTACGTTATACGTTATACGTTATACGTTATACATTATACGTTATACGTTATACATTACATGTTATGCGTTATACGTTATACGTTATACGTTATACGTTATACGTTATACGTTATACGTTATACGTTATACGTTATACGTTATACGTTGTACGTTATACGTTATACGTTATACGTTATACGTTATACGTTATACGTTATACGTTATACGTTATACGTTATACGTTATACGTTATACGTTATACGTTATACGTTATACGTTATACGTTGTACGTTATACGTTATAAGTTGTACGTTATACGATATACGTTATACGTTGTACATTACATGTTATGCGGTATACGTTATACGTTCTACGTTCTACGTTATACGTTATACGTTATACGTTATACGTTATACGTTATACGTTATACGTTATACGTTATACGTTATACGTTATACGTTATACGTTATACGTTATACGTTATACGTTATTAGTTATACGTTATACGTTATACGTTATACGTCATAGGTTATACGTTATACGTTATACGTTATACGTTATACGTTATACGTTATACGTTATACGTTATACGTTATACGTTATACGTTATACGTTGTACGTTATACGTTATAAGTTGTACGTTATACGATATACGTTATACGTTATTCTTTATACGTTCTTCCTTACACGTTATACGTCATACGTTATACGTTACACGTTTTACGTTATTCGTTATACGTTATACGTTATACGATATACGTTATACGTTATACGTTATACGTTATACGTTATACGTTATACGTTATACGTTATACGTTATACGTTATACGTTATACGTCATACCTTATACGTTACACGTTTTACGTTATTCGTTATACGTTATACGTTATACGATATACGTTATACGTTATACGTTATACGTTATACGTTATACGTTATACGTTATACGTTATACGTTATACGTTATACGTTATACGTCATACGTTATACGTTATACGTTATACGTTATACGTTATACGTTATACGTTATACGTTATACGTTATACGTTATACGTTATGCGGTATACGTTATACATTATACGTTATACGATATACGTTATACGTTATGCGTTATGCGTTCTTCGTTACACGTTATACGTTATTCGGTATGCGTTATACGTTATTCTTTATACGTTCTTCCTTACACGTTATACGTCATACGTTATACGTTACACGTTTTACGTTACGCGTTATACGTTATACGTTATACGTTATACGTTATACGTTATACGTTATACGTTATACGTTATACGTTATACGTTATACGTTGTACGTTATACGTTGTACGTTATACGTTATACGTTATACGTTATACGTTATACGTCATAAGTTATACGTTATACGTTATACGTTATACGTTATACGTTATACGTTATACGTTATGCGTTATACGTTCTACGATATTCGTTATACGTTATACGTTATTAGTTATACGTTATACGTTATACGTTATACGTTATACGTTATACGTCAAAGGTTATACGTTATACGTTATGCGTTATACGTTATACATTATACGTTATACGTTATACGTTGTACGTTATACGTTATAAGTTGTACGTTATACGATATACGTTATACGTTATTCGTTATACGTACTTCGTTACACGTTATACGTTATACGTTATACGTTATACGTTATACGTTTTACGATATACGATATACGTTATACGTTATACGTTATACGTTATACATTATACGTTATACGTTATACATTACATGTTATGCGTTATACGTTATACGTTATACGTTATACGTTATACGTTATACGTTATACGTTATACGTTTTACGTTATTCGTTATACGTTATACGTTATACGTTATACGTTATACGTTATACGTTATACGTTATACGTTATACGTTGTACGTTATACGTTATACGTTATACATTATACGTTATACGTTATACGTTATACGTTATACGTTATACATTATACGTTATACGTTATACGTTATACGTTATACGTTATACGTCATAGGTTATACGTTATACGTTATGCGGTATACGTTTTACATTATACGTTATACGATATACGTTATACGTGATACGTTATACTTTGTACGTTATACGTTATACGTTATACGTTATACATTATACGTTATACGTTATACGTTATACGTTATACGTTATACATTATACGTTATACGTTATACGTTATACGTTATACGTTATACGTCATAGGTTATACGTTATACGTTATGCGGTATACGTTTTACATTATACGTTATACGATATACGTTATACGTGATACGTTATACTTTGTACGTTATACGTTATACGTTATACGTTATACATTATACGTTATACGTTATACATTACATGTTATGCGTTATACGTTATACGTTATACGTTATACGTTATACGTTATACGTTATACGTTATACGCTATACGTTATACGTTATACGTTATACGTTATTAGTTATACGTTATACGTTATACGTTATACGTTATACGTCATAGGTTATACGTTATACGTTATACGTTATACGTTATACGTTATACGTTATACGTTATACGTTATACGTTATACGTTATACGTTATACGTTATACGTTGTACGTTATACGTTATAAGTTGTACGTTATACGATATACGTTATACGTTATTCTTTATACGTTCTTCCTTACACGTTATACGTCATACGTTATACGTTACACGTTTTACGTTATTCGTTATACGTTATACGTTATACGATATACGTTATACGTTATACGTTATACGTTATACGTTATACGTTATACGTTATACGTTATACGTTATACGTTATACGTTATACGTTATACGTTATACGTTATACGTCATAGGTTATACGTTATACGTTATGCGGTATACGTTTTACATTATACGTTATACGATATACGTTATACGTGATACGTTATACTTTGTACGTTATACGTTATACGTTATACGTTATACATTATACGTTATACGTTATACATTACATGTTATGCGTTATACGTTATACGTTATACGTTATACGTTATACGTTATACGTTATACGTTATACGCTATACGTTATACGTTATACGTTATACGTTATTAGTTATACGTTATACGTTATACGTTATACGTTATACGTCATAGGTTATACGTTATACGTTATACGTTATACGTTATACGTTATACGTTATACGTTATACGTTATACGTTATACGTTATACGTTATACGTTATACGTTATACGTTGTACGTTATACGTTATAAGTTGTACGTTATACGATATACGTTATACGTTATTCTTTATACGTTCTTCCTTACACGTTATACGTCATACGTTATACGTTACACGTTTTACGTTATTCGTTATACGTTATACGTTATACGATATACGTTATACGTTATACGTTATACGTTATACGTTATACGTTATACGTTATACGTTATACGTTATACGTTATACGTTATACGTTATACGTTGTACGTCATAGGTTATACGTTATACGTTATGCGGTATACGTTATACATTATACGTTATACGATATACGTTATACGTTATGCGTTATGCGTTATACGTTATACGTTGTACACTACATGTTATGCGTTATACGTTATACGTCATACGTTATACGTTACACGTTTTACGTTACGCGTTATACGTTATACGTTATACGTTATACGTTATACGTTATACGTCATACGTTATACGTTATACGTTATACGTTATACGTTGTACGTTATACGTTGTACGTTATACGTTATACGTTATACGTTATACGTTATACGTTATACGTTATACGTTATACGTTACACGTTATACGTTATACGTTATACGTTATACGTTATACGTTATACGTCATAAGTTATACGTTATACGTTATACGTTATACGTTATACGTTATACGTTATACGTTATACGTTATACGTTATACTTTATACGTTATAGGTGTTACGTTATACGTTATACGTTATACGTTATTCGTAATACGTTATACGTGATACGTTATACTTTGTACGTTATACGTTATACGTTATACGTTATACATTATACGTTATACGTTATACATTACATGTTATGCGTTATACGTTATACGTTATACGTTATACGTTATACGTTATACGTTATACGTTATACGTTATACGTTATACGTTATACGTTATACGTTATACGTTATACGTTATACGTTATACGTTATACGTTATACGTTATACGTTATACGTTATACGTTATACGTTATACGTTATACGTTATACGTTATACGTTATACGTTATACGTTGTACGTTATACGTTATAAGTTGTACGTTATACGATATACGTTATACGTTGTACATTACATGTTATGCGGTATACGTTATACGTTATACGTTCTACGTTATACGTTATACGTTATACGTTATACGTTATACGTTATACGTTATACGTTATACGTTATACGTTATACGTTATACGTTATACGTTATACGTTATACGTTGTACGTTATACGTTATAAGTTGTACGTTATACGATATACGTTATACGTTATTCTTTATACGTTCTTCGTTACACGTTACACCTTATACGTTATACGTTATACGTTTTACGATATTCGTTATACGTACTTCGTTACACGTTATACGTTATACGTTATACGTTATACGTTATACGTTTTACGATATACGATATACGTTATACGTTATACGTTATACGTTATACGTTATACGTTATACGTTATACGTTATACGTTATACGTTATACGTTATACGTCATACGTTATACGTTATACGTTATACGTTATACGTTATACGTTATACGTTATACGTTATACGTTATACGTTATACGTTATGCGGTATACGTTATACATTATACGTTATACGATATACGTTATACGTTATGCGTTATGCGTTCTTCGTTACACGTTATACGTTATTCGGTATGCGTTATACGTTATTCTTTATACGTTCTTCCTTACACGTTATACGTCATACGTTATACGTTACACGTTTTACGTTACGCGTTATACGTTATACGTTATACGTTATACGTTATACGTTATACGTTATACGTTATACGTTATACGTTATACGTTATACGTTGTACGTTATACGTTGTACGTTATACGTTATACGTTATACGTTATACGTTATACGTTATACGTCATAAGTTATACGTTATACGTTATACGTTATACGTTATACGTTATACGTTATACGTTATACGTTATGCGTTATACGTTCTACGATATTCGTTATACGTTATACGTTATTAGTTATACGTTATACGTTATACGTTATACGTTATACGTTATACGTCAAAGGTTATACGTTATACGTTATGCGTTATACGTTATACATTATACGTTATACGTTATACGTTGTACGTTATACGTTATAAGTTGTACGTTATACGATATACGTTATACGTTATTCGTTATACGTACTTCGTTACACGTTATACGTTATACGTTATACGTTATACGTTATACGTTTTACGATATACGATATACGTTATACGTTATACGTTATACGTTATACGTTATACGTTATACGTTATACGTTATACGTTATACGTTATACGTTATACATTATACGTTATACTTTATACGTTATAGGTGTTACGTTATACGTTATACGTTATACGTTATTCGTAATACGTTATACGTGATACGTTATACTTTGTACGTTATACGTTATACGTTATACGTTATACATTATACGTTATACGTTATACATTACATGTTATGCGTTATACGTTATACGTTATACGTTATACGTTATACGTTATACGTTATACGTTATACGTTATACGTTATACGTTATACGTTATACGTTATACGTTATACGTTATACGTCATACGTTATACGTTATACGTTATACGTTATACGTTATACGTTATACGTTATACGTTATACGTTATACGTTATACGTTATGCGGTATACGTTATACATTATACGTTATACGATATACGTTATACGTTATGCGTTATGCGTTCTTCGTTACACGTTATACGTTATTCGGTATGCGTTATACGTTATTCTTTATACGTTCTTCCTTACACGTTATACGTCATACGTTATACGTTACACGTTTTACGTTACGCGTTATACGTTATACGTTATACGTTATACGTTATACGTTATACGTTATACGTTATACGTTATACGTTATACGTTATACGTTGTACGTTATACGTTGTACGTTATACGTTATACGTTATACGTTATACGTTATACGTTATACGTCATAAGTTATACGTTATACGTTATACGTTATACGTTATACGTTATACGTTATACGTTATACGTTATGCGTTATACGTTCTACGATATTCGTTATACGTTATACGTTATTAGTTATACGTTATACGTTATACGTTATACGTTATACGTTATACGTCAAAGGTTATAAAGTTATACGTTATGCGTTATACGTTATACATTATACGTTATACGTTATACGTTGTACGTTATACGTTATAAGTTGTACGTTATACGATATACGTTATACGTTATTCGTTATACGTACTTCGTTACACGTTATACGTTATACGTTATACGTTATACGTTATACGTTTTACGATATACGATATACGTTATACGTTATACGTTATACGTTATACGTTATACGTTATACGTTATACGTTATACGTTATACGTTATACGTTATACATTATACGTTATACTTTATACGTTATAGGTGTTACGTTATACGTTATACGTTATACGTTATTCGTAATACGTTATACGTGATACGTTATACTTTGTACGTTATACGTTATACGTTATACGTTATACATTATACGTTATACGTTATACATTACATGTTATGCGTTATACGTTATACGTTATACGTTATACGTTATACGTTATACGTTATACGTTATACGTTTTACGTTATTCGTTATACGTTATACGTTATACGTTATACGTTATACGTTATACGTTATACGTTATACGTTATACGTTATACGTTATACGTTGTACGTTATACGTTATACGTTATACATTATACGTTATACGTTATACGTTATACGTTATACGTTATACATTATACGTTATACGTTATACGTTATACGTTATACGTTATACGTCATAGGTTATACGTTATACGTTATGCGGTATACGTTTTACATTATACGTTATACGATATACGTTATACGTGATACGTTATACTTTGTACGTTATACGTTATACGTTATACGTTATACATTATACGTTATACGTTATACGTTATACGTTATACGTTATACGTTATACGTTATACGTTGTACGTTATACGTTGTACGTTATACGTTATACGTTATACGTTATACGTTATACGTTATACGTCATAAGTTATACGTTATACGTTATACGTTATACGTTATACGTTATACGTTATACGTTATGCGTTATACGTTATACGTTATTAGTTATACGTTATACGTTATACGTTATACGTCATAGGTTATACGTTATACGTTATCCGTTATACGTTATACGTTATACGTTATACGTTATACCTTATACGTTATACGTTATACGTTATACGTTGTACGTTATACGTTATAAGTTGTACGTTATACGATATACGTTATACGTTATTCTTTATACGTTCTTCCTTACACGTTATACGTCATACGTTATACGTTACACGTTTTACGTTATTCGTTATACGTTATACGTTATACGACATACGTTATACGTTATACGTTATACGTTATACGTTATACGTTATACGTTATACGTTATACGTTATACGTTATACGTTATACGTTATACGTTATACGTTATACGTTATACGTTATGCGGTATACGTTATACATTATACGTTATACGATATACGTTATACGTTATGCGTTATGCGTTATGCGTTCTTCGTTACACGTTATACGTTATTCGGTATGCGTTATACGTTATTCTTTATACGTTCTTCCTTACACGTTATACGTCATACGTTATACGTTACACGTTTTACGTTACGCGTTATACGTTATACGTTATACGTTATACGTTATACGTTATACGTTATACGTTATACGTTATACGTTATACGTTATACGTTGTACGTTATACGTTGTACGTTATACGTTATACGTTATACGTTATACGTTATACGTTATACGTCATAAGTTATACGTTATACGTTATACGTTATACGTTATACGTTATACGTTATACGTTATGCGTTATACGTTCTACGATATTCGTTATACGTTATACGTTATTAGTTATACGTTATACGTTATACGTTATACGTTATACGTTATACGTCAAAGGTTATACGTTATACGTTATGCGTTATACGTTATACATTATACGTTATACGTTATACGTTGTACGTTATACGTTATAAGTTGTACGTTATACGATATACGTTATACTTTATTCGTTATACGTACTTCGTTACACGTTATACGTTATACGTTATACGTTCTACGTTATACGTTATACATTATACGTTATACGTTATACGTTATACGTTATACGTTATACATTATACGTTATACGTTATACGTTATACGTTATACGTTATACGTTATACGTTATAGGTTATACGTTATACGTTATGCGGTATACGTTTTACATTATACGTTATACGATATACGTTATACGTGATACGTTATACTTTGTACGTTATACGTTATACGTTATACGTTATACATTATACGTTATACGTTATACGTTATACGTTATACGTTATACGTTATACGTTATACGTTATACGTTATACGTTATACGTTGTACGTTATACGTTATACGTTATACATTATACGTTATACGTTATACGTTATACGTTATAGGTTATACGTCATAGGTTATACGTTATACGTTATGCGGTATACGTTATACATTATACGTTATACGATATACGTTATACGTTATGCGTTATGCGTTATACGTTATACGTTGTACACTACATGTTTTGCGTTATACGTTATACGTCATACGTTATACGTTACACGTTTTACGTTACGCGTTATACGTTATACGTTATACGTTATACGTTATACGTTATACGTTATACGTCATACGTTATACGTTATACGTTATACGTTATACGTTGTACGTTATACGTTGTACGTTATACGTTATACGTTATACGTTATACGTTATACGTTATACGTTATACGTTATACGTTACACGTTATACGTTATACGTTATACGTTATACGTTATACGTTATACGTCATAAGTTATACGTTATACGTTATACGTTATACGTTATACGTTATACGTTATACGTTATACGTTATACGTTATACATTATACGTTATACGTTATACGTTATACGTTATAGGTTATACGTCATAGGTTATAGGTTATACGTTATGCGGTATACGTTATACATTATACGTTATACGATATACGTTATACGTTATGCGTTATGCGTTATACGTTATACGTTGTACACTACATGTTTTGCGTTATACGTTATACGTCATACGTTATACGTTACACGTTTTACGTTACGCGTTATACGTTATACGTTATACGTTATACGTTATACGTTATACGTCATACGTTATACGTTATACGTTATACGTTATACGTTGTACGTTATACGTTGTACGTTATACGTTATACGTTATACGTTATACGTTATACGTTATACGTTATACGTTATACGTTACACGTTATACGTTATACGCTATACGTTATACGTTATACGTTATACGTTATACGTTATACGTTATACGTTATACGTTATACGTTATACGTTATACGTTATACGTTATACGTTATACGTTATACGTTATTCGTTATGCGGTATACGTTATACATTATACGTTATACGATATACGTTATACGTTATGCGTTATGCGTTCTTCGTTTCACGTTATACGTTATTCGGTATGCGTTATACGTTATTCTTTATACGTTCTTCCTTACACGTTATACGTCATACGTTATACGTTACACGTTTTTCGTTACGCGTTATACGTTATACGTTATACGTTATACGTTATACGTTATACGTTATACGTTATACGTTATACGTTATACGTTATACGTTATACGTTGTACGTTATACGTTGTACGTTATACGTTATACGTTATACGTTATACGTTATACGTTATACGTTATACGTTATACGTTATACGTTATACGTTATACGTTATACGTTACACGTTATACGTTATACGTTATACGTTATACGTTATACGTTATACGTCATAAGTGATACGTTATACGTTATACGTTATACGTTATACGTTATACGTTATACGTTATACGTTATACGTTATACGTTATACGTTATACGTTATACGTTATACGTTATACGTTATACGTTATACGTTATACGTTGTACGTTATACGTTATACGTTATACGTTATACGTTATACGTTATACGTTATACGTTATACGTTATACGTTATACGTTATACGTTATACGTTATACGTTATACGTTATACGTTGTACGTTATACGTTATACGTTATTCTTTATACGTTCTTCCTTACACGTTATACGTCATACGTTATACGTTACACGTTTTACGTTATTCGTTATACGTTATACGTTATACGATATACGTTATACGTTATACGTTATACGTTATACGTTATACGTTATACGTTATACGTTATACGTTATACGTTATACGTCATACCTTATACGTTACACGTTTTACGTTATTCGTTATACGTTATACGTTATACGATATACGTTATACGTTATACGTTATACGTTATACGTTATACGTTATACGTTATACGTTATACGTTATACGTTATACGCTATACGTTATACGTTATACGTTATACGTTATACGTTATACGTTATACGTTATACGTTATACGTTATACGTTATACGTTATACGTTATACGTTATACGTTATACGTTATTCGTTATGCGGTATACGTTATACATTATACGTTATACGATATACGTTATACGTTATGCGTTATGCGTTCTTCGTTTCACGTTATACGTTATTCGGTATGCGTTATACGTTATTCTTTATACGTTCTTCCTTACACGTTATACGTCATACGTTATACGTTACACGTTTTTCGTTACGCGTTATACGTTATACGTTATACGTTATACGTTATACGTTATACGTTATACGTTATACGTTATACGTTATACGTTATACGTTATACGTTATACGTTATACGTTATACGTTATACGTTATACGTTATACGTTGTACGTTATACGTTGTACGTTATACGTTATACGTTATACGTTATACGTTATACGTTATACGTTATACGTTATACGTTATACGTTATACGTTATACGTTATACGTTATACGTTACACGTTATACGTTACACGTTATACGTTATACGTTATACGTTGTACGTTATACGTTATACGTTATACGTCATAAGTGATACGTTATACGTTATACGTTATACGTTATACGTTATACGTTATACGTTATACGTTATACGTTATACGTTATACGTTATACGTTATACGTTATACGTTATACGTTGTACGTTATACGTTATACGTTATTCTTTATACGTTCTTCCTTACACGTTATACGTCATACGTTATACGTTACACGTTTTACGTTATTCGTTATACGTTATACGTTATACGATATACGTTATACGTTATACGTTATACGTTATACGTTATACGTTATACGTTATACGTTATACGTTATACGTTATACGTCATACCTTATACGTTACACGTTTTACGTTATTCGTTATACGTTATACGTTATACGATATACGTTATACGTTATACGTTATACGTTATACGTTATACGTTATACGTTATACGTTATACGTTATACGTTATACGCTATACGTTATACGTTATACGTTATACGTTATACGTTATACGTTATACGTTATACGTTATACGTTATACGTTATACGTTATACGTTATACGTTATACGTTATACGTTATTCGTTATGCGGTATACGTTATACATTATACGTTATACGATATACGTTATACGTTATGCGTTATGCGTTCTTCGTTTCACGTTATACGTTATTCGGTATGCGTTATACGTTATTCTTTATACGTTCTTCCTTACACGTTATACGTCATACGTTATACGTTACACGTTTTTCGTTACGCGTTATACGTTATACGTTATACGTTATACGTTATACGTTATACGTTATACGTTATACGTTATACGTTATACGTTATACGTTATACGTTATACGTTATACGTTATACGTTATACGTTATACGTTATACGTTGTACGTTATACGTTGTACGTTATACGTTATACGTTATACGTTATACGTTATACGTTATACGTTATACGTTATACGTTATACGTTATACGTTATACGTTATACGTTATACGTTACACGTTATACGTTACACGTTATACGTTATACGTTATACGTTATACGTTATACGTTATACGTTATACGTTATACGTTATACGTTATACGTTATACGTTATACGTTATACGTTATACGTTATACGTTATACGTTATACGTTATACGTTGTACGTTATACGTTATACGTTATTCTTTATACGTTCTTCCTTACACGTTATACGTCATACGTTATACGTTACACGTTTTACGTTATTCGTTATACGTTATACGTTATACG
Organism: Ptiloglossa arizonensis; assembly: GCF_051014685.1. Taxonomy (NCBI): domain Eukaryota; kingdom Metazoa; phylum Arthropoda; class Insecta; order Hymenoptera; family Colletidae; genus Ptiloglossa; species Ptiloglossa arizonensis. The sequence goes on from NW_027478547.1 coordinate 335,221, forward strand.
ATATACGTTATACGTTATACGTTATACGTTATACGTTATACGTTATACGTTATACGTTATACGTTATACGTTATACGTCATACCTTATACGTTACACGTTTTACGTTATTCGTTATACGTTATACGTTATACGATATACGTTATACGTTATACGTTATACGTTATACGTTATACGTTATACGTTATACGTTATACGTTATACGTTATACGCTATACGTTATACGTTATACGTTATACGTTATACGTTATACGTTATACGTTATACGTTATACGTTATACGTTATACGTTATACGTTATACGTTATACGTTATACGTTATTCGTTATGCGGTATACGTTATACATTATACGTTATACGATATACGTTATACGTTATGCGTTATGCGTTCTTCGTTTCACGTTATACGTTATTCGGTATGCGTTATACGTTATTCTTTATACGTTCTTCCTTACACGTTATACGTCATACGTTATACGTTACACGTTTTTCGTTACGCGTTATACGTTATACGTTATACGTTATACGTTATACGTTATACGTTATACGTTATACGTTATACGTTATACGTTATACGTTATACGTTATACGTTATACGTTATACGTTATACGTTATACGTTATACGTTGTACGTTATACGTTGTACGTTATACGTTATACGTTATACGTTATACGTTATACGTTATACGTTATACGTTATACGTTATACGTTATACGTTATACGTTATACGTTATACGTTACACGTTATACGTTACACGTTATACGTTATACGTTATACGTTATACGTTATACGTTATACGTTATACGTCATAAGTGATACGTTATACGTTATACGTTATACGTTATACGTTATACGTTATACGTTATACGTTATACGTTATACGTTATACGTTATACGTTATACGTTATACGTTATACGTTGTACGTTATACGTTATACGTTATTCTTTATACGTTCTTCCTTACACGTTATACGTCATACGTTATACGTTACACGTTTTACGTTATTCGTTATACGTTATACGTTATACGATATACGTTATACGTTATACGTTATACGTTATACGTTATACGTTATACGTTATACGTTATACGTTATACGTTATACGTCATACCTTATACGTTACACGTTTTACGTTATTCGTTATACGTTATACGTTATACGATATACGTTATACGTTATACGTTATACGTTATACGTTATACGTTATACGTTATACGTTATACGTTATACGTTATACGCTATACGTTATACGTTATACGTTATACGTTATACGTTATACGTTATACGTTATACGTTATACGTTATACGTTATACGTTATACGTTATACGTTATACGTTATACGTTATTCGTTATGCGGTATACGTTATACATTATACGTTATACGATATACGTTATACGTTATGCGTTATGCGTTCTTCGTTTCACGTTATACGTTATTCGGTATGCGTTATACGTTATTCTTTATACGTTCTTCCTTACACGTTATACGTCATACGTTATACGTTACACGTTTTTCGTTACGCGTTATACGTTATACGTTATACGTTATACGTTATACGTTATACGTTATACGTTATACGTTATACGTTATACGTTATACGTTATACGTTATACGTTATACGTTATACGTTATACGTTATACGTTATACGTTGTACGTTATACGTTGTACGTTATACGTTATACGTTATACGTTATACGTTATACGTTATACGTTATACGTTATACGTTATACGTTATACGTTATACGTTATACGTTATACGTTACACGTTATACGTTACACGTTATACGTTATACGTTATACGTTATACGTTATACGTTATACGTTATACGTCATAAGTGATACGTTATACGTTATACGTTATACGTTATACGTTATACGTTATACGTTATACGTTATACGTTATACGTTATACGTTATACGTTATACGTTATACGTTATACGTTATACGTTATACGTTGTACGTTATACGTTATACGTTATACGTTATACGTTATACGTTATACGTTATACGTTATACGTTATACGTTAAACGTTATACGTTATACGTTATACGTTATACGTTATACGTTATACGTTGTACGTTATACGTTATAAGTTGTACGTTATACGATATACGTTATACGTTGTACATTACATGTTATGCGGTATACGTTATACGTTATACGTTCTACGTTATACGTTATACGTTATACGTTATACGTTATACGTTATACGTTATACGTTATACGTTATACGTTATACGTTATACGTTATACGTTATACGTTATACGTTGTACGTTATACGTTATAAGTTGTACGTTATACGATATACGTTATACGTTATTCTTTATACGTTCTTCGTTACACGTTATACCTTATACGTTATACGTTATACGTTTTACGTTATTCGTTATACGTTATACGTTATACGTTATACGTTATACGTTATACGTTATACGTTATACGTTATACGTTATACGTTGTACGTTATACGTTATACGTTATACATTATACGTTATACGTTATACGTTATACGTTATACGTTATACGTTATACGTTATACGTTATACGTTATACGTCATAGGTTATACGTTGTACGTTATACGTTGTACGTTATACGTTATACGTTATACGTTATACGTTATACGTTATACGTTATACGTTATACGTTATACGTTACACGTTATACGTTATACGTTATACGTTATACGTTATACGTTATACGTCATAAGTTATACGTTATACGTTATACGTTATACGTTATACGTTATACGTTATACGTTATGCGTTATACGTTCTACGATATTCGTTATACGTTATACGTTATTAGTTATACGTTATACGTTATACGTTATACGTTATACGTTATACGTCATAGGTTATACGTTATACGTTATGCGTTATACGTTATACATTATACGTTATGCGTTATGCGTTCTTCGTTACACGTTATACGTTATTCGGTATGCGTTATACGTTATTCTTTATACGTTCTTCCTTACACGTTATACGTTATTCGGTATGCGTTATACGTTATTCTTTATACGTTCTTCCTTACACGTTATACGTCATACGTTATACGTTACACGTTTTACGTTACGCGTTATACGTTATACGTTATACGTTATACGTTATACGTTATACGTTATACGTTATACGTTATACGTTATACGTTATACGTTATACGTTATACGTTATACGTTATACGTTACACGTTATACGTTATACGTTATACGTTATACGTTATACGTTATACGTTATACGTCATAAGTTATACGTTATACGTTATACGTTATACGTTATACGTTATACGTTATACGTTATGCGTTATACGTTCTACGATATTCGTTATACGTTATACGTTATTAGTTATACGTTATACGTTATACGTTATACGTTATACGTTATACGTCATAGGTTATACGTTATACGTTATGCGTTATACGTTATACATTATACGTTATACGTTATACGTTGTACGTTATACGTTATAAGTTGTACGTTATACGATATACGTTATACGTTATTCGTTATACGTACTTCGTTACACGTTATACGTTATACGTTATACGTTATACGTTATATGTTTTACGATATACGATATACGTTATACGTTATACGTTATACGTTATACGTTATACGTTATACGTTATACGTTATACGTTATACGTTATACGTTATACGTTATACTTTATACGTTATACGTGTTACGTTATACGTTATACGTTATACGTTATTCGTAATACGTTATACGTGATACGTTATACTTTGTACGTTATACGTTATACGTTATACGTTATACATTATACGTTATACGTTATACATTACATGTTATGCGTTATACGTTATACGTTATACGTTATACGTTATACGTTATACGTTATACGTTATACGTTATACGTTATACGTTATACGTTGTACGTTATACGTTATACGTTATACGTTATACGTTATACGTTATACGTTATACGTTATACGTTATACGTTATACGTTATACGTTATACGTTGTACGTTATACGTTATAAGTTGTACGTTATACGATATACGTTATACGTTGTACATTACATGTTATGCGGTATACGTTATACGTTATACGTTCTACGTTATACGTTATACGTTACACGTTATACGTTATACGTTATACGTTATACGTTATACGTTATACGTTATACGTTGTACGTTATACGTTATACGTTATACATTATACGTTATACGTTATACGTTATACGTTATACGTTATACGTTATACATTATACGTTATACGTTATACGTTATACGTTATACGTTATACGTCATAGGTTATACATTATACGTTATGCGGTATACGTTTTACATTATACGTTATACGATATACGTTATACGTGATACGTTATACTTTGTACGTTATACGTTATACGTTATACGTTATACATTATACGTTATACGTTATACATTATACGTTATACGTTATACATTACATGTTATGCGTTATACGTTATACGTTATACGTTATACGTTATACGTTATACGTTATACGTTATACGTTATACGTTATACGTTATACGTTATACGTTATACGTTATACGTTATACGTTATACGTTATTAGTTATACGTTATACGTTATACGTTATACATTATACGTTATACGTTATACGTTATACGTTATACGTTATACGTTATACGTTATACGTTATACGTTATGCGTTATACGTTCTACGATATTCGTTATACTTTATACGTTATTAGTTATACGTTATACGTTATACGTTATACGTCATAGGTTATACGTTATACGTTATGCGTTATACGTTATACATTATACGTTATACGATATACGTTATACGTTATGCGTTATGCGTACTTCGTTACACGTTATACGTTATTGGGTATGCGTTATACGTTATACGTTATACGTTATACGTAATACGTTATACGTTATACATTATACGTTATACGTTATACATTACATGTTATGCGTTATACGTTATACGTTATACGTTATACGTTATACGTTATACGTTATACGTTATACGTTATACGTTGTACGTTATACGTTATACGTTATACGTTATACGTTATACGTTATACGTTATACGTTATACGTTATACGTTATACGTTATACGTTATACGTCATAGGTTATACGTTATACGTTATGCGGTATACGTTATACATTATACGTTATACGATATACGTTATACGTTATGCGTTATGCGTTCTTCGTTACACGTTATACGTTATTCGGTATGCGTTATACGTTATTCTTTATACGTTCTTCCTTACACGTTATACGTCATACGTTATACGTTACACGTTTTACGTTACGCGTTATACGTTATACGTTATACGTTATACGTTATACGTTATACGTTATACGTTATACGTTATACGTTATACGTTATACGTTGTACGTTATACGTTGTACGTTATACGTTATACGTTATACGTTATACGTTATACGTTATACGTTATACGTTATAAGTTATACGTTATACGTTATACGTTACACGTTATACGTTATACGTTATACGTTATACGTTATACGTTATACGTCATAAGTTATACGTTATACGTTATACGTTATACGTTATACGTTATACGTTATACGTTATGCGTTATACGTTCTACGATATTCGTTATACGTTATACGCTATTAGTTATACGTTATACGTTATACGTTATACGTTATACGTTATACGTCATAGGTTATACGTTATACGTTATGCGTTATACGTTATACATTATACGTTATACGTTATACGTTGTACGTTATACGTTATAAGTTGTACGTTATACGATATACGTTATACGTTATTCGTTATACGTACTTCGTTACACGTTATACGTTATACGTTATACGTTATACGTTATACGTTTTACGATATACGATATACGTTATACGTTATACGTTATACGTTATACGTTATACGTTATACGTTATACGTTATACTTTATACGTTATAGGTGTTACGTTATACGTTATACGTTATACGTTATTCGTAATACGTTATACGTGATACGTTATACATTGTACGTTATACGTTATACGTTATACGTTATACATTATACGTTATACGTTATACATTACATGTTATGCGTTATACGTTATACGTTATACGTTATACGTTATACGTTATACGTTATACGTTATACGTTATACGTTATACGTTATACGTTATACGTTATACGTTATACGTTATACGTTATTAGTTATACGTTATACGTTATACGTTATACGTTATACGTTATACGTTATACGTTATACGTTATACGTTATACGTTATACGTTATACGTTATACGTTATACGTTATACGTTATACGTTATACGTTATACGTTATACGTTGTACGTTATACGTTATAAGTTGTACGTTATACGATATACGTTATACGTTGTACATTACATGTTATGCGGTATACGTTACACGTTATACGTTCTACGTTATACGTTATACGTTATACGTTATACGTTATACGTTATACGTTATACGTTATACGTTATACGTTATACGTTATACGTTATACGTTATACGTTATACGTTATACGTTATACGTTGTACGTTATACGTTATAAGTTGTACGTTATACGATATACGTTATACGTTATTCTTTATACGTTCTTCGTTACACGTTATACGTTATACGTTATACGTTTTACGTTATTCGTTATACGTTATACGTTATACGTTATACGTTATACGTTATACGTTATACGTTATACGTTATACGTTATACGTTGTACGTTATACGTTATACGTTATACGTTGTACATTACATGTTATGCGTTATACGTTATACGTTATACGTTATACGTTATACGTTATACGTTGTACGTTATACGTTATACGTTATACGATATACGTTATACGTTATGCGTTATGCGTTCTTCGTTACACGTTATACGTTATTCGGTATGCGTTATACGTTATACGTTATACGTTATACGTTATACGTTCTACGTTATACGTTGTACGTTATACGTTATACGTTATACATTATACGTTATACGTTATACGTTATACGTTATACGTTATAGGTTATAAGTTATACGTTATACGTTATACGTTATACGTTATTAGTTATACGTTATACGTTATACGTTATACGTTATACGTTATACGTTATACGTTATACGTTATACGTTATACGTTATACGTTATACGTTATACGTTATACGTTATACGTTATACGTTATACGTTCTACGTTATACGCTGTACGTTATACGTTATACGTTATACATTATACGTTATACGTTATACGTTATACGTTATACGTTATAGGTTATAAGTTATACGTTGTACGTTATACGTTATACGTCATACGTTATTCGTTAGACGTACTTCGTTACACGTTATACGTTATACGTTATACGTTATACGTTATACGTTTTACGATATACGATATACGTTATACGTTATACGTTGTACGTTACACGATATACGTTATACGTTGTACATTACATGTTATGCGTTATACGTTATACGTTATACGTTATACGTTGTACATTACATGTTATGCGTTATACGTTATACGTTATACGTTATACGTTATACGTTATACGTTATATTTTATTCGTTATACGTTATACGTTATACGTTATACGTTATACGTTATACGTTATACGTTATACGTTATACGTTATACGTTATACGTTATACGTTATACGTTATATTTTATACGTTATACGTTATACGTTATACGTTATACGTTATACGTTATACGTTATGCGTTATACGTTATACGTTATACGTTATACGTTATACGTTATATTTTATACGTTATACGTTATACGTTATACGTTATACGTTATACGTTATACGTTACACGTTATACGTTAGGCGTTATACGTTATACGTTATACGTTATACGTTGTACGTTATACGTTGTACGTTATACGTTGTACGTTATACGTTATACGTTATACGTTATACGTTATACGTTATACGTTATACGTTATACGTTATACGTTATTCGTTATACGTTATACGTTATACGTTATACGTTATACGTTATACGTTATACGTTATACGTTATACGTTATACATTATACGTTATACGTTATACGTTATACGTTATACGTCATACGTCATAGGTTATATGTTATACGTTATGCGTTATACGTTATGCGTTATACGTTATACGTTATACGTTATGCATTATACGATGTACGATGTTCGTTATACGTTATACGTTATTAGTTATACGTTATACGGTATACGTTATACGTTGTACGTTACATGTTATAAGTTATACGTTATACGTTATACGATATACGTTATACGTTAAACGTTATACGTTATACGTTATACGTTATACGTTATACGTTATACATTATACGTTATACGTTATACGTTATACGTTATACGTTATACGTTATACGTTATACGTTATACGTTATACGTTATACGTTATACGTTATACGTTATACGTTACACGTTATACGTTAGGCGTTATACGTTATACGTTATACGTTATACGTTATACGTTATACGTTATACGTTATACGTTATACGTTATACGTTATACGTTATACGTTATACGTTATACGTTGTACGTTATACGTTGTACGTTATACGTTGTACGTTATACGTTATACGTTATACGTTATACGTTATACGTTATACGTTATACGTTATACGTTATTCGTTATACGTTATACGTTATACGTTATACGTTATACGTTATACGTTATACGTTATACGTTATACCTTATACGTTATACGTTATACGTTATACGTTATACGTCATACGTTATACGTTATACGTTATACGTTATACGTTATACGTTATACTTTATACGTTATACGTTATACGTTATACGTTATACGTTATACGTTATACTTTATACGTTATACGTTATACGTTATAGGTTATACGTTATACGTTATACGTTATACGTTATACGTTATACGTTATACGTTATACGTCATAGGTTATACGTTATACGTTATACGTTATACGTTATACGTTATGCGTTATACGTTATACGTTATACGTTATACGTTATACGTTATACGTTATATGTTATGCGTTATACGTTATACGTTATTAGTTATACGTTATACGGTATACGTTATACGTTGTACGTTATATGCTATACGTTACATGTTATACGTTATACATTATACGTTATACGTTATACGTTATACGTTATACGTTATACGTTATACGTTATACGTTATACGTCATAGGTTATACGTTATATGTTATACGTTATACGTTATACGTTATACGTCATACGTTATACGTTATAGGTTATACGTTATACGTTATACGTTATACGTTATACGTTATACGTTATACGTTATACGTTATACGTTATACGTTATACGTTATACGTTATACGTTATACGTTATACATTACATGTTATACGTTATACGTTATACGTTATACGTTATACGTTCTACGTTATACGTTATACGTTAAACGTTATACGTTATACGTTATACGTTATACGTTATACGTCATAAGTTATACGTCATACGTTATACGTTATACGTTATACGTTATACGTTATGCGTTATACGTTCTACGATATTCGTTATGCGTTATACGTTATTAGTTATACGTTATACGTTATACGTTATACGTCATAGGTTATACGTTATACGTTATACATTATACGTTATACGTTATACGTTGTACGTTATACGTTATAAGTTGTACGTTATACGATATACGTTATACGTTATTCGTTATACGTACTTCGTTACACGTTATACGTTATACGTTATACGTTATACGTTATACGTTTTACGATATACGATATACGTTATACGTTATACGTTATACGTTATACGTTATACGTTATACGTTATACGTTATACGTTATACGTTATACTTTATACGTTATAGGTGTTACGTTATACGTTATACGTTATACGTTATTCGTAATACGTTATACGTGATACGTTATACTTTGTACGTTATACGTTATACGTTATACGTTATACATTATACGTTATACGTTATACATTACATGTTATGCGTTATACGTTATACGTTATACGTTATACGTTATACGTTATACGTTATACGTTATACGTTATACGTTATACGTTATACGTTGTACGTTATACGTTATACGTTATACGTTATACGTTATACGTTATACGTTATACGTTATACGTTATACGTTGTACGTTATACGTTATAAGTTGCACGTTATACGATATACGTTATACGTTGTACATTACATGTTATGCGGTATACGTTATACGTTATACGTTCTACGTTATACGTTATACGTTATACGTTATACGTTATACGTTATACGTTATACGTTATACGTTATACGTTATACGTTATACGTTATACGTTATACGTTATACGTTATACGTTATACGTTATACGTTATACGTTATACGTTATACGTTGCACGTTATACGTTATAAGTTGTACGTTATACGATATACGTTATACGTTATTCTTTATACGTTCTTCGTTACACGTTATACGTTATACGTTATACGTTATACGTTTTACGTTATTCGTTATACGTTATACGTTATACGTTATACGTTATACGTTATACGTTATACGTTATACGTTATACGTTATACGTTGTACGTTATACGTTATACGTTATACATTATACGTTATACGTTATACGTTATACGTTATACGTTATACATTATACGTTATACGTTATACGTTATACGTTATGCGTTATACGTCATAGGTTATACATTATACGTTATGCGGTATACGTTTTACATTATACGTTATACGATATACGTTATACGTGATACGTTATACTTTGTACGTTATACGTTATACGTTATACGTTATACATTATACGTTATACGTTATACATTACATGTTATGCGTTATACGTTATACGTTATACGTTATACGTTATACGTTATACGTTATACGTTATTAGTTATACGTTATACGTTATACGTTATACGTCATAGGTTATACGTTATACGTTATACGTTATACGTTATACGTTATACGTTATACGTTATACGTTATACGTTATACGTTATACGTTATACGTTATACGTTGTACGTTATACGTTATAAGTTGTACGTGATACGATATACGTTATACGTTATTCTTTATACGTTCTTCCTTACACGTTATACGTGATACGTTATACGTTACACGTTTTACGTTATTCGTTATACGTTATACGTTATACGTTACACGTTTTACGTTATTCGTTATACGTTATACGTTATACGATATACGTTATACGTTATACGTTATACGTTATACGTTATACGTTATACGTTATACGTTATACGTTATACGTTATACGTTATACGTTATACGTTATACGTTATACGTTATACGTTATACGTTATACGTTATACGTTATACGTTATACGTTATACGTTATACGTTATACGTTATACGTTATACGTTATACGTTATACGTTATACGTTATACGTTATACGTTATACGTTATACGTTATACGTTACACGTTACACGTTATACCTCATAGGTTATACGTTATACGTTATACGTTATACGTTATACGTTATACGTTATACGTTATACGTTATACGTTATACGTTATACGTTATACGTTATACGTTATACGTTATACGTTTTACGTTATACGTTATACGTTACACGTTATACGTTATACGTTATACGTTATACGTTATACGTTATACGTTATACGTTATACGTTATACGTTATACGTTATACGTTATACGTTATACGTTATACGTTATACGTTATACGTTATACGTTATACGTTATACGTTATACATTATACGTTATACGTTGTACGTTATACGTTATAAGTTGTGCGTTTTACGATATACGTTATACGTTATTCGTTATACGTACTTCGTTACACGTTATACGTTATACGTTATACGTTATACGTTTTACGATTTACGATGTACGTTATACGTTATACGTTATACGTTATACGTTATACGTTATACGTTATACGTTATACGTTATACGTTATACGTTATACGTTGTACGTTATACGTTATGAGTTGTACGTTATACGATATACGTTATACGTTATACATTACATGTTATGCGTTATACGTTATACGTCATAAGTTATACGTTGTACGTTATACGTTATACGTTATACGTTATACGTTATACGTTATACGTTATGCGTTATACGTTCTACGATATTCGTTATACGTTATACTTTATTAGTTATACGTTATACGTTATACGTTATACGTTATACGTTATACGTTACACGTTATACGTTATACGTTGTACGTTATACGTTATACGTTATACGTTATACGTTATACGTTATACGTTTTACGTTATACGTTATACGTTATACGTTATACGTCATAAGTTATACGTTATACGTTATACGTTATACGTTATACGTTATACGTTATACGTTATACGTTATGCGTTATACGTTCTACGATATTCGTTATACGTTATACTTTATCAGTTATACGTTATACGTTATACGTTATACGTCATAGGTTATACGTTATACGTTATACGTTATACGTTATACGTTATACGTTATACGTTATACGTTATACGTTATACGTTATACGTTGTACGTTGTACGTTATACGTTATGAGTTGTACGTTATACGATATACGTTGTACGTTATTCTTTATACGTTATTCGTTACACGTTATACGTCATACGTTATACGTTATACGTTTTACGTTATTCGTTATACGTTATACGTTATACGATATACGTTATACGTTCTACGTTATACGTTATACGTTATACGTTATACGTTATACGTTATACGTTATACGTTATACGTTATACGTTATACGTTATACGTTATACGTTATACGTTATACGTTATACGTTATACGTTATACGTTATACGTTATAAGTTATACGTTATACGTTATACGTTATACGTTGTACGTTATACGTTATACGTTATACATTATACGTTATACGTTATACGTTACACGTTATACGTTATACGTCATAGGTTATACGTTATACGTTATGCGGTATACGTTATACATTATACGTTATACGATATACGTTATACGTTACACGTTACACGTTATACCTCATAGGTTATACGTTATACGTTATACGTTATACGTTATACGTTATACGTTATACGTTATACGTTATACGTTATACGTTATACGTTATACGTTATACGTTATACGTTATACGTTATACGTTATACGTTATACGTTATACGTTATACGTTATACGTTATACGTTGTACGTTATACGTTATACGTTATACGTTATACGTTATACGTTATACGTTTTACGTTATACGTTATACGTTATACGTTATACGTTATACGTTATACGTTATACGTTATACGTTATACGTTATACGCTATACGTCATAAGTTATACGTTATACGTTATACTTTATACGTTATACGTTATACGTTAAGCGTTATACGTTCTACGATATTCGTTATACGTTATACGTTATTAGTTATACGTTATACGTTATACGTTATACGTCATAGGTTATACGTTATACGTTATACGTTATACGTTATACGTTATACGTTATACGTTATACGTTATACGTTATACGTTATACGTTATACGTTATACGTTATACGTTATACGTTATACGTTATACGTTATACGTTATACGTTATACGTTGTACGTTATACGTTATAAGTTGTACGTTATACGATATACGTTATACGTTATTCTTTATACGTTATTCGTTACACGTTATACGTCATACGTTATACGTTATACGTTTTACGTTATTCGTTATACGTTATACGTTATACGATATACGTTATATGTTATACGTTATACGTTATACGTTATACGTTATACGTTATACGTTATACGTTATACGTTATACGTTATACGTTATACGTTATACGTTATACGTTATACGTTATACGTTATACGTTATACGTTTTACGTTATTCGTTATACGTTATACGTTATACGATATACGTTATATGTTATACGTTATACGTTATACGTTATACGTTATACGTTATACGTTATACGTTATGCGGTATACGTTATACATTATACGTTATACGATATACGTTATACGTTACACGTTACACGTTATACCTCATAGGTTATACGTTATACGTTATACGTTATACGTTATACGTTATACGTTATACGTTATACGTTATACGTTATACGTTATACGTTATACGTTATACGTTATACGTTATACGTTATACGTTATACGTTATACGTTATACGTTATACGTTATACGTTATACGTTGTACGTTATACGTTATACGTTATACGTTATACGTTATACGTTATACGTTTTACGTTATACGTTATACGTTATACGTCATACGTTATACGTTATACGTTATACGTTATACGTTATACGTTATACGCTATACGTCATAAGTTATACGTTATACGTTATACTTTATACGTTATACGTTATACGTTAAGCGTTATACGTTCTACGATATTCGTTGTACGTTATACGTTATTAGTTATACGTTATACGTTATACGTTATACGTCATAGGTTATACGTTATACGTTATACGTTATACGTTATACGTTATACGTTATACGTTATACGTTATACGTTATACGTTATACGTTATACGTTATACGTTATACGTTATACGTTATACGTTATACGTTATACGTTATACGTTATACGTTGTACGTTATACGTTATAAGTTGTACGTTATACGATATACGTTATACGTTATTCTTTATACGTTATTCGTTACACGTTATACGTCATACGTTATACGTTATACGTTTTACGTTATTCGTTATACGTTATACGTTATACGATATACGTTATATGTTATACGTTATACGTTATACGTTATACGTTATACGTTATACGTTATACGTTATACGTTATACGTTATACGTTATACGTTATACGTTATACGTTATACGTTATACGTTATACGTTATACGTTATACGTTATACGTTATACGTTATAAGTTATACGTTATACGTTATGCGTTATACGTTGTACGTTATACGTTATACGTTATACATTATACGTTATACGTTATACGTTATACTTTATACGTTATACGTCATAGGTTATACGTTATACGTTATGCGGTATACGTTATACATTATACGTTATACGATATACGTTATACGTTATGCGTTATGCGTGCTTCGTTACACGTTATTCGTTATTCGGTATGCGTTATACGTTATACGTTATACGTTATACGTTATATGTTATACGTTATACGTTATACGTTATACGTTATACGTTATACGTTATACGTTAAACGTTATACGTTATATTTTATACGTTATACGTTGTACGTTATACGTCATACCTTATACGTTACACGTTTTACGTTATTCGTTATACGTTATACGTTATACGATATACGTTATACGTTATACGTTATACGTTATACGTTATACGTTATACGTTATACGTTACACGTTATACGTTATACGTTATACGTTATACGTTATACGTTATACGTCATAAGTTATACGTTATACGTTATACGTTATACGTTATACGTTATACGTTATACGTTATACGTTATACGTTATACGTTATACGTTATACGTTATGCGGTATACGTTATACATTATACGTTATACGATATACGTTATACGTTATGCGTTATGCGTTCTTCGTTACACGTTATACGTTATTCGGTATGCGTTACACGTTATTCTTTATACGTTCTTCCTTACACGTTATACGTCATACGTTATACGTTACACGTTTTACGTTACGCGTTATACGTTATACGTTATACGTTATACGTTATACGTTATACGTTATACGTTATACGTTATACGTTATACGTTATACGTTGTACGTTATACGTTGTACGTTATACGTTATACGTTATACGTTATACGTTATACGTTATACGTTATACGTTATACGTTATACGTTATACGTTATACGTTACACGTTATACGTTATACGTTATACGTCATAGGTTATACGTTATACGTTATGCGTTATACGTTATACATTATACGTTATACGTTATACGTTGTACGTTATACGTTATAAGTTGTACGTTATACGATATACGTTATACGTTATTCGTTATACGTACTTCGTTACACGTTATACGTTATACGTTATACGTTATACGTTATACGTTTTACGATATACGATATACGTTATACGTTATACGTTATACGTTATACGTTATACGTTATACGTTATACGTTATACGTTATACGTTATACTTTATACGTTATAGGTGTTACGTTATACGTTATACGTTATACGTTATTCGTAATACGTTATACGTGATACGTTATACTTTGTACGTTATACGTTATACGTTATACGTTATACATTATACGTTATACATTACATGTTATGCGTTATACGTTATACGTTATACGTTATACGTTATACGTTATACGTTATACGTTATACGTTATACGTTATACGTTATACGTTGTACGTTATACGTTATACGTTATACGTTATACGTTATACGTTATACGTTATACGTTATACGTTATACGTTATTAGTTATACGTTATACGTTATACGTTATACGTCATAGGTTATACGTTATACGTTATACGTTATACGTTATACGTTATACGTTATACGTTATACGTTATACGTTATACGTTATACGTTATTAGCTATACGTTATACGTTATACGTTATACGTCATAGGTTATACGTTATACGTTATACGTTATACGTTATACGTTATACGTTATACGTTATACGTTATACGTTATACGTTATACGTTATACGTTGTACGTTATACGTTATAAGTTGTACGTTATACGATATACGTTATACGTTATTCTTTATACGTTCTTCCTTACACGTTATACGTCATACGTTATACGTTACACGTTTTACGTTATTCGTTATACGTTATACGTTATACGATATACGTTATACGTTATACGTTATACGTTATACGTTATACGTTATACGTTATACGTTATACGTTATACGTCATACGTTATACGTTACACGTTTTACGTTATTCGTTATACGTTGTACGTTATACGATATACGTTATACGTTATACGTTATACGTTATACGTTATACGTTATACGTTATACGTTATACGTTATACGTTATACGTTATACGTTATACGTTATACGTTATACGTTATACGTTATACGTTATACGTTATACGTTATACGTTGTACGTTATACGTTATAAGTTGTACGTTATACGATATACGTTATACGTTGTACATTACATGTTATGCGGTATACGTTATACGTTATACGTTCTACGTTATACGTTATACGTTATACGTTATACGTTATACGTTATACGTTATACGTTATACGTTATACGTTATACGTTATACGTTATACGTTATACGTTATACGTTATACGTTATACGTTGTACGTTATACGTTATAAGTTGTACGTTATACGATATACGTTATACGTTATTCTTTATACGTTCTTCGTTACACGTTATACGTTATACGTTATACGTTATACGTTATACTTTGTACGTTATACGTTATACGTTATACGTTATACATTATACGTTATACGTTATACATTACATGTTATGCGTTATACGTTATACGTTATACGTTATACGTTATACGTTATACGTTATACGTTATACGTTATACGTTGTACGTTATACGTTGTACGTTATACGTTGTACGTTATACGTTATACGTTATACGTTATACGTTATACGTTATACGTTATACGTTATACGTTATACGTTATACGTTATACGTTATACGTTATACGTTATACGTTATACGTTATACGTTATACGTTGTACGTTATACGTTATAAGTTGTACGTTATACGATATACGTTATACGTTGTACATTACATGTTATGCGGTATACGTTATACGTTATACGTTCTACGTTATACGTTATACGTTATACGTTATACGTTATACGTTATACGTTATACGTTATACGTTATACGTTATACGTTATACGTTATACGTTATACGTTATACGTTATACGTTATACGTTATACGTTGTACGTTATACGTTATAAGTTGTACGTTATACGATATACGTTATACGTTATTCTTTATACGTTCTTCGTTACACGTTATACGTTATACGTTATACGTTATACGTTATACGTTTTACGTTATTCGTTATACGTTATACGTTATACGTTATACGTTATACCTTATACGTTATACGTTATACGTTATACGTTGTACGTTATACGTTATACGTTATACATTATACGTTATACGTTATACGTTATACGTTATACGTTATACGTTATACGTTATACGTTATACGTTATACGTTATACGTCATAGGATATACGTTATACGTTATGCGGTATACGTTTTACATTATACGTTATACGATATACGTTATACGTGATACGTTATACTTTGTACGTTATACGTTATACGTTATACGTTATACATTATACGTTATACGTCATAGGTTATACGTTATACGTTATGCGGTATACGTTATACATTATACGTTATACGATATACGTTATACGTTATGCGTTATGCGTTATACGTTATACGTTGTACACTACATGTTATGCGTTATACGTTATACGTCATACGTTATACGTTACACGTTTTACGTTATTCGTTATACGTTATACGTTATACGATATACGTTATACGTTATACGTTATACGTTATACGTTATACGTTATACGTTATACGTTATACGTTATACGTTATACGTTATACGTTATACGTTATACGTTATACGTTATACGTTATACGTTATACGTTATAGGTTATACGTTATACGTTATACGTTATACGTTATACGTTATGCGGTATACGTTATACATTATACGTTATACGATATACGTTATACGTTATGCGTTATGCGTTCTTCGTTACACGTTATACGTTATTCGGTATGCGTTATACGTTATTCTTTATACGTTCTTCCTTACACGTTATACGTCATACGTTATACGTTACACGTTTTACGTTACGCGTTATACGTTATACGTTATACGTTATACGTTATACGTTATACGTTATACGTTATACGTCATACGTTATACGTTACACGTTTTACGTTATTCGTTATACGTTGTACGTTATACGATATACGTTATACGTTATACGTTATACGTTATACGTTATACGTTATACGTTATACGTTATACGTTATACGTTATACGTTATACGTTATACGTTATACGTTATACGTTATACGTTATACGTTATACGTTATACGTTATACGTTATACGTTATACGTTATACGTTGTACGTTATACGTTATAAGTTGTACGTTATACGATATACGTTATACGTTATTCTTTATACGTTCTTCCTTACACGTTATACGTCATACGTTATACGTTACACGTTTTACGTTATTCGTTATACGTTATACGTTATACGATATACGTTATACGTTATACGTTATACGTTATACGTTATACGTTATACGTTATACGTTATACGTTATACGTCATACGTTATACGTTACACGTTTTACGTTATTCGTTATACGTTGTACGTTATACGATATACGTTATACGTTATACGTTATACGTTATACGTTATACGTTATACGTTATACGTTATACGTTATACGTTATACGTTATACGTTATACGTTATACGTTATACGTTATACGTTATACGTTATACGTTATACGTTATACGTTATACGTTATACGTTATACGTTATACGTTATACGTTATACGTTATGCGGTATACGTTATACATTATACGTTATACGATATACGTTATACGTTATGCGTTATGCGTTCTTCGTTACACGTTATACGTTATTCGGTATGCGTTATACGTTATTCTTTATACGTTCTTCCTTACACGTTATACGTCATACGTTATACGTTACACGTTTTACGTTACGCGTTATACGTTATTCTTTATACGTTCTTCCTTACACGTTATACGTCATACGTTATACGTTACACGTTTTACGTTACGCGTTATACGTTATACGTTATACGTTATACGTTATACGTTATACGTTATACGTTATACGTTATACGTTATACGTTACACGTTATACGTTATACGTTATACGTTATACGTTATACGTTATACGTTATACGTTATACGTCATAAGTTATACGTTATACGTTATACGTTATACGTTATACGTTATACGTTATACGTTATACGTTATACGTTATACGTTATACGTTATACGTTATACGTTATACGTTATACGTTATACGTTATAGGTTATACGTTATACGTTATACGTTATACGTTATACGTTATGCGGTATACGTTATACATTATACGTTATACGATATACGTTATACGTTATGCGTTATGCGTTCTTCGTTACACGTTATACGTTATTCGGTATGCGTTATACGTTATTCTTTATACGTTCTTCCTTACACGTTATACGTCATACGTTATACGTTACACGTTTTACGTTACGCGTTATACGTTATACGTTATACGTTATACGTTATACGTTATACGTTATACGTTATACGTTATACGTTATACGTTATACGTTGTACGTTATACGTTATAAGTTGTACGTTATACGATATACGTTATACGTTATTCTTTATACGTTCTTCCTTACACGTTATACGTCATACGTTATACGTTACACGTTTTACGTTATTCGTTATACGTTATACGTTATACGATATACGTTATACGTTATACGTTATACGTTATACGTTATACGTTATACGTTATACGTTATACGTTATACGTCATACGTTATACGTTACACGTTTTACGTTATTCGTTATACGTTGTACGTTATACGATATACGTTATACGTTATACGTTATACGTTATACGTTATACGTTATACGTTATACGTTATACGTTATTCGTTATACGTTATACGTTATACGTTATACGTTATACGTTATACGTTATACGTTATACGTTATACGTTATACGTTATACGTTATACGTTATACGTTATACGTTATACGTTATGCGGTATACGTTATACATTATACGTTATACGATATACGTTATACGTTATACGTTATGCGTTATGCGTTCTTCGTTACACGTTATACGTTATTCGGTATGCGTTATACGTTATTCTTTATACGTTCTTCCTTACACGTTATACGTCATACGTTATACGTTACACGTTTTACGTTACGCGTTATACGTTATTCTTTATACGTTCTTCCTTACACGTTATACGTCATACGTTATACGTTACACGTTTTACGTTACGCGTTATACGTTATACGTTATACGTTATACGTTATACGTTATACGTTATACGTTATACGTTATACGTTATACGTTATACGTTGTACGTTATACGTTGTACGTTATACGTTATACGTTATACGTTATACGTTATACGTTATACGTTATACGTTATACGTTATACGTTATACGTTACACGTTATACGTTATACGTTATACGTTATACGTTATACGTTATACGTCATAAGTTATACGTTATACGTTATACGTTATACGTTATACGTTATACGTTATACGTTATACGTTATACGTCAAAGGTTATACGTTATACGTTATGCGTTATACGTTATACATTATACGTTATACGTTATACGTTGTACGTTATACGTTATTAGTTGTACGTTATACGATATACGTTATACGTTATTCGTTATACGTACTTCGTTACACGTTATACGCTATACGTTATACGTTATACGTTATATGTTTTACGATATACGATATACGTTATACGTTATACGTTATACGTTATACGTTATACGTTATACGTTATACGTTATACGTTATACGTTATACGTTATACGTTATACTTTATACGTTATAGGTGTTACGTTATACGTTATACGTTATACGTTATTCGTAATACGTTATACGTGATACGTTATACTTTGTACGTTATACGTTATACGTTATACGTTATACATTATACGTTATACGTTATACATTACATGTTATGCGTTATACGTTATACGTTATACGTTATACGTTATACGTTATACGTTATACGTTATACGTTATACGTTGTACGTTATACGTTGTACGTTATACGTTGTACGTTATACGTTATACGTTATACGTTATACGTTATACGTTATACGTTATACGTTATACGTTATACGTTATACGTTATACGTTATACGTTGTACGTTATACGTTATAAGTTGTACGTTATACGATATACGTTATACGTTGTACATTACATGTTATGCGGTATACGTTATACGTTATACGTTCTACGTTATACGTTATACGTTATACGTTATACGTTATACGTTATACGTTATACGTTATACGTTATACGTTATACGTTATACGTTATACGTTATACGTTATACGTTATACGTTGTACGTTATACGTTATAAGTTGTACGTTATACGATATACGTTATACGTTATTCTTTATACGTTCTTCGTTACACGTTATACGTTATACGTTATACGTTATACGTTATACGTTTTACGTTATTCCTTATACGTTATACGTTATACGTTATACGTTATACCTTATACGTTATACGTTATACGTTATACGTTGTACGTTATACGTTATACGTTATACATTATACGTTATACGTTATACGTTATACGTTATACGTTATACATTATACGTTATACGTTATACGTTATACGTTATACGTTATACGTCATAGGATATACGTTATACGTTATGCGGTATACGTTTTACATTATACGTTATACGTTGTACGTTATACGTTATACGTTATACATTATACGTTATACGTTATACGTTATACGTTATACGTTATACGTTATACGTCATAGGTTATACGTTATACGTTATGCGGTATACGTTATACATTATACGTTATACGATATACGTTATACGTTATGCGTTATGCGTTATACGTTATACGTTGTACACTACATGTTATGCGTTATACGTTATACGTCATACGTTATACGTTACACGTTTTACGTTATTCGTTATACGTTATACGTTATACGATATACGTTATACGTTATACGTTATACGTTATACGTTATACGTTATACGTTATACGTTATACGTTATACGTTATACGTTATACGTTATACGTTATACGTTATACGTTATACGTTATACGTTATACGTTATAGGTTATACGTTATACGTTATACGTTATACGTTATACGTTATGCGGTATACGTTATACATTATACGTTATACGATATACGTTATACGTTATGCGTTATGCGTTCTTCGTTACACGTTATACGTTATTCGGTATGCGTTATACGTTATTCTTTATACGTTCTTCCTTACACGTTATACGTCATACGTTATACGTTACACGTTTTACGTTACGCGTTATACGTTATACGTTATACGTTATACGTTATACGTTATACGTTATACGTTATACGTTATACGTTACACGTTATACGTTATACGTTATACGTTATACGTTATACGTTATACGTCATAAGTTATACGTTATACGTTATACGTTATACGTTATACGTTGTACGTTATACGTTATAAGTTGTACGTTATACGATATACGTTATACGTTATTCTTTATACGTTCTTCCTTACACGTTATACGTCATACGTTATACGTTACACGTTTTACGTTACGCGTTATACGTTATACGTTATACGTTATACGTTATACGTTATACGTTATACGTTATACGTTATACGTTATACGTTATACGTCATAGGTTATACGTTATACGTTATGCGTTATACGTTATACATTATACGTTATACGTTATACGTTGTACGTTATACGTTATTAGTTGTACGTTATACGATATACGTTATACGTTATTCGTTATACGTACTTCGTTACACGTTATACGCTATACGTTATACGTTATACGTTATATGTTTTACGATATACGATATACGTTATACGTTATACGTTATACGTTATACGTTATACGTTATACGTTATACGTTATACGTTATACGTGATACGTTATACGTTATACGTTATACTTTATACGTTATAGGTGTTACGTTATACGTTATACGTTATACGTTATTCGTAATACGTTATACGTGATACGTTATACTTTGTACGTTATACGTTATACGTTATACGTTATACATTATACGTTATACGTTATACATTACATGTTATGCGTTATACGTTATACGTTATACGTTATACGTTATACGTTATACGTTGTACGTTATACGTTATACGTTATACGTTATACGTTATACGTTATACGTTATACGTTATACGTTATACGTTATACGTTATACGTTGTACGTTATACGTTATAAGTTGTACGTTATACGATATACGTTATACGTTGTACATTACATGTTATGCGGTATACGTTATACGTTATACGTTCTACGTTATACGTTATACGTTATACGTTATACGTTATACGTTATACGTTATACGTTATACGTTATACGTTATACGTTATACGTTATACGTTATACGTTATACGTTATACGTTGTACGTTATACGTTATAAGTTGTACGTTATACGATATACGTTATACGTTATTCTTTATACGTTCTTCGTTACACGTTATACGTTATACGTTATACGTTATACGTTATACGTTTTACGTTATTCGTTATACGTTATACGTTATACGTTATACGTTATACCTTATACGTTATACGTTATACGTTATACGTTGTACGTTATACGTTATACGTTATACATTATACGTTATACGTTATACGTTATACGTTATACGTTATACATTATACGTTATACGTTATACGTTATACGTTATACGTTATACGTCATAGGATATACGTTATACGTTATGCGGTATACGTTTTACATTATACGTTATACGATATACGTTATACGTGATACGTTATACTTTGTACGTTATACGTTATACGTTATACGTTATACATTATACGTTATACGTTATACATTACATGTTATGCGTTATACGTTATACGTTACACGTTATACGTTATACGTTATACGTTATACGTTATACGTTATACGTTATACGTTATACGTTATACGTTACACGTTATACGTTATACGTTATACGTTATACGTTATACGTTATACGTCATAAGTTATACGTTATACGTTATACGTTATACGTTGTACGTTATACGTTATAAGTTGTACGTTATACGATATACGTTATACGTTATTCTTTATACGTTCTTCCTTACACGTTTTACGTCATACGTTATACGTTACACGTTTTACGTTACGCGTTATACGTTATACGTTATACGTTATACGTTATACGTTATACGTTATACGTTATACGTTATACGTTATACGTTATACGTTATACGTTGTACGTTATACGTTGTACGTTATACGTTATACGTTATACGTTATACGTTATACGTTATACGTTATACGTTATACGTTATACGTTATACGTTATACGTTACACGTTATACGTTATACGTTATACGTTATACGTTATACGTTATACGTTATACGTTGTACGTTATACGTTATAAGTTGTACGTTATACGATATACGTTATACGTTATTCTTTATACGTTCTTCCTAACACGTTATACGTCATACGTTATACGTTACACGTTTTACGTTATTCGTTATACGTTATACGTTATACGATATACGTTATACGTTATACGTTATACGTTATACGTTATACGTTATACGTTGTACGTTATACGTTATACGTTATACATTATACGTTATACGTTATACGTTATACGTTATACGTTATACGTTATACGTTATACGTTATACGTTATACGTTATACGTTATACGTTATACGTTATACGTTATACGTTATACGTTATACGTTGTACGTTATACGTTATACGTTATACATTATACGTTATACGTTATACGTTATACGTTATACGTTATACGTCATAGGTTATACGTTATACGTTATGCGGTATACGTTATACATTATACGTTATACGATATACGTTATACGTTATGCGTTATGCGTTATACGTTATACGTTGTACACTACATGTTATGCGTTATACGTTATACGTCATACGTTATACGTTACACGTTTTACGTTATTCGTTATACGTTATACGTTATACGATATACGTTATACGTTATACGTTATACGTTATACGTTATACGTTATACGTCATACGTTATACGTTATACGTTATACGTTATACGTTATACGTTATACGTTATACGTTATACGTTATACGTTATACGTTATACGTTATAGGTTATACGTTATACGTTATACGTTATACGTTATACGTTATGCGGTATACGTTATACATTATACGTTATACGATATACGTTATACGTTATGCGTTATGCGTTCTTCGTTACACGTTATACGTTATTCGGTATGCGTTATACGTTATTCTTTATACGTTCTTCCTTACACGTTATACGTCATACGTTATACGTTACACGTTTTACGTTACGCGTTATACGTTATACGTTATACGTTATACGTTATACGTTATACGTTATACGTTATACGTTATACGTTACACGTTATACGTTATACGTTATACGTTATACGTTATACGTTATACGTCATAAGTTATACGTTATACGTTATACGTTATACGTTGTACGTTATACGTTATAAGTTGTACGTTATACGATATACGTTATACGTTATTCTTTATACGTTCTTCCTTACACGTTATACGTCATACGTTATACGTTACACGTTTTACGTTACGCGTTATACGTTATACGTTATACGTTATACGTTATACGTTATACGTTATACGTTATACGTTATACGTTATACGTTATACGTTGTACGTTATACGTTGTACGTTATACGTTATACGTTATACGTTATACGTTATACGTTATACGTTATACGTTATACGTTATACGTTATACGTTATACGTTACACGTTATACGTTATACGTTATACGTTATACGTTATACGTTATACGTCATAAGTTATACGTTATACGTTATACGTTATACGTTATACGTTATACGTTATACGTTATGCGTTATACGTTCTACGATATTCGTTATACGTTATACGTTATTAGTTATACGTTATACGTTATACGTTATACGTTATACGTTATACGTCATAGGTTATACGTTATACGTTATGCGTTATACGTTATACATTATACGTTATACGTTATACGTTGTACGTTATACGTTATAAGTTGTACGTTTTACGATATACGTTATACGTTATTCGTTATACGTACTTCGTTACACGTTATACGTTATACGTTATACGTTATACGTTATACGTTTTACGATATACGATATACGTTATACGTTATACGTTATACGTTATACGTTATACGTTATACGTTATACGTTATACGTTATACGTTATACGTTATACTTTATACGTTATAGGTGTTACGTTATACGTTATACGTTATACGTTATTCGTAATACGTTATACGTGATACGTTATACTTTGTACGTTATACGTTATACGTTATACGTTATACATTATACGTTATACATTACATGTTATGCGTTATACGTTATACGTTATACGTTATACGTTATACGTTATACGTTATACGTTATACGTTATACGTTATACGTTATACGTTGTACGTTATACGTTATACGTTATACGTTATACGTTATACGTTATACGTTATACGTTATACGTTATACGTTATACGTTATTAGTTATACGTTATACGTTATACGTTATACGTCATAGGTTATACGTTATACGTTATACGTTATACGTTATACGTTATACGTTATACGTTATACGTTATACGTTATACGTTATTAGTTATACGTTATACGTTATACGTTATACGTCATAGGTTATACGTTATACGTTATACGTTATACGTTATACGTTATACGTTTTACGTTATACGTTATACGTTATACGTTATACGTTATACGTTATACGTTGTACGTTATACGTTATAAGTTGTACGTTATACGATATACGTTATACGTTATTCTTTATACGTTCTTCCTTACACGTTATACGTCATACGTTATACGTTACACGTTTTACGTTATTCGTTATACGTTATATGTTATACGATATACGTTATACGTTATACGTTATACGTTATACGTTATACGTTATACGTTATACGTTATACGTTATACGTCATACGTTATACGTTACACGTTTTACGTTATTCGTTATACGTTGTACGTTATACGATATACGTTATACGTTATACGTTACACGTTATACGTTATACGTTATACGTTATACGTTATACGTTATACGTCATAAGTTATACGTTATACGTTATACGTTATACGTTATACGTTATACGTTATACGTTATACGTCATAGGTTATACGTTATACGTTATGCGTTATACGTTATACATTATACGTTATACGTTATACGTTGTACGTTATACGTTATAAGTTGTACGTTATACGATATACGTTATACGTTATTCGTTATACGTACTTCGTTACACGTTATACGCTATACGTTATACGTTATACGTTATATGTTTTACGATATACGATATACGTTATACGTTATACGTTATACGTTATACGTTATACGTTATACGTTGTACGTTATACGTTATACGTTGTACACTACATGTTATGCGTTATACGTTATACGTCATACGTTATACGTTACACGTTTTACGTTACGCGTTATACGTTATACGTTATACGTTATACGTTATACGTTATACGTCATACGTTATACGTTATACGTTATACGTTATACGTTGTACGTTATACGTTGTACGTTATACGTTATACGTTATACGTTATACGTTATACGTTATACGTTATACGTTATACGTTATACGTTACACGTTATACGTTATACGTTATACGTTATACGTTATACGTTATACGTCATAAGTTATACGTTATACGTTATACGTTATACGTTATACGTTATACGTTATACGTTATACGTTATACGTTATACGTTATACTTTATACGTTATAGGTGTTACGCTATACGTTATACGTTATACGTTATTCGTAATACGTTATACGTGATACGTTATACTTTGTACGTTATACGTTATACGTTATACGTTATACATTATACGTTATACGTTATACATTACATGTTATGCGTTATACGTTATACGTTATACGTTATACGTTATACGTTATACGTTATACGTTATACATTACATGTTATGCGTTATACGTTATACGTTATACGTTATACGTTATACGTTATACGTTATACGTTATACGTTATACGTTATACGTTATACGTTGTACGTTATACGTTATACGTTATACGTTATACGTTATACGTTATACGTTATACGTTATACGTTATACGTTATACGTTATACGTTACACGTTATACGTTATACGTTATACGTTATACGTTATACGTTATACGTCATAAGTTATACGTTATACGTTATACGTTATACGTTATACGTTATACGTTATACGTTATACGTTATACGTTATACGTTATACGTTATACTTTATACGTTATAGGTGTTACGTTATACGTTATACGTTATACGTTATTCGTAATACGTTATACGTGATACGTTATACTTTGTACGTTATACGTTATACGTTATACGTTATACATTATACGTTATACGTTATACATTACATGTTATGCGTTATACGTTATACGTTATACGTTATACGTTATACGTTATACGTTATACGTTATACGTTATACGTTATACGTTATACGTTGTACGTTATACGTTATACGTTATACGTTATACGTTATACGTTATACGTTATACGTTATACGTTATACGTTATACGTTATACGTTATACGTTATACGTTATACGTTATACGTTATACGTTATACGTTATACGTTATACGTTATACGTTACACGTTATACGTTATACGTTATACGTTATACGTTATACGTTATACGTCATAAGTTATACGTTATACGTTATACGTTATACGTTATACGTTATACGTTATACGTTATACGTTATACGTTATACGTTATACGTTATACGTCATACGTTATACGTTATACGTTATACGTTATACGTTATACGTTATACGTTATACGTTATACGTTATACGTTATACGTTATGCGGTATACGTTATACATTATACGTTATACGATATACGTTATACGTTATGCGTTATGCGTTCTTCGTTATACGTTACACGTTATACGTTATACGTTATACGTTATACGTTATACGTTATACGTCATAAGTTATACGTTATACGTTATACGTTATACGTTATACGTTATACGTTATACGTTATACGTTATACGTTATACGTTATACGTTATACTTTATACGTTATAGGTGTTACGTTATACGTTATACGTTATACGTTATTCGTAATACGTTATACGTTATACGTTATACGTTATTCGTAATACGTTATACGTGATACGTTATACTTTGTACGTTATACGTTATACGTTATACGTTATACATTATACGTTATACGTTATACATTACATGTTATGCGTTATACGTTATACGTTATACGTTATACGTTATACGTTATACGTTATACGTTATACGTTATACGTTATACGTTATACGTTGTACGTTATACGTTATACGTTATACGTTATACGTTATACGTTATACGTTATACGTTATACGTTATACGTTATACGTTATACGTTATACGTTATACGTTATACGTTATACGTTATACGTTATACGTTATACGTTGTACGTTATACGTTAAAAGTTGTACGTTATACGATATACGTTATACGTTATTCTTTATACGTTCTTCCTTACACGTTATACGTCATACGTTATACGTTACACGTTTTACGTTATTCGTTATACGTTATACGTTATACGATATACGTTATACGTTATACGTTATACGTTATACGTTATACGTTATACGTTATACGTTATACGTTATACGTTATACGTTATACGTTGTACGTCATACCTTATACGTTACACGTTTTACATTATTCGTTATACGTTATACGTTATACGATATACGTTATACGTTATACGTTATACGTCATACGTTATACGTTATACGTTATACGTTATACGTTATACGTTATACGTTATACGTTATACGTTATACGTTATACGTCATACGTTATACGTTATACGTTATACGTTATACGTTATACGTTATACGTTATACGTTATACGTTATACGTTATACGTTATGCGGTATACGTTATACATTATACGTTATACGATATACGTTATACGTTATGCGTTATGCGTTCTTCGTTACACGTTATACGTTATTCGGTATGCGTTATACGTTATTCTTTATACGTTCTTCCTTACACGTTATACGTCATACGTTATACGTTACACGTTTTACGTTACGCGTTATACGTTATACGTTATACGTTATACGTTATACGTTATACGTTATACGTTGTACGTTATACGTTGTACGTTATACGTTATACGTTATACGTTATACGTTATACGTTATACGTCATAAGTTATACGTTATACGTTATACGTTATACGTTATACGTTATACGTTATACGTTATGCGTTATACGTTCTACGATATTCGTTATACGTTATACGTTATTAGTTATACGTTATACGTTATACGTTATACGTTATACGTTATACGTCAAAGGTTATACGTTATACGTTATGCGTTATACGTTATACATTATACGTTATACGTTATACGTTGTACGTTATACGTTATAAGTTGTACGTTATACGATATACGTTATACGTTATACGTTATACGTTATACGTCATAAGTTATACGTTATACGTTATACGTTATACGTTATACGTTATACGTTATACGTTATACGTTATACGTTATACGTTATACTTTATACGTTATAGGTGTTACGTTATACGTTATACGTTATACGTTATTCGTAATACGTTATACGTGATACGTTATACTTTGTACGTTATACGTTATACGTTATACGTTATACATTATACGTTATACGTTATACATTACATGTTATGCGTTATACGTTATACGTTATACGTTATACGTTATACGTTATACGTTATACGTTATACGTTATACGTTATACGTTATACGTTGTACGTTATACGTTATACGTTATACGTTATACGTTATATTATACGTTATACGTTATACGTTATACGTTATACGTTATACGTTATACGTTATACGTTATACGTTATACGTTATACGTTATGCGTTATACGTTATACGTTACACGTTATACGTTATACGTTATACGTTATACGTTATACGTTATACGTCATAAGTTATACGTTATACGTTATACGTTATACGTTATACGTTATACGTTATACGTTATACGTTATACGTTATACGTTATACTTTATACGTTATAGGTGTTACGTTATACGTTATACGTTATACGTTATTCGTAATACGTTATACGTGATACGTTATACGTTATACGTCATACGTTATACGTTATACGTTATACGTTATACGTTGTACGTTATACGTTGTACGTTATACGTTATACGTTATACGTTATACGTTATACGTTATACGTTATACGTTATACGTTACACGTTATACGTTATACGTTATACGTTATACGTTATACGTTATACGTCATAAGTTATACGTTATACGTTATACGTTATACGTTATACGTTATACGTTATACGTTATACGTTATACGTTATACTTTATACGTTATAGGTGTTACGCTATACGTTATACGTTATACGTTATTCGTAATACGTTATACGTGATACGTTATACTTTGTACGTTATACGTTATACGTTATACGTTATACATTATACGTTATACGTTATACATTACATGTTATGCGTTATACGTTATACGTTATACGTTATACGTTATACGTTATACGTTATACGTTATACATTACATGTTATGCGTTATACGTTATACGTTATACGTTATACGTTATACGTTATACGTTATACGTTATACGTTATACGTTATACGTTATACGTTATACGTTGTACGTTATACGTTATACGTTATACGTTATACGTTATACGTTATACGTTATACGTTATACGTTATACGTTATACGTTATACGTTACACGTTATACGTTATACGTTATACGTTATACGTTATACGTTATACGTCATAAGTTATACGTTATACGTTATACGTTATACGTTATACGTTATACGTTATACGTTATACGTTATACGTTATACGTTATACTTTATACGTTATAGGTGTTACGTTATACGTTATACGTTATACGTTATTCGTAATACGTTATACGTGATACGTTATACTTTGTACGTTATACGTTATACGTTATACGTTATACATTATACGTTATACGTTATACATTACATGTTATGCGTTATACGTTATACGTTATACGTTATACGTTATACGTTATACGTTATACGTTATACGTTATACGTTATACGTTATACGTTGTACGTTATACGTTATACGTTATACGTTATACGTTATACGTTATACGTTATACGTTATACGTTATACGTTATACGTTATACGTTATACGTTATACGTTGTACGTTATACGTTATAAGTTGTACGTTATACGATATACGTTATACGTTGTACATTACATGTTATGCGGTATACGTTATACGTTGTACGTTATACGTTCTACGTTATACGTTATACGTTATACGTTATACGTTATACGTTATACGTTATACGTTATACGTTATACGTTATACGTTATACGTTATACGTTATACGTTATACGTTGTACGTTATACGTTATAAGTTGTACGTTATACGATATACGTTATACGTTATTCTTTATACGTTCTTCGTTACACGTTATACCTTATACGTTATACGTTATACGTTTTACGTTATTCGTTATACGTTATACGTTATACGTTATACGTTATACGTTATACGTTATACGTTATACGTTATACGTTATACGTTGTACGTTATACGTTATACGTTATACATTATACGTTATACGTTATACGTTATACGTTATACGTTATACGTTATACGTTATACGTTATACGTTATACGTCATAGGTTATACGTTATACGTTATGCGGTATACGTTATACATTATACGTTATACGATATACGTTATACGTGATACGTTATACTTTGTACGTTATACGTTATACGTTATACGTTATACATTATACGTTATACGTTATACATTACATGTTATGCGTTATACGTTATACGTTATACGTTATACGTTATACGTCATAAGTTATACGTTATACGTTATACGTTATACGTTATACGTTATACGTTATACGTTATACGTTATACGTTATACTTTATACGTTATAGGTGTTACGCTATACGTTATACGTTATACGTTATTCGTAATACGTTATACGTGATACGTTATACTTTGTACGTTATACGTTATACGTTATACGTTATACATTATACGTTATACGTTATACATTACATGTTATGCGTTATACGTTATACGTTATACGTTATACGTTATACGTTATACGTTATACGTTATACATTACATGTTATGCGTTATACGTTATACGTTATACGTTATACGTTATACGTTATACGTTATACGTTATACGTTATACGTTATACGTTATACGTTATACGTCATAAGTTATACGTTATACGTTATACGTTATACGTTATACGTTATACGTTATACGTTATACGTTATACGTTATACTTTATACGTTATAGGTGTTACGCTATACGTTATACGTTATACGTTATTCGTAATACGTTATACGTGATACGTTATACTTTGTACGTTATACGTTATACGTTATACGTTATACATTATACGTTATACGTTATACATTACATGTTATGCGTTATACGTTATACGTTATACGTTATACGTTATACGTTATACGTTATACGTTATACATTACATGTTATGCGTTATACGTTATACGTTATACGTTATACGTTATACGTTATACGTTATACATTATACGTTATACGTTATACGTTATACGTTATACGTTATACGTTATACGTTATACGTTATACGTTATACGTCATAGGTTATACGTTATACGTTATGCGGTATACGTTATACATTATTCGTTATACGATATACGTTATACGTGATACGTTATACGTTATACGTTATACGTTGTACGTTATACGTTATACGTTATACATTATACGTTATACGTTATACGTTATACGTTATACGTTATACGTTATACGTTATACGTTATACGTTATACGTCATAGGTTATACGTTATACGTTATGCGGTATACGTTATACATTATACGTTATACGATATACGTTATACGTGATACGTTATACTTTGTACGTTATACGTTATACGTTATACGTTATACTTTATACGTTATAGGTGTTACGCTATACGTTATACGTTATACGTTATTCGTAATACGTTATACGTGATACGTTATACTTTGTACGTTATACGTTATACGTTATACGTTATACATTATACGTTATACGTTATACATTACATGTTATGCGTTATACGTTATACGTTATACGTTATACGTTATACGTTATACGTTATACGTTATACATTACATGTTATGCGTTATACGTTATACGTTATACGTTATACGTTATACGTTATACGTTATACGTTATACGTTATACGTTATACGTTATACGTTGTACGTTATACGTTATACGTTATACGTTATACGTTATACGTTATACGTTATACGTTATACGTTATACGTTATACGTTATACGTTACACGTTATACGTTATACGTTATACGTTATACGTTATACGTTATACGTCATAAGTTATACGTTATACGTTATACGTTATACGTTATACGTTATACGTTATACGTTATACGTTATACGTTATACGTTATACTTTATACGTTATAGGTGTTACGTTATACGTTATACGTTATACGTTATTCGTAATACGTTATACGTGATACGTTATACTTTGTACGTTATACGTTATACGTTATACGTTATACATTATACGTTATACGTTATACATTACATGTTATGCGTTATACGTTATACGTTATACGTTATACGTTATACGTTATACGTTATACGTTATACGTTATACGTTATACGTTATACGTTGTACGTTATACGTTATACGTTATACGTTATACGTTATACGTTATACGTTATACGTTATACGTTATACGTTATACGTTATACGTTATACGTTATACGTTGTACGTTATACGTTATAAGTTGTACGTTATACGATATACGTTATACGTTGTACATTACATGTTATGCGGTATACGTTATACGTTATACGTTATACGTTCTACGTTATACGTTATACGTTATACGTTATACGTTATACGTTATACGTTATACGTTATACGTTATACGTTATACGTTATACGTTATACGTTATACGTTATACGTTGTACGTTATACGTTATAAGTTGTACGTTATACGATATACGTTATACGTTATTCTTTATACGTTCTTCGTTACACGTTATACCTTATACGTTATACGTTATACGTTTTACGTTATTCGTTATACGTTATACGTTATACGTTATACGTTATACGTTATACGTTATACGTTATACGTTATACGTTATACGTTGTACGTTATACGTTATACGTTATACATTATACGTTATACGTTATACGTTATACGTTATACGTTATACGTTATACGTTATACGTTATACGTTATACGTCATAGGTTATACGTTATACGTTATGCGGTATACGTTATACATTATACGTTATACGATATACGTTATACGTGATACGTTATACTTTGTACGTTATACGTTATACGTTATACGTTATACATTATACGTTATACGTTATACATTACATGTTATGCGTTATACGTTATACGTTATACGTTATACGTTATACGTTATACGTTATACGTTATACGTTATACGTTATACGTTATACGTTATACGTTATACGTTATTAGTTGTACGTTATACGTTATACGTTATACGTCATAGGTTATACGTTATACGTTATACGTTATACGTTATACGTTATACGTTATACGTTATACGTTATACGTTATACGTTATACGTTATACGTTATACGTTGTACGTTATACGTTATAAGTTGTACGTTATACGATATACGTTATACGTTATTCTTTATACGTTCTTCCTTACACGTTATACGTCATACGTTATACGTTACACGTTTTACGTTATTCGTTATACGTTATACGTTATACGATATACGTTATACGTTATACGTTATACGTTATACGTTATACGTTATACGTTATACGTTATACGTTATACGTTATACGTTGTACGTCATACCTTATACGTTACACGTTTTACGTTATTCGTTATACGTTATACGTTATACGATATACGTTATACGTTATACGTTATACGTTATACGTTATACGTTATACGTTATACGTTATACGTTATACGTTATACGTTATACGTCATACGTTATACGTTATACGTTATACGTTATACGTTATACGTTATACGTTATACGTTATACGTTATACGTTATACGTTATACGTTATGCGGTATACGTTATACATTATACGTTATACGATATACGTTATACGTTATGCGTTATGCGTTCTTCGTTACACGTTATACGTTATTCGGTATGCGTTATACGTTATTCTTTATACGTTCTTCCTTACACGTTATACGTCATACGTTATACGTTACACGTTTTACGTTACGCGTTATACGTTATACGTTATACGTTATACGTTATACGTTATA
Organism: Ptiloglossa arizonensis; assembly: GCF_051014685.1. NCBI lineage: Eukaryota > Metazoa > Arthropoda > Insecta > Hymenoptera > Colletidae > Ptiloglossa > Ptiloglossa arizonensis. The sequence goes on from NW_027478547.1 coordinate 372,471, forward strand.
CGTTATACGTTGTACGTTATACGTTGTACGTTATACGTTATACGTTATACGTTATACGTTATACGTTATACGTCATAAGTTATACGTTATACGTTATACGTTATACGTTATACGTTATACGTTATACGTTATGCGTTATACGTTCTACGATATTCGTTATACGTTATACGTTATTAGTTATACGTTATACGTTATACGTTATACGTTATACGTTATACGTCAAAGGTTATACGTTATACGTTATGCGTTATACGTTATACATTATACGTTATACGTTATACGTTGTACGTTATACGTTATAAGTTGTACGTTATACGATATACGTTATACGTTATTCGTTATACGTACTTCGTTACACGTTATACGTTATACGTTATACGTTATACGTTATACGTTTTACGATATACGATATACGTTATACGTTATACGTTATACGTTATACGTTATACGTTATACGTTATACGTTATACGTTATACGTTATACGTTATACTTTATACGTTATAGGTGTTACGTTATACGTTATACGTTATACGTTATTCGTAATACGTTATACGTGATACGTTATACTTTGTACGTTATACGTTATACGTTATACGTTATACGTTATACGTTATACGTTATACGTTATACGTTATACGTTATACGTTATACGTTGTACGTTATACGTTATACGTTATACGTTATACGTTATACGTTATACGTTATACGTTATACGTTATACGTTATACGTTATACGTTATACGTTATACGTTATACGTTATACGTTATACGTTATACGTTATACGTTATACGTTGTACGTTGTACGTTATACATTACATGTTATGCGTTATACGTTATACGTTATACGTTATACGTTATACGTTATACGTTATACGTTATACGTTATACGTTATACGTTATACGTTGTACGTTATACGTTATACGTTATACGTTATACGTTATACGTTATACGTTATACGTTATACGTTATACGTTATACGTTATACGTTATACGTTATACGTTATACGTTGTACGTTATACGTTATAAGTTGTACGTTATACGATATACGTTATACGTTGTACATTACATGTTATGCGGTATACGTTATACGTTATACGTTCTACGTTATACGTTATACGTTATACGTTATACGTTATACGTTATACGTTATACGTTATACGTTATACGTTATACGTTATACGTTATACGTTATACGTTATACGTTATACGTTATTAGTTATACGTTATACGTTATACGTTATACGTCATAGGTTATACGTTATACGTTATACGTTATACGTTATACGTTATACGTTATACGTTATACGTTATACGTTATACGTTATACGTTATACGTTATACGTTATACGTTATACGTTATACGTTATACGTTATACGTTATACGTTATACGTTATACGTTATACGTTATACGTTATACGTTATACGTTATACGTTCTACGTTATACGTTATACGTTATACGTTATATTTTATACGTTATACGTTATACGTTATACGTTATACGTTATACGTTATACGTTATACGTTACACGTTACACGTTATACCTGATAGGTTATACGTTATACGTTATACGTCATACGTTATACGTTATACGTTATACGTTATACGTTATACGTCATAGGTTATACGTTATACGTTATACGTTATGCGTTATACGTTATGCGTTATACGTTATACGTTATACGTTATGCGTTATACGTTGTACGATATTCGTTATACGTTATACGTTATTAGTTATACGTTATACGGTATACGTTATACGTTATACGTTATACGTTATACGTTATACGTCATAAGTTATACGTTATACGTTATACGTTATACGCTATACGGCATAAGTTATACGTTATACGTTATACGTTATACGTTATACGTTATACGTTATACGTTATACGTTATACGTTATACGTTATACGTTATACGTTATACGTTACACGTTACACGTTATACCTCATAGGTTATACGTTATACGTTATACGTTATACGTTATACGTTATACGTTATACGTTATACGTTATACGTTATACGTTATACGTTTTACGTTATACGTTATACGTTATACGTTATAGGTTATACGTTATACGTTATACGTTATACGTTATACGTTATACGTTATACGCTATACGTCATAAGTTATACGTTATACGTTATACGTTATACGTTATACGTTATACGTTATACGTTATACGCTATACGTTATACGTTATACGTTATACGTTATACGTTATACGTTATACGTCATAAGTTATACGTTATACGTTATACGTTATACGTTATACGTTATACGTTATACGTTATACGTTATACGTTATACGTTATACGTTATACGTTATACGTTATACGTTATACGTTATACGTTATACGTTATACGTTATACGTTATACGTTATACGTTATACGTTATACGTTATACGTTATACGTTATACGTTATACGTTATACGTTATACGTTATACGTTATACGTTCTACGTTATACGTTATACGTTATACGTTATATTTTATACGTTATACGTTATACGTTATACGTTATACGTTATACGTTATACGTTATACGTTACACGTTACACGTTATACCTGATAGGTTATACGTTATACGTTATACGTCATACGTTATACGTTATACGTTATACGTTATACGTTATACGTCATAGGTTATACGTTATACGTTATACGTTATGCGTTATACGTTATGCGTTATACGTTATACGTTATACGTTATGCGTTATACGTTGTACGATATTCGTTATACGTTATACGTTATTAGTTATACGTTATACGGTATACGTTATACGTTATACGTTATACGTTATACGTTATACGTCATAAGTTATACGTTATACGTTATACGTTATACGCTATACGTCATAAGTTATACGTTATACGTTATACGTTATACGTTATACGTTATACGTTATACGTTATACGTTATACGTTATACGTTATACGTTATACGTTATACGTTACACGTTACACGTTATACCTCATAGGTTATACGTTATACGTTATACGTTATACGTTATACGTTATACGTTATACGTTATACGTTATACGTTATACGTTATACGTTTTACGTTATACGTTATACGTTATACGTTATACGTTATACGTTATACGTTATACGTTATACGTTATACGTTATACGTTATACGCTATACGTCATAAGTTATACGTTATACGTTATACGTTATACGTTGTACGTTATACGTTATACGTTATACGCTATACGTTATACGTTATACGTTATACGTTATACGTTATACGTTATACGTCATAAGTTATACGTTATACGTTATACGTTATACGTTATACATTATACGTTATACGTTATGCGTTATACGTTCTACGATATTCGTTATACGTTATACTTTATTAGTTATACGTTATACGTTATACGTTATACGTCATAGGTTATACGTTATACGTTATACGTTATACGTTATACGTTATACGTTATACGTTATACGTTATACGTTATACGTTATACGTTATACGTTATACGTTGTACGTTGTACGTTATACGTTATAAGTTGTACGTTATACGATATACGTTGTACGTTATTCTTTATACGTTATTCGTTACACGTTATGCGTCATACGTTATACGTTATACGTTTTACGTTATTCGTTATACGTTATACGTTATACGATATACGTTATACGTTATACGTTATACGTAATACGTTATACGTTATACGTTATACGTTATACGTTATACGTTATACGTTATACGTTGTACGTTATACGTTATACGTTATACGTTATAAGTTATACGTTATACGTTATACGTTATACGTTGTACGTTATACGTTATACGTTATACATTATACGTTATACGTTATACGTTATACGTTATACGTTATACGTCATAGGTTATACGTTATACGTTATGCGGTATACGTTATACATTATACGTTATACGATATACGTTATACGTTATGCGTTATGCGTTCTTCGTTACACGTTATGCGTTATGCGTTCTTCGTTACACGTTATACGTTATTCGGTATGCGTTATACGTTATACGTTATACGTTATACGTTATACGTTATACGTTATACGTTATACGTTATACGTTATACGTTATACGTTATACGTTATACGTTATACGTTATACGTTATACGTTATACGTTATACGTTATACGTTATACGTTATACGTTGTACGTTATACGTTATACGTTATACGTTATACGTTATACGTTATACGTTTTACGTTATACGTTATACGTTATACGTTATACGTTATACGTTATACGTTATACGTTATACGTTATACGTTATACGTTATACGTTATAAGTTGTACGTTATACGATATACGATATACGTTATTGTTTATACGTTATTCGTTACACGTTATAAGTTGTACGTTATACGATATACGTTATACGTTATTCTTTATACGTTATTCGTTACACGTTATACGTCATACGTTATACGTTATACGTTTTACGTTATTCGTTATACGTTATACGTTATACGATATACGTTATACGTTATACGTTATACGTTATACGTTATACGTTATACGTTATACGTTATACGTTATACGTTATACGTTATACGTTATACGTTACACGTTATACGTTATTAGTTATACGTTATATGTTATACGTTATACGTTATACGTTATACGTTATACGTTATACGTTACACGTTATACGTTATACGTTATACGTTATACGTTATACGTTATACGTCATAAGTTATACGTTATACGTTATACGTTATACGTTATACGTTATACGTTATACGTTATACGTTATACGTTATACGTTATACGTTATACGTTATACTTTATACGTTATAGGTGTTACGTTATACGTTATACGTTATACGTTATTCGTAATACGTTATACGTGATAGGTTATACTTTGTACGTTATACGTTATACGTTATACGTTATACATTATACGTTATACGTTATACATTACATGTTATGCGTTATACGTTATACGTTATACGTTATACGTTATACGTTATACGTTATACGTTATACGTTATACGTTATACGTTATACGTTGTACGTTATACGTTATACGTTATACGTTATACGTTATACGTTATACGTTATACGTTATACGTTATACGTTATACGTTATACGTTATACGTTATACGTTATACGTTGTACGTTATACGTTATAAGTTGTACGTTATACGATATACGTTATACGTTGTACATTACATGTTATGCGGTATACGTTATACGTTATACGTTCTACGTTATACGTTATACGTTATACGTTATACGTTATACGTTATACGTTATACGTTATACGTTATACGTTATACGTTATACGTTATACGTTATACGTTATACGTTATACGTTATTAGTTATACGTTATACGTTATACGTTATACGTCATAGGTTATACGTTATACGTTATACGTTATACGTTATACGTTATACGTTATACGTTATACGTTATACGTTATACGTTATACGTTGTACGTTATACGTTATAAGTTGTACGTTATACGATATACGTTATACGTTATTCTTTATACGTTCTTCCTTACACGTTATACGTCATACGTTATACGTTACACGTTTTACGTTATTCGTTATACGTTATACGTTATACGATATACGTTATACGTTATACGTTATACGTTATACGTTATACGTTATACGTTATACGTTATACGTTATACGTTATACGTTATACGTCATACCTTATACGTTACACGTTTTACGTTATTCGTTATACGTTATACGTTATACGATATACGTTATACGTTATACGTTATACGTTATACGTTATACGTTATACGTTATACGTTATACGTTATACGTTATACGTTATACGTCATACGTTATACGTTATACGTTATACGTTATACGTTATACGTTATACGTTATACGTTATACGTTATACGTTATACGTTATGCGGTATACGTTATACATTATACGTTATACGATATACGTTATACGTTATGCGTTATGCGTTCTTCGTTACACGTTATACGTTATTCGGTATGCGTTATACGTTATTCTTTATACGTTCTTCCTTACACGTTATACGTCATACGTTATACGTTACACGTTTTACGTTACGCGTTATACGTTATACGTTATACGTTATACGTTATACGTTATACGTTATACGTTATACGTTATACGTTATACGTTATACGTTATACGTTGTACGTTATACGTTGTACGTTATACGTTATACGTTATACGTTATACGTTATACGTTATACGTCATAAGTTATACGTTATACGTTATACGTTATACGTTATACGTTATACGTTATACGTTATGCGTTATACGTTCTACGATATTCGTTATACGTTATACGTTATTAGTTATACGTTATACGTTATACGTTATACGTTATACGTTATACGTCAAAGGTTATACGTTATACGTTATGCGTTATACGTTATACATTATACGTTATACGTTATACGTTGTACGTTATACGTTATAAGTTGTACGTTATACGATATACGTTATACGTTATTCGTTATACGTACTTCGTTACACGTTATACGTTATACGTTATACGTTATACGTTATACGTTTTACGATATACGATATACGTTATACGTTATACGTTATACGTTATACGTTATACGTTATACGTTATACGTTATACGTTATACGTTATACGTTATACGTTATACGTTATACGTTATACTTTATACGTTATAGGTGTTACGTTATACGTTATACGTTATACGTTATTCGTAATACGTTATACGTGATACGTTATACTTTGTACGTTATACGTTATACGTTATACGTTATACATTATACGTTATACGTTATACATTACATGTTATGCGTTATACGTTATACGTTATACGTTATACGTTATACGTTATACGTTATACGTTATACGTTTTACGTTATTCGTTATACGTTATACGTTATACGTTATACGTTATACGTTATACGTTATACGTTATACGTTATACGTTGTACGTTATACGTTATACGTTATACATTATACGTTATACGTTATACGTTATACGTTATACGTTATACATTATACGTTATACGTTATACGTTATACGTTATACGTTATACGTCATAGGTTATACGTTATACGTTATGCGGTATACGTTTTACATTATACGTTATACGATATACGTTATACGTGATACGTTATACTTTGTACGTTATACGTTATACGTTATACGTTATACATTATACGTTATACGTTATACGTTATACGTTATACGTTATACATTATACGTTATACGTTATACGTTATACGTTATACGTTATACGTCATAGGTTATACGTTATACGTTATGCGGTATACGTTTTACATTATACGTTATACGATATACGTTATACGTGATACGTTATACTTTGTACGTTATACGTTATACGTTATACGTTATACATTATACGTTATACGTTATACATTACATGTTATGCGTTATACGTTATACGTTATACGTTATACGTTATACGTTATACGTTATACGCTATACGTTATACGTTATACGTTATACGTTATTAGTTATACGTTATACGTTATACGTTATACGTTATACGTCATAGGTTATACGTTATACGTTATACGTTATACGTTATACGTTATACGTTATACGTTATACGTTATACGTTATACGTTATACGTTATACGTTATACGTTGTACGTTATACGTTATAAGTTGTACGTTATACGATATACGTTATACGTTATTCTTTATACGTTCTTCCTTACACGTTATACGTCATACGTTATACGTTACACGTTTTACGTTATTCGTTATACGTTATACGTTATACGATATACGTTATACGTTATACGTTATACGTTATACGTTATACGTTATACGTTATACGTTATACGTTATACGTTATACGTTATACGTTGTACGTCATAGGTTATACGTTATACGTTATGCGGTATACGTTATACATTATACGTTATACGATATACGTTATACGTTATGCGTTATGCGTTATACGTTATACGTTGTACACTACATGTTATGCGTTATACGTTATACGTCATACGTTATACGTTACACGTTTTACGTTACGCGTTATACGTTATACGTTATACGTTATACGTTATACGTTATACGTCATACGTTATACGTTATACGTTATACGTTATACGTTGTACGTTATACGTTGTACGTTATACGTTATACGTTATACGTTATACGTTATACGTTATACGTTATACGTTATACGTTACACGTTATACGTTATACGTTATACGTTATACGTTATACGTTATACGTCATAAGTTATACGTTATACGTTATACGTTATACGTTATACGTTATACGTTATACGTTATACGTTATACGTTATACGTTATACTTTATACGTTATAGGTGTTACGTTATACGTTATACGTTATACGTTATTCGTAATACGTTATACGTGATACGTTATACTTTGTACGTTATACGTTATACGTTATACGTTATACATTATACGTTATACGTTATACATTACATGTTATGCGTTATACGTTATACGTTATACGTTATACGTTATACGTTATACGTTATACGTTATACGTTATACGTTATACGTTATACGTTATACGTTATACGTTATACGTTATACGTTATACGTTATACGTTATACGTTATACGTCATAGGTTATACGTTATACGTTATGCGGTATACGTTATACATTATACGTTATACGATATACGTTATACGTGATACGTTATACTTTGTACGTTATACGTTATACGTTATACGTTATACATTATACGTTATACGTTATACATTACATGTTATGCGTTATACGTTATACGTTATACGTTATACGTTATACGTTATAAGTTGTACGTTATACGATATACGTTATACGTTATTCTTTATACGTTCTTCGTTACACGTTATACCTTATACGTTATACGTTATACGTTTTACGTTATTCGTTATACGTTATACGTTATACGTTATACGTTATACGTTATACGTTATACGTTATACGTTATACGTTATACGTTATACGTTATACGTTATACGTTATACGTTGTACGTTATACGTTATACGTTATACGTTATACGTTATACGTTATACGTTATACGTTATACGTTGTACGTTATACGTTATAAGTTGTACGTTATACGATATACGTTATACGTTATTCTTTATACGTTCTTCCTTACACGTTATACGTCATACGTTATACGTTACACGTTTTACGTTATTCGTTATACGTTATACGTTATACGATATACGTTATACGTTATACGTTATACGTTATACGTTATACGTTATACGTTATACGTTATACGTTATACGTCATACCTTATACGTTACACGTTTTACGTTATTCGTTATACGTTATACGTTATACGATATACGTTATACGTTATACGTTATACGTTATACGTTATACGTTATACGTTATACGTTATACGTTATACGTTATACGTTATACGTTATACGTTATACGTTATACGTTATACGTTATACGTTATACGTTATACGTTATACGTTATACGTTATACGTTATACGTTATACGTTATACGTTATACGTTATGCGGTATACGTTATACATTATACGTTATACGATATACGTTATACGTTATGCGTTATGCGTTCTTCGTTACACGTTATACGTTATTCGGTATGCGTTATACGTTATTCTTTATACGTTCTTCCTTACACGTTATACGTCATACGTTATACGTTACACGTTTTACGTTACGCGTTATACGTTATACGTTATACGTTATACGTTATACGTTATACGTTATACGTTATACGTTATACGTTATACGTTATACGTTATACGTTATACGTTGTACGTTATACGTTGTACGTTATACGTTGTACGTTATACGTTATACGTTATACGTTATACGTTATACGTTATACGTTATACGTTATACGTTATACGTTATACGTCATACCTTATACGTTACACGTTTTACGTTATTCGTTATACGTTATACGTTATACGATATACGTTATACGTTATACGTTATACGTTATACGTTATACGTTATACGTTATACGTTATACGTTATACGTTATACGTTATACGTTATACGTTATACGTTATACGTTATACGTTATACATTACATGTTATGCGTTATACGTTATACGTTATACGTTATACGTTATACGTTATAAGTTGTACGTTATACGATATACGTTATACGTTATTCTTTATACGTTCTTCGTTACACGTTATACCTTATACGTTATACGTTATACGTTTTACGTTATTCGTTATACGTTATACGTTATACGTTATACGTTATACGTTATACGTTATACGTTATACGTTATACGTTATACGTTATACGTTATACGTTATACGTTATACGTTGTACGTTATACGTTATACGTTATACGTCATACCTTATACGTTACACGTTTTACGTTATACGTTATACGTTATACGTTATACGATATACGTTATACGTTATACGTTATACGTTATACGTTATACGTTATACGTTATACGTTATACGTTATACGTTATACGTTATACGTTATACGTTATACGTTATACGTTGTACGTTATACGTTATAAGTTGTACGTTATACGATATACGTTATACGTTATTCTTTATACGTTCTTCCTTACACGTTATACGTCATACGTTATACGTTACACGTTTTACGTTATTCGTTATACGTTATACGTTATACGATATACGTTATACGTTATACGTTATACGTTATACGTTATACGTTATACGTTATACGTTATACGTTATACGTCATACCTTATACGTTACACGTTTTACGTTATTCGTTATACGTTATACGTTATACGATATACGTTATACGTTATACGTTATACGTTATACGTTATACGTTATACGTTATACGTTATACGTTATACGTTATACGTTATACGTTATACGTTATACGTTATACGTTATACGTTATACGTTATACGTTATACGTTATACGTTATACGTTATACGTTATACGTTATACGTTATACGTTATACGTTATACGTTATGCGGTATACGTTATACATTATACGTTATACGATATACGTTATACGTTATGCGTTATGCGTTCTTCGTTACACGTTATACGTTATTCGGTATGCGTTATACGTTATTCTTTATACGTTCTTCCTTACACGTTATACGTCATACGTTATACGTTACACGTTTTACGTTACGCGTTATACGTTATACGTTATACGTTATACGTTATACGTTATACGTTATACGTTATACGTTATACGTTATACGTTATACGTTATACGTTATACGTTGTACGTTATACGTTGTACGTTATACGTTGTACGTTATACGTTATACGTTATACGTTATACGTTATACGTTATACGTTATACGTTATACGTTATACGTTATACGTTATACGTTACACGTTATACGTTATACGTTATACGTTATACGTTATACGTTATACGTCATAAGTTATACGTTATACGTTATACGTTATACGTTATACGTTATACGTTATGCGTTATACGTTCTACGATATTCGTTATACGTTATACATTATACGTTATACGTTATACGTTGTACGTTATACGTTATAAGTTGTACGTTATACGATATACGTTATACGTTATTCGTTATACGTACTTCGTTACACGTTATACGTTATACGTTATACGTTATACGTTATACGTTTTACGATATACGATATACGTTATACGTTATACGTTATACGTTATACGTTATACGTTATACGTTATACGTTATACGTTATACGTTATACGTTATACGTTATACTTTATACGTTATAGGTGTTACGTTATACGTTATACGTTATACGTTATTCGTAATACGTTATACGTGATACGTTATACTTTGTACGTTATACGTTATACGTTATACGTTATACATTATACGTTATACGTTATACATTACATGTTATGCGTTATACGTTATACGTTATACGTTATACGTTATACGTTATACGTTATACGTTATACGTTTTACGTTATTCGTTATACGTTATACGTTATACGTTATACGTTATACGTTATACGTTATACGTTATACGTTATACGTTGTACGTTGTACGTTATACGTTATACGTTATACGTTATACGTTATACGTTATACGTTATACGTTATACGTTATACGTTACACGTTATACGTTATACGTTATACGTTATACGTAATACGTTATACGTCATAAGTTATACGTTATACGTTATACGTTATACGTTATACGTTATACGTTATACGTTATACGTTATACTTTATACGTTATAGGTGTTACGTTATACGTTATACGTTATACGTTATTCGTAATACGTTATACGTGATACGTTATACTTTGTACGTTATACGTTATACGTTATACGTTATACATTATACGTTATACGTTATACATTACATGTTATGCGTTTTAGGTTATACGTTATACGTTATACGTTATATGTTATACGTTATACGTTATACGTTATACGTTATACTTTATACGTTATAGGTGTTACGTTATACGTTATACGTTATACGTTATACGTTATACGTTATACGTTATACGTTATACGTTATACGTTATACGTTATACGTTATACGTTATACGTTATACGTTGTACGTTATACTTTGTACGTTATACGTTATACGTTATACGTTATACATTATACGTTATACGTTATACATTACATGTTATGCGTTATACGTTATACGTTATACGTTATACGTTATACGTTATACGTTATACGCTATACGTTATACGTTATACGTTATACGTTATACGTTATACGTTGTACGTCATAGGTTATACGTTATACGTTATGCGGTATACGTTATACATTATACGTTATACGATATACGTTATACGTTATGCGTTATGCGTTATACGTTATACGTTGTACACTACATGTTATGCGTTATACGTTATACGTCATACGTTATACGTTACACGTTTTACGTTACGCGTTATACGTTATACGTTATACGTTATACGTTATACGTTATACGTCATACGTTATACGTTATACGTTATACGTTATACGTTGTACGTTATACGTTGTACGTTATACGTTATACGTTATACGTTATACGTTATACGTTATACGTTATACGTTATACGTTATACGTTACACGTTATACGTTATACGTTATACGTTATACGTTATACGTTATACGTCATAAGTTATACGTTATACGTTATACGTTATACGTTATACGTTATACGTTATACGTTATACGTTATACTTTATACGTTATAGGTGTTACGTTATACGTTATACGTTATACGTTATTCGTAATACGTTATACGTGATACGTTATACTTTGTACGTTATACGTTATACGTTATACGTTATACATTATACGTTATACGTTATACATTACATGTTATGCGTTATAGGTTATACGTTATACGTTATACGTTATATGTTATACGTTATACGTTATACGTTATACGTTATACGTTATACGTTGTACGTTATACGTTATACGTTATACGTTATACGTTATACGTTATACGTTATACGTTATACGTTATACGTTATACGTTATACGTTGTACGTTATACGTTATAAGTTGTACGTTATACGATATACGTTATACGTTGTACATTACATGTTATGCGGTATACGTTATACGTTATACGTTCTACGTTATACGTTATACGTTATACGTTATACGTTATACGTTATACGTTATACGTTATACGTTATACGTTATACGTTATACGTTATACGTTATACGTTGTACGTTATACGTTATAAGTTGTACGTTATACGATATACGTTATACGTTATTCTTTATACGTTCTTCGTTACACGTTATACCTTATACGTTATACGTTATACGTTTTACGTTATTCGTTATACGTTATACGTTATACGTTATACGTTATACGTTATACGTTATACGTTATACGTTATTCGTTATACGTTGTACGTTATACGTTATACGTTATACATTATACGTTATACGTTATACGTTATACGTTATACGTTATACGTTATACGTTATACGTTATACGTTATACGTTATACGTTATACGTCATAGGTTATACGTTATACGTTATGCGGTATACGTTATACATTATACGTTATACGATATACGTTATACGTGATACGTTATACTTTGTACGTTATACGTTATACGTTATACGTTATACATTATACGTTATACGTTATACATTACATGTTATGCGTTATACGTTATACTATATACGTTATACGTTATACGTTATACGTTATACGTTATACGTTATACGTTATACGTTATACGTTATACGTTATAAGTTATACGTTTTACGTTATACGTTATACGTCATAGGTTATACGTTATACGTTATACGTTATACGTTATACGTTATACGTTATACGTTATACGTTATACGTTATACGTTATACGTTATACGTTATACGTTGTACGTTATACGTTATAAGTTGTACGTTATACGATATACGTTATACGTTATTCTTTATACGTTCTTCCTTACACGTTATACGTCATACGTTATACGTTACACGTTTTACGTTATTCGTTATACGTTATACGTTATACGATATACGTTATACGTTATACGTTATACGTTATACGTTATACGTTATACGTTATACATTATACGTTATACGATATACGTTATACGTTATGCGTTATGCGTTCTTCGTTACACGTTATGCGTTATGCGTTCTTCGTTACACGTTATACGTTATTCGGTATGCGTTATACGTTATACGTTATACGTTATACGTTATACGTTATACGTTATACGTTATACGTTATACGTTATACGTTATACGTTATACGTTATACGTTATACGTTATACGTTATACGTTATACGTTATACGTTATACGTTATACGTTATACGTTATACGTTATACGTTATACGTTGTACGTTATACGTTATACGTTATACGTTATACGTTATACGTTATACGTTTTACGTTATACGTTATACGTTATACGTTATACGTTATACGTTATACGTTATACGTTATACGTTATACGTTATACGTTATAAGTTGTACGTTATACGATATACGTTATACGTTATTGTTTATACGTTATTCGTTACACGTTATAAGTTGTACGTTATACGATATACGTTATACGTTATTCTTTATACGTTATTCGTTACACGTTATACGTCATACGTTATACGTTATACGTTTTACGTTATTCGTTATACGTTATACGTTATACGATATACGTTATACGTTATACGTTATACGTTATACGTTATACGTTATACGTTATACGTTATACGTTATACGTTATACGTTATACGTTATACGTTATACGTTATACGTTATACGTTATACGTTATACGTTATACGTTATACGTTATACGTTATACGTTATACGTTATACGTTATACGTTATACGTTGTACGTTATACGTTATACGTTATACGTTATACGTTATACGTTATACGTTATACGTTATACGTTATACGTTATACGTTATACGTTATACGTTATACGTTGTACGTTATACGTTATAAGTTGTACGCTATACGATATACGTTATACGTTGTACATTACATGTTATGCGGTATACGTTATACGTTATACGTTCTACGTTATACGTTATACGTTATACGTTATACGTTATACGTTATACGTTATACGTTATACGTTATACGTTATACGTTATACGTTATACGTTATACGTTGTACGTTATACGTTATACGTTATACATTATACGTTATACGTTATACGTTATACGTTATACGTTATACGTTATACGTTATACGTTATACGTTATACGTCATAGCTTATACGTTATACGTTATGCGGTATACGTTATACATTATACGTTATACGATATACGTTATACGTGATACGTTATACTTTGTACGTTATACGTTATACGTTATACGTTATACATTATACGTTATACGTTATACATTACATGTTATGCGTTATACGTTATACGTTATACGTTATACGTTATACGTTATACGTTATACGTTATACATTATACGTTATTCGTTATACGTTATACGTTATTAGTTATACGTTTTACGTTATACGTTATACGTCATAGGTTATACGTTATACGTTATACGTTATACGTTATACGTTGTACGTTATACGTTATACGTTATACGTTATACGTTATACGTTATACGTTATACGTTGTACGTTATACGTTATAAGTTGTACGTTATACGATATACGTTATACGTTATTCTTTATACGTTCTTCCTTACACGTTATACGTCATACGTTATACGTTACACGTTTTACGTTATTCGTTATACGTTATACGTTATACGATATACGTTATACGTTATACGTTATACGTTATACGTTATACGTTATACGTTGTACGTTATACGTTATACGTTATACGTCATAGGTTATACGTTATACGTTATGCGGTATACGTTATACATTATACGTTATACGATATACGTTATACGTGATACGTTATACTTTGTACGTTATACGTTATACGTTATACGTTATACATTATACGTTATACGTTATACATTACATGTTATGCGTTATACGTTATACGTTATACGTTATACGTTATACGTTATACGTTATACGTTATACGTTATACATTATACGTTATTCGTTATACGTTATACGTTATTAGTTATACGTTTTACGTTATACGTTATACGTCATAGGTTATACGTTATACGATATACGTTATACGTTATACGTTATACGTTATACGTTATACGTTATACGTTATACGTTATACGTTATACGTTATACGTTATACGTTATACGTTATACGTTATACGTTGTACGTTATACGTTATAAGTTGTACGTTATACGATATACGTTATACGTTATTCTTTATACGTTCTTCAATACACGTTATACCTTATACGTTATAAGTTGTACGTTATACGATATACGTTATACGTTATTCTTTATACGTTCTTCCTTACACGTTATACGTCATACGTTATACGTTACACGTTTTACGTTATTCGTTATACGTTATACGTTATACGTTATACGTTATACGTTATACGTTATACGTTATACGTTATACGTTATACGTTATACGTTATACGTTGTACGTTATACGTTATACGTTATACATTATACGTTATACGTTATACGTTATACGTTATACGTTATACGTTATACGTTATACGTTATACGTTATACGTCATAGGTTATACGTTATACGTTATGCGGTATACGTTATACATTATACGTTATACGATATACGTTATACGTGATACGTTATACTTTGTACGTTATACGTTATACGTTATACGTTATACATTATACGTTATACGTTATACATTACATGTTATGCGTTATACGTTATACGTTATACGTTATACGTTATACGTTATACGTTATACGTTATACATTATACGTTATTCGTTATACGTTATACGTTATTAGTTATACGTTTTACGTTATACGTTATACGTCATAGGTTATACGTTATACGTTATACGTTATACGTTATACGTTGTACGTTATACGTTATACGTTATACGTTATACGTTATACGTTATACGTTATACGTTGTACGTTATACGTTATAAGTTGTACGTTATACGATATACGTTATACGTTATTCTTTATACGTTCTTCCTTACACGTTATACGTCATACGTTATACGTTACACGTTTTACGTTATTCGTTATACGTTATACGTTATACGATATACGTTATACGTTATACGTTATACGTTATACGTTATACGTTATACGTTGTACGTTATACGTTATACGTTATACGTCATAGGTTATACGTTATACGTTATGCGGTATACGTTATACATTATACGTTATACGATATACGTTATACGTGATACGTTATACTTTGTACGTTATACGTTATACGTTATACGTTATACATTATACGTTATACGTTATACATTACATGTTATGCGTTATACGTTATACGTTATACGTTATACGTTATACGTTATACGTTATACGTTATACGTTATACATTATACGTTATTCGTTATACGTTATACGTTATTAGTTATACGTTTTACGTTATACGTTATACGTCATAGGTTATACGTTATACGTTATACGTTATACGTTATACGTTATACGTTATACGTTATACGTTATACGTTATACGTTATACGTTATACGTTATACGTTATACGTTATACGTTATACGTTATACGTTGTACGTTATACGTTATAAGTTGTACGTTATACGATATACGTTATACGTTATTCTTTATACGTTCTTCGTTACACGTTATACCTTATACGTTATAAGTTGTACGTTATACGATATACGTTATACGTAATTCTTTATACGTTCTTCCTTACACGTTATACGTCATACGTTATACGTTACACGTTTTACGTTATTCGTTATACGTTATACGTTATACGATATACGTTATACGTTATACGTTATACGTTATACGTTATACGTTATACGTTATACGTTATACGTTATACGTCATACCTTATACGTTACACGTTTTACGTTATTCGTTATACGTTATACGTTATACGATATACGTTATACGTTATACGTTATACGTTATACGTTATACGTTATACGTTATACGTTATACGTTATACGTTATACGTTATACGTTATACGTTATACGTTATACGTTATACGTTATACGTTATACGTTATACGTTATACGTTATACGTTATACGTTATACGTTATGCGGTATACGTTATACATTATACGTTATACGATATACGTTATACGTTATTCTTTATACGTTCTTCCTTACACGTTATACGTCATACGTTATACGTTACACGTTTTACGTTATTCGTTATACGTTATACGTTATACGATATACGTTATACGTTATACGTTATACGTTATACGTTATACGTTATACGTTATACGTTATACGGTATACGTTTTACATTATACGTTATACGATATACGTTATACGTGATACGTTATACTTTGTACGTTATACGTTATACGTTATACGTTATACATTATACGTTATACGTTATACATTACATGTTATGCGTTATACGTTATACGTTATACGTTATACGTTATACGTTATACGTTATACGCTATACGTTATACGTTATACGTTATACGTTATTAGTTATACGTTATACGTTATACGTTATACGTCATAGGTTATACGTTATACGTTATACGTTATACGTTATACGTTATACGTTATACGTTATACGTTATACGTTATACGTTATACGTTATACGTTATACGTTGTACGTTATACGTTATAAGTTGTACGTTATACGATATACGTTATACGTTATTCTTTATACGTTCTTCCTTACACGTTATACGTCATACGTTATACGTTACACGTTTTACGTTATTCGTTATACGTTATACGTTATACGATATACGTTATACGTTATACGTTATACGTTATACGTTATACGTTATACGTTATACGTTATACGTTATACGTTACACGTTATACGTTATACGTTATACGTTATACGTTATACGTTATACGTCATAAGTTATACGTTATACGTTATACGTTATACGTTATACGTTATACGTTATACGTTATACGTTATACGTTATACGTTATACGTTATACGTTATACGTTATACGTTATACGTTATACGTTATACGTTGTACGTTATACGTTATACGTTATACGTTATACGTTATACGTTATACGTTATACGTTATACGTTATACGTCATAAGTTATACGTTATACGTTATACGTTATACGTTATACGTTATACGTTATACGTTATACGTTATACGTTATACGTTATACGTTATACGTTATACGTTATACGTTATACGTTATACGTTATACGTTGTACGTTATACGTTATACGTTATACGTTATACGTTATACGTTATACGTTATACGTTACACGTTATACGTTATACGTTATACGTTATACGTTATACGTTATACGTCATAAGTTATACGTTATACGTTATACGTTATACGTTATACGTTATACGTTATACGTTATACGTTATACGTTATACGTTATACGTTATACGTTATACGTTATACGTTATACGTTGTACGTTATACGTTATAAGTTGTACGTTATACGATATACGTTATACGTTGTACATTACATGTTATGCGGTATACGTTATACGTTATACGTTATACGTTATACGTCATAAGTTATACGTTATACGTTATACGTTATACGTTATACGTTATACGTTATACGTTATACGTTATACGTTATACGTTATACGTTATACGTTATACGTTATACGTTATACGTTATACGTTATACGTTATACGTTGTACGTTATACGTTATACGTTATACGTTATACGTTATACGTTATACGTTATACGTTATACGTTATACGTTATACGTTATACGTTGTACGTTATACGTTATACGTTATACGTTATACGTCATAGGTTATACGTTATACGTTATGCGGTATACGTTATACATTATACGTTATACGATATACGTTATACGTGATACGTTATACTTTGTAGGTTATACGTTGTACGTTATACGTTATACGTTGTACATTACATGTTATGCGGTATACGTTATACGTTATACGTTCTACGTTATACGTTATACGTTATACGTTATACGTTATACGTTATACGTTATACGTTATACGTTATACGTTATACGTTATACGTTATACGTTGTACGTTATACGTTATAAGTTGTACGTTATACGATATACGTTATACGTTATACGTTATACGTCATAAGTTATACGTTATACGTTATACGTTATACGTTATACGTTATACGTTATACGTTATACGTTATACGTTATACGTTATACGTTATACGTTATACGTTATACGTTATACGTTATACGTTATACGTTGTACGTTATACGTTATACGTTATACGTTATACGTTATACGTTATACGTTATACGTTATACGTTATACGTTATACGTTATACGTTGTACGTTATACGTTATACGTTATACGTTATACGTTCTACGTTATACGTTATACGTTATACGTTATACGTTATACGTTATACGTTATACGTTATACGTTATACGTTATACGTTATACGTTACACGTTATACGTTATACGTTATACGTTATACGTTATACGTTATACGTTATACGTTATACGTTATACGTTATACGTTATACGTTATACGTTACACGTTATACGTTATACGTTATACGTTATACGTTATACGTTATACGTCATAAGTTATACGTTATACGTTATACGTTATACGTTATACGTTATACGTTATACGTTATACGTTATACGTTATACGTTATACGTTATACGTTATACGTTATACGTTATACGTTATACGTTATACGTTATACGTTATACGTTGTACGTTATACGTTATACGTTATACGTTATACGTTATACGTTATACGTTATACGTTATACGTTATACGTTATACGTTATACGTTGTACGTTATACGTTATAAGTTGTACGTTATACGATATACGTTATACGTTATTCTTTATACGTTCTTCGTTACACGTTATACCTTATACGTTATACGTTATACGTTTTACGTTATTCGTTATACGTTATACGTTATACGTTATACGTTATACGTTATACGTTATACGTTATACGTTATACGTTATACGTTGTACGTTATACGTTATACGTTATACATTATACGTTATACGTTATACGTTATACGTTATACGTTATACGTTATACGTTATACGTTATACGTTATACGTTATACGTCATAGGTTATACGTTATACGTTATGCGGTATACGTTATACATTATACGTTATACGATATACGTTATACGATATACGTTATACGTTATACGATATACGTTATACGTTATGCGTTATGCGTTATACGTTATACATTATACGTTATACGTTATACATTACATGTTATGCGTTATACGTTATACGTTATACGTTATACGTTATACGTTATACGTTATACGTTATACGTTATACGTTATACGTTATACGTTATACGTTATTAGTTATACGTTATACGTTATACGTTATACGTCATAGGTTATACGTTATACGTTATACGTTATAAGTTATACGTTATACGTTATACGTTATACGTTATACGTTATACGTTATACGTTATACGTTGTACGTTATACGTTATAAGTTGTACGTTATACGATATACGTTATACGTTATTCTTTATACGTTCTTCCTTACACGTTATACGTCATACGTTATACGTTACACGTTTTACGTTATTCGTTATACGTTATACGTTATACATTATACGTTATACGTTATACGTTGTACGTTATACGTTATAAGTTGTACGTTATACGATATACGTTATACGTTATTCTTTATACGTTCTTCGTTACACGTTATACCTTATACGTTATACGTTATACGTTTTACGTTATTCGTTATACGTTATACGTTATACGTTATACGTTATACGTTATACGTTATACGTTATACGTTATACGTTATACGTTGTACGTTATACGTTATACGTTATACATTATACGTTATACGTTATACGTTATACGTTATACGTTATACGTTATACGTTATACGTTATACGTTATACGTTATACGTCATAGGTTATACGTTATACGTTATGCGGTATACGTTATACATTATACGTTATACGATATACGTTATACGTGATACGTTATACTTTGTACGTTATACGTTATACGTTATACGTTATACATTATACGTTATACGTTATACATTACATGTTATGCGTTATACGTTATACGTTATACGTTATACGTTATACGTTATACGTTATACGTTATACGTTATACGTTATACGTTATACGTTATACGTTATTAGTTATACGTTATACGTTATACGTTATACGTCATAGGTTATACGTTATACGTTATACGTTATACGTGATACGTTATACTTTGTACGTTATACGTTATACGTTATACGTTATACATTATACGTTATACGTTATACATTACATGTTATAAGTTGTACGTTATACGATATACGTTATACGTTATTCTTTATACGTTCTTCCTTACACGTTATACGTCATACGTTATACGTTACACGTTTTACGTTATTCGTTATACGTTATACGTTATACGATATACGTTATACGTTATACGTTATACGTTATACGTTATACGTTATACGTTATACGTTATACGTTATACGTTATACGTTATACGTCATACCTTATACGTTACACGTTTTACGTTATTCGTAATACGTTATACGTTATACGATATACGTTATACGTTATACGTTATACGTTATACGTTATACGTTATACGTTATACGTTATACGTTATACGTTATACGTTATACGTTATACGTTATACGTTACACGTTATACGTTATACGTTATACGTTATACGTTATACGTTATACGTTATACGTTATACGTTATACGTTATACGTTATACGTTATGCGGTATACGTTATACATTATACGTTATACGATATACGTTATACGTTATGCGTTATGCGTTCTTCGTTACACGTTATACGTTATTCGGTATGCGTTATACGTTATTCTTTATACGTTCTTCCTTACACGTTATACGTCATACGTTATACGTTACACGTTTTACTTTACGCGTTATACGTTATACGTTATACGTTATACGTTATACGTTATACGTTATACGTTATACGTTATACGTTGTACGTTATACGTTGTACGTTATACGTTATACGTTATACGTTATACGTTATACGTTATACGTCATACCTTATACGTTACACGTTTTACGTTATTCGTAATACGTTATACGTTATACGATATACGTTATACGTTATACGTTATACGTTATACGTTATACGTTATACGTTATACGTTATACGTTATACGTTATACGTTATACGTTATACGTTATACGTTACACGTTATACGTTATACGTTATACGTTATACGTTATACGTTATACGTTATACGTTATACGTTATACGTTATACGTTATACGTTATGCGGTATACGTTATACATTATACGTTATACGATATACGTTATACGTTATGCGTTATGCGTTCTTCGTTACACGTTATACGTTATTCGGTATGCGTTATACGTTATTCTTTATACGTTCTTCCTTACACGTTATACGTCATACGTTATACGTTACACGTTTTACTTTACGCGTTATACGTTATACGTTATACGTTATACGTTATACGTTATACGTTATACGTTATACGTTATACGTTGTACGTTATACGTTGTACGTTATACGTTATACGTTATACGTTATACGTTATACGTTATACGTCATAAGTTATACGTTATACGTTATACGTTATACGTTATACGTTATACGTTATACGTTATGCGTTATACGTTCTACGATATTCGTTATACGTTATACGTTATTAGTTATACGTTATACGTTATACGTTATACGTTATACGTTATACGTCAAAGGTTATACGTAATACGTTATGCGTTATACGTTATACATTATACGTTATACGTTATACGTTGTACGTTATACGTTATAAGTTGTACGTTATACGATATACGTTATACGTTATTCGTTATACGTACATCGTTACACGTTATACGTTATACGTTATACGTTATACGTTATACGTTTTACGATATACGATATACGTTATACGTTATACGTTATACGTTATACGTTATACGTTATACGTTATACGTTATACGTTATACGTTATACGTTATACGTTATACATTATACGTTATAGGTGTTACGTTATACGTTATACGTTATACGTTATTCGTAATACGTTATACGTGATACGTTATACTTTGTACGTTATACGTTATACGTTATACGTTATACGTTATACATTATACGTTATACGTTATACATTACATGTTATGCGTTATACGTTATACGTTATACGTTATACGTTATACGTTATACGTTATACGTTATACGTTTTACGTTATTCGTTATACGTTATACGTTATACGTTATACGTTATACGTTATACGTTATACGTTATACGTTATACGTTGTACGTTCTACGTTATACGTTATACATTATACGTTATACGTTATACGTTATACGTTATACGTTATACATTATACGTTATACGTTATACGTTATACGTTATACGTTATACGTCATAGGTTATACGTTATACGTTATGCGGTATACGTTTTACATTATACGTTATACGATATACGTTATACGTGATACGTTATACTTTGTACGTTATACGTTATACGTTATACGTTATACATTATACGTTATACGTTATACGTTATTCTTTATACGATCTTCCTTACACGTTATACGTCATACGTTATACGTTACACGTTTTACGTTATTCGTTATACGTTATACGTTATACGATATACGTTATACGTTATACGTTATACGTTATACGTTATACGTTATACGTTATACGTTATACGTTATACGTTATACGTTATACGTTGTACGTTATACGTTATAAGTTGTACGTTATACGATATACGTTATACGTTATTCTTTATACGTTCTTCCTTACACGTTATACGTCATACGTTATACGTTACACGTTTTACGTTATTCGTTATACGTTATACGTTATACGATATACGTTATACGTTATACGTTATACGTTATACGTTATACGTTATACGTTATACGTTATACGTTATACGTTATACGTTATACGTTATACGTTATACGTTATACGTTATACGTTATACGTTATACGTTATACGTTATACGTTATACGTTATACGTTATACGTTATACGTTATACGTTATACGTTATACGTTATACGTTATTCGTTGTACGTTATACGTTATACGTTATACATTATACGTTATACGTTATACGTTATACGTTATACGTTATAGGTTATACGTCATAGGTTATACGTTATACGTTATGCGGTATACGTTATACATTATACGTTATACGATATACGTTATACGTTATGCGTTATGCGTTGTACACTACATGTTATGCGTTATACGTTATACGTCATACGTTATACGTTACACGTTTTACGTTACGCGTTATACGTTATACGTTATACGTTATACGTTATACGTTATACGTCATACGTTATACGTTATACGTTATACGTTATACGTTGTACGTTATACGTTGTACGTTATACGTTATACGTTATACGTTGTACGTTATACGTTATACGTTATACGTTATACGTTATACGTTGTACGTTATACGTTATAAGTTGTACGTTATACGATATACGTTATACGTTGTACATTACATGTTATGCGGTATACGTTATACGTTATACGTTCTACGTTATACGTTATACGTTATACGTTATACGTTATACGTTATACGTTATACGTTATACGTTATACGTTATACGTTATACGTTATACGTTATACGTTATACGTTGTACGTTATACGTTATAAGTTGTACGTTATACGATATACGTTATACGTTATTCTTTATACGTTCTTCGTTACACGTTATACCTTATACGTTATACGTTATACGTTTTACGTTATTCGTTATACGTTATACGTTATACGTTATACGTTATACGTTATACGTTATACGTTATACGTTATACGTTGTACGTTATACGTTATACGTTATACATTATACGTTATACGTTATACGTTATACGTTATACGTTATACGTTATACGTTATACGTTATACGTTATACGTCATAGGTTATACGTTATACGTTATGCGGTATACGTTATACATTATACGTTATACGATATACGTTATACGTTATACGATATACGTTATACGTTATGCGTTATGCGTTATACGTTATACATTATACGTTATACGTTATACATTACATGTTATGCGTTATACGTTATACGTTATACGTTATACGTTATACGTTATACGTTATACGTTATACGTTATACGTTATACGTTATACGTTATACGTTATTAGTTATACGTTATACGTTATACGTTATACGTCATAGGTTATACGTTATACGTTATACGTTATAAGTTATACGTTATACGTTATACGTTATACGTTATACGTTATACGTTATACGTTATACGTTGTACGTTATACGTTATAAGTTGTACGTTATACGATATACGTTATACGTTATTCTTTATACGTTCTTCCTTACACGTTATACGTCATACGTTATACGTTACACGTTTTACGTTATTCGTTATACGTTATACGTTATACATTATACGTTATACGTTATACGTTGTACGTTATACGTTATAAGTTGTACGTTATACGATATACGTTATACGTTATTCTTTATACGTTCTTCGTTACACGTTATACCTTATACGTTATACGTTATACGTTTTACGTTATTCGTTATACGTTATACGTTATACGTTATACGTTATACGTTATACGTTATACGTTATACGTTATACGTTATACGTTATACGTTGTACGTTATACGTTATACGTTATACATTATACGTTATACGTTATACGTTATACGTTATACGTTATACGTTATACGTTATACGTTATACGTTATACGTCATAGGTTATACGTTATACGTTATGCGGTATACGTTATACATTATACGTTATACGATATACGTTATACGTGATACGTTATACTTTGTACGTTATACGTTGTACGTTATACGTTATACATTATACGTTATACGTTATACATTACATGTTATGCGTTATACGTTATACGTTATACGTTATACGTTATACGTTATACGTTATACGTTATACGTTATACGTTATACGTTATACGTTATACGTTATTAGTTATACGTTATACGTTATACGTTATACGTCATAGGTTATACGTTATACGTTATACGTTATACGTGATACGTTATACTTTGTACGTTATACGTTATACGTTATACGTTATACATTATACGTTATACGTTATACATTACATGTTATAAGTTGTACGTTATACGATATACGTTATACGTTATTCTTTATACGTTCTTCCTTACACGTTATACGTCATACGTTATACGTTACACGTTTTACGTTATTCGTTATACGTTATACGTTATACGATATACGTTATACGTTATACGTTATACGTTATACGTTATACGTTATACGTTATACGTTATACGTTATACGTTATACGTCATACCTTATACGTTACACGTTTTACGTTATTCGTAATACGTTATACGTTATACGATATACGTTATACGTTATACGTTATACGTTATACGTTATACGTTATACGTTATACGTTATACGTTATACGTTATACGTTATACGTTATACGTTATACGTTACACGTTATACGTTATACGTTATACGTTATACGTTATACGTTATACGTTATACGTTATACGTTATACGTTATACGTTATACGTTATGCGGTATACGTTATACATTATACGTTATACGATATACGTTATACGTTATGCGTTATGCGTTCTTCGTTACACGTTATACGTTATTCGGTATGCGTTATACGTTATTCTTTATACGTTCTTCCTTACACGTTATACGTCATACGTTATACGTTACACGTTTTACTTTACGCGTTATACGTTATACGTTATACGTTATACGTTATACGTTATACGTTATACGTTATACGTTATACGTTGTACGTTATACGTTGTACGTTATACGTTATACGTTATACGTTATACGTTATACGTTATACGTCATACCTTATACGTTACACGTTTTACGTTATTCGTAATACGTTATACGTTATACGATATACGTTATACGTTATACGTTATACGTTATACGTTATACGTTATACGTTATACGTTATACGTTATACGTTATACGTTATACGTTATACGTTATACGTTACACGTTATACGTTATACGTTATACGTTATACGTTATACGTTATACGTTATACGTTATACGTTATACGTTATACGTTATACGTTATGCGGTATACGTTATACATTATACGTTATACGATATACGTTATACGTTATGCGTTATGCGTTCTTCGTTACACGTTATACGTTATTCGGTATGCGTTATACGTTATTCTTTATACGTTCTTCCTTACACGTTATACGTCATACGTTATACGTTACACGTTTTACTTTACGCGTTATACGTTATACGTTATACGTTATACGTTATACGTTATACGTTATACGTTATACGTTATACGTTGTACGTTATACGTTGTACGTTATACGTTATACGTTATACGTTATACGTTATACGTTATACGTCATAAGTTATACGTTATACGTTATACGTTATACGTTATACGTTATACGTTATACGTTATGCGTTATACGTTCTACGTTATTCGTTATACGTTATACGTTATTAGTTATACGTTATACGTTATACGTTATACGTTATACGTTATACGTCAAAGGTTATACGTTATACGTTATGCGTTATACGTTATACATTATACGTTATACGTTATACGTTGTACGTTATACGTTATAAGTTGTACGTTATACGATATACGTTATACGTTATTCGTTATACGTACATCGTTACACGTTATACGTTATACGTTATACGTTATACGTTATACGTTTTACGATATACGATATACGTTATACGTTATACGTTATACGTTATACGTTATACGTTATACGTTATACGTTATACGTTATACGTTATACGTTATACGTTATACATTATACGTTATAGGTGTTACGTTATACGTTATACGTTATACGTTATACGTTATTCGTAATACGTTATACGTGATACGTTATACTTTGTACGTTATACGTTATACGTTATACGTTATACGTTATACATTATACGTTATACGTTATACATTACATGTTATGCGTTATACGTTATACGTTATACGTTATACGTTATACGTTATACGTTATACGTTATACGTTGTACGTTCTACGTTATACGTTATACATTATACGTTATACGTTATACGTTATACGTTATACGTTATACATTATACGTTATACGTTATACGTTATACGTTATACGTTATACGTCATAGGTTATACGTTATACGTTATGCGGTATACGTTTTACATTATACGTTATACGATATACGTTATACGTGATACGTTATACTTTGTACGTTATACGTTATACGTTATACGTTATACATTATACGTTATACGTTATACGTTATTCTTTATACGATCTTCCTTACACGTTATACGTCATACGTTATACGTTACACGTTTTACGTTATTCGTTATACGTTATACGTTATACGATATACGTTATACGTTATACGTTATACGTTATACGTTATACGTTATACGTTATACGTTATACGTTATACGGTATACGTTATACGTTGTACGTTATACGTTATAAGTTGTACGTTATACGATATACGTTATACGTTATTCTTTATACGTTCTTCCTTACACGTTATACGTCATACGTTATACGTTACACGTTTTACGTTATTCGTTATACGTTATACGTTATACGATATACGTTATACGTTATACGTTATACGTTATACGTTATACGTTATACGTTATACGTTATACGTTATACGTTATACGTTATACGTTATACGTTATACGTTATACGTTATACGTTATACGTTATACGTTATACGTTATACGTTATACGTTATACGTTATACGTTATACGTTATTCGTTGTACGTTATACGTTATACGTTATACATTATACGTTATACGTTATACGTTATACGTTATACGTTATACGTTATAGGTTATACGTCATAGGTTATACGTTATACGTTATGCGGTATACGTTATACATTATACGTTATACGATATACGTTATACGTTATGCGTTATGCGTTGTACACTACATGTTATGCGTTATACGTTATACGTCATACGTTATACGTTACACGTTTTACGTTACGCGTTATACGTTATACGTTATACGTTATACGTTATACGTTATACGTCATACGTTATACGTTATACGTTATACGTTATACGTTGTACGTTATACGTTGTACGTTATACGTTATACGTTATACGTTATACGTTATACGTTATACGTTATACGTTATACGTTATACGTTACACGTTATACGTTATACGTTATACGTTATACGTTATACGTTATACGTCATAAGTTATACGTTATACGTTATACGTTATACGTTATACGTTATACGTTATACGTTATACGTTATACTTTATACGTTATAGGTGTTACGTTATACGTTATACGTTATACGTTATTCGTAATACGTTATACGTGATACGTTATACTTTGTACGTTATACGTTATACGTTATACTTTATACATTATACGTTATACGTTATACATTACATGTTATGCGTTATACGTTATACGTTATACGTTATACGTTATACGTTATACGTTATACGTTATACGTTATACGTTATACGTTATACGTTATACGTTGTACGTTATACGTTATACGTTATACGTTATACGTTATACGTTATACGTTATACGTTATACGTTATACGTTATACGTTATACGTTATACGTTGTACGTTATACGTTATAAGTTGTACGTTATACGATATACGTTATACGTTGTACATTACATGTTATGCGGTATACGTTATACGTTATACGTTCTACGTTATACGTTATACGTTATACGTTACACGTTATACGTTATACGTTATACGTTATACGTTATACGTTATATGTTATACGTTATACGTTATACGTTGTACGTTATACGCTATAAGTTGTACGTTATACGATATACGTTATACGTTATTCTTTATACGTTCTTCGTTACACGTTATACCTTATACGTTATACGTTATACGTTTTACGTTATTCGTTATACGTTATACGTTATACGTTATACGTTATACGTTATACGTTATACGTTATACGTTATACGTTATACGTTATACGTTGTACGTTATACGTTATACGTTATACATTATACGTTATACGTTATACGTTATACGTTATACGTTATACGTTATACGTTATACGTTATACGTTATACGTCATAGGTTATACGTTATACGTTATGCGGTATACGTTATACATTATACGTTATACGATATACGTTATACGTGATACGTTATACTTTGTACGTTATACGTTATACGTTATACATTATACGTTATACGTTATACATTACATGTTATGCGTTATACGTTATACGTTATACGTTATACGTTATACGTTATACGTTATACGTTATACGTTATACGTTATACGTTATACGTTATACGTTATACGTTATTAGTTATACGTTATACGTTATACGTTATACGTCATAGGTTATACGTTATACGTTATACGTTATACGTTATACGTTATACGTTATACGTTATACGTTATACGTTATACGTTATACGTTATACGTTATACGTTGTACGTTATACGTTATAAGTTGTACGTTATACGATATACGTTATACGTTATTCTTTATACGTTCTTCCTTACACGTTATACGTCATACGTTATACGTTACACGTTTTACGTTATTCGTTATACGTTATACGTTATACGATATACGTTATACGTTATACGTTATACGTTATACGTTATACGTTATACGTTATACGTTATACGTTATACGTCATACCTTATACGTTACACGTTTTACGTTATTCGTTATACGTTATACGTTATACGATATACGTTATACGTTATACGTTATACGTTATACGTTATACGTTATACGTTATACGTTATACGTTATACGTTATACGTTATACGTTATACGTTATACGTTATACGTTATACGTTATACGTTATACGTTATACGTTATACGTTATACGTTATACGTTATACGTTATACGTTATACGTTATACGTTATGCGGTATACGTTATACATTATACGTTATACGATATACGTTATACGTTATGCGTTATTCGTTCTTCGTTACACGTTATACGTTATTCGGTATGCGTTATACGTTATTCTTTATACGTTCTTCCTTACACGTTATACGTCATACGTTATACGTTACACGTTTTACGTTACGCGTTATACGTTATACGTTATACGTTATACGTTATACGTTATACGTTATACGTTATACGTTATACGTTATACGTTATACGTTATACGTTGTACGTTATACGTTGTACGTTATACGTTGTACGTTATACGTTGTACGTTATACGTTATACGTTATACGTTATACGTTATACGTTATACGTTATACGTTATACGTTATACGTTATACGTTATACGTTACACGTTATACGTTATACGTTATACGTTATACGTTATACGTTATACGTCATAAGTTATACGTTATACGTTATACGTTATACGTTATACGTTATACGTTATACGTTATACGTTATACGTTATACGTTATACGTTATACGTTATACGTTATACGTTATACGTTATACGTTATACGTTATACGTTATACGTTATACGTTGTACGTTATACGTTATACGTTATACGTTATACGTTATACGTTATACGTTATACGTTATACGTTATACGTTATACGTTATACGTTGTACGTTATACGTTATAAGTTGTACGTTATACGATATACGTTATACGTTGTACATTACATGTTATGCGGTATACGTTATACGTTCTACGTTCTACGTTATACGTTATACGTTATACGTTATACGTTATACGTTATACGTTATACGTTATACGTTGTACGTTATACGTTATACGTTATACATTATACGTTATACGTTATACGTTATACGTTATACGTTATACGTTATACGTTATACGTTATACGTTATACGTCATAGGTTATACGTTATACGTTATGCGGTATACGTTATACATTATACGTTATACGATATACGTTATACGTGATACGTTATACTTTGTACGTTATACGTTATACGTTATACGTTATACATTATACGTTATACGTTATACATTACATGTTATGCGTTATACGTTATACGTTATACGTTATACGTTATACGTTATACGTTATACGTTATACGTTATACGTTATACGTTATACGTTATACGTTATTAGTTATACGTTATACGTTATACGTTATACGTCATAGGTTATACGTTATACGTTATACGTTATACGTTATACGTTATACGTTATACGTTATACGTTATACGTTATACGTTATACGTTATACGTTGTACGTTATACGTTATAAGTTGTACGTTATACGATATACGTTATACGTTATTCTTTATACGTTCTTCCTTACACGTTATACGTCATACGTTATACGTTACACGTTTTACGTTATTCGTTATACGTTATACGTTATACGATATACGTTATACGTTATACGTTATACGTTATACGTTATACGTTATACGTTATACGTTATACGTTATACGTCATACCTTATACGTTACACGTTTTACGTTATTCGTTATACGTTATACGTTATACGATATACGTTATACGTTATACGTTATACGTTATACGTTATACGTTATACGTTATACGTTATACGTTATACGTTATACGTTATACGTTATACGTTATACGTTATACGTTATACGTTATACGTTATACGTTATACGTTATACGTTATACGTTATACGTTATACGTTATACGTTATACGTTATACGTTATACGTTATACGTTATGCGGTATACGTTATACATTATACGTTATACGATATACGTTATACGTTATGCGTTATTCGTTCTTCGTTACACGTTATACGTTATTCGGTATGCGTTATACGTTATTCTTTATACGTTCTTCCTTACACGTTATACGTCATACGTTATACGTTACACGTTTTACGTTACGCGTTATACGTTATACGTTATACGTTATACGTTATACGTTATACGTTATACGTTATACGTTATACGTTATACGTTATACGTTATACGTTATACGTTGTACGTTATACGTTGTACGTTATACGTTGTACGTTATACGTTGTACGTTATACGTTATACGTTATACGTTATACGTTATACGTTATACGTTATACGTTATACGTTATACGTTATACGTTATACGTTACACGTTATACGTTATACGTTATACGTTACACGTTATACGTTATACGTCATAAGTTATACGTTATACGTTATACGTTATACGTTATACGTTATACGTTATACGTTATACGTTATACGTTATACGTTATACGTTATACGTTATACGTTATACGTTATACGTTATACGTTATACGTTATACGTTATACGTTGTACGTTATACGTTATACGTTATACGTTATACGTTATACGCTATACGTTATACGTTATACGTTATACGTTATACGTTATACGTTATACGTTATACGTTGTACGTTATACGTTATAAGTTGTACGTTATACGATATACGTTATACGTTGTACATTACATGTTATGCGGTATACGTTATACGTTATACGTTCTACGTTATACGTTATACGTTATACGTTATACGTTATACGTTATACGTTATACGTTATACGTTATACGTTATACGTTATACGTTATACGTTGTACGTTATACGTTATAAGTTGTACGTTATACGATATACGTTATACGTTATTCTTTATACGTTCTTCGTTACACGTTATACCTTATACGTTACACGTTATACGTTTTACGTTATTCGTTATACGTTATACGTTATACGTTATACGTTATACGTTATACGTTATACGTTATACGTTATACGTTATACGTTGTACGTTATACGTTATACGTTATACATTATACGTTATACGTTATACGTTATACGTTATACGTTATACGTTATACGTTATACGTTATACGTTATACGTTATACGTCATAGGTTATACGTTATACGTTATGCGGTATACGTTATACATTATACGTTATACGATATACGTTATACGTGATACGTTATACTTTGTACGTTATACGTTATACGTTATACGTTATACATTATACGTTATACGTTATACATTACATGTTATGCGTTATACGTTATACGTTATACGTTATACGTTATACGTTATACGTTATACGTTATACGTTATACGTTATACGTTATACGTTATTAGTTATACGTTATACGTTATACGTTATACGTTATACGTCATAGGTTATACGTTATACGTTATACGTTATACGTTATACGTTATACGTTATACGTTATACGTTATACGTTATACGTTATACGTTATACGTTGTACGTTATACGTTATAAGTTGTACGTTATACGATATACGTTATACGTTATTCTTTATACGTTCTTCCTTACACGTTATACGTCATACGTTATACGTTACACGTTTTACGTTATTCGTTATACGTTATACGTTATACGATATACGTTATACGTTATACGTTATACGTTATACGTTATACGTTATACGTTATACGTTATACGTTATACGTCATACCTTATACGTTACACGTTTTACGTTATTCGTTATACGTTATACGTTATACGATATACGTTATACGTTATACGTTATACGTTATACGTTATACGTTATACGTTATACGTTATACGTTATACGTTATACGTTATACGTTATACGATATACGTTATACGTTATACGTTATACGTTATACGTTATACGTTATACGTTATACGTTATACGTTATACGTTATACGTTATACGTTATACGTTATGCGGTATACGTTATACATTATACGTTATACGATATACGTTATACGTTATGCGTTATGCGTTCTTCGTTACACGTTATACGTTATTCGGTATGCGTTATACGTTATTCTTTATACGTTCTTCCTTACACGTTATACGTCATACGTTATACGTTACACGTTTTACGTTACGCGTTATACGTTATACGTTATACGTTATACGTTATACGTTATACGTTATACGTTATACGTTATACGTTATACGTTATACGTTATACGTTGTACGTTATACGTTGTACGTTATACGTTATACGTTATACGTTATACGTTATACGTTATACGTTATACGTTATACGTTATACGTTAAACGTTATACGTTACACGTTATACGTTATACGTTATACGTTATACGTTATACGTTATACGTCATAAGTTATACGTTATACGTTATACGTTATACGTTATACGTTATACGTTATACGTTATGCGTTATACGTTATACGTTATACGTTATACGTTGTACGTTATACGTTATACGTTATACATTATACGTTATACGTTATACGTTATACGTTATACGTTATACGTTATACGTTATACGTTATACGTTATACGTCATAGGTTATACGTTATACGTTATGCGGTATACGTTATACATTATACGTTATACGATATACGTTATACGTGATACGTTATACTTTGTACGTTATACGTTATACGTTATACGTTATACATTATACGTTATACGTTATACATTACATGTTATGCGTTATACGTTATACGTTATACGTTATACGTTATACGTTATACGTTATACGTTATACGTTATACGTTATACGTTATACGTTATACGTTATTAGTTATACGTTATACGTTATACGTTATACGTCATAGGTTATACGTTATACGTTATACGTTATACGTTATACGTTATACGTTATACGTTATACGTTATACGTTATACGTTATACGTTATACGTTGTACGTTATACGTTATAAGTTGTACGTTATACGATATACGTTATACGTTATTCTTTATACGTTCTTCCTTACACGTTATACGTCATACGTTATACGTTACACGTTTTACGTTATTCGTTATACGTTATACGTTATACGATATACGTTATACGTTATACGTTATACGTTATACGTTATACGTTATACGTTATACGTTATACGTTATACGTCATACCTTATACGTTACACGTTTTACGTTATTCGTTATACGTTATACGTTATACGATATACGTTATACGTTATACGTTATACGTTATACGTTATACGTTATACGTTATACGTTATACGTTATACGTTATACGTTATACGTTATACGTTATACGTTATACGTTATACGTTATACGTTATACGTTATACGTTATACGTTATACGTTATACGTTATACGTTATACGTTATACGTTATGCGGTATACGTTATACATTACACGTTATACGATATACGTTATACGTTATGCGTTATTCGTTCTTCGTTACACGTTATACGTTATTCGGTATGCGTTATACGTTATTCTTTATACGTTCTTCCTTACACGTTATACGTCATACGTTATACGTTACACGTTTTACGTTACGCGTTATACGTTATACGTTATACGTTATACGTTATACGTTATACGTTATACGTTATACGTTATACGTTATACGTTATACGTTATACGTTGTACGTTATACGTTGTACGTTATACGTTGTACGTTATACGTTGTACGTTATACGTTATACGTTATACGTTATACGTTATACGTTATACGTTATACGTTATACGTTATACGTTATACGTTATACGTTACACGTTATACGTTATACGTTATACGTTATACGTTATACGTTATACGTCATAAGTTATACGTTATACGTTATACGTTATACGTTATACGTTATACGTTATACGTTATACGTTATACGTTATACGTTATACGTTATACGTTATACGTTATACGTTATACGTTATACGTTATACGTTGTACGTTATACGTTATACGTTATACGTTATACGTTACACGTTATACGTTATACGTTATACGTTATACGTTATACGTTATACGTTATACGTTATACGTTATACGTTATACGTTGTACGTTATACGTTATAAGTTGTACGTTATACGATATACGTTATACGTTGTACATTACATGTTATGCGGTATACGTTATACGTTATACGTTCTACGTTATACGTTATACGTTATACGTTATACGTTATACGTTATACGTTATACGTTATACGTTATACGTTATACGTTATACGTTATACGTTATACGTTATACGTTATACGTTGTACGTTATACGTTATAAGTTGTACGTTATACGATATACGTTATACGTTATAAGTTGTACGTTATACGATATACGTTATACGTTATTCTTTATACGTTCTTCGTTACACGTTATACCTTATACGTTATACGTTATACGTTTTACGTTATTCGTTATACGTTATACGTTATACGTTATACGTTATACGTTATACGTTATACGTTATACGTTATACGTTATACGTTATACGTTATACGTTATACGTTATACGTTATACGTTATACGTCATAGGTTATACGTTATACGTTATGCGGTATACGTTATACGTTATGCGGTATACGTTATACATTATACGTTATACGATATACGTTATACGTGATACGTTATACTTTGTACGTTATACGTTGTACGTTATACGTTATACATTATACGTTATACGTTATACATTACATGTTATGCGTTATACGTTATACGTTATACGTTATACGTTATACGTTATACGTTATACGTTATACGTTATACGTTATACGTTATACGTTATACGTTATTAGTTATACGTTATACGTTATACGTTATACGTCATAGGTTATACGTTATACGTTATACGTTATACGTTATACGTTATACGTTATACGTTATACGTTATACGTTATACGTTATACGTTATACGTTGTACGTTATACGTTATAAGTTGTACGTTATACGATATACGTTATACGTTATTCTTTATACGTTCTTCCTTACACGTTATACGTCATACGTTATACGTTACACGTTTTACGTTATTCGTTATACGTTATACGTTATACGATATACGTTATACGTTATACGTTATACGTTATACGTTATACGTTATACGTTATACGTTATACGTTATACGTCATACCTTATACGTTACACGTTTTACGTTATTCGTTATACGTTATACGTTATACGATATACGTTATACGTTATACGTTATACGTTATACGTTATACGTTATACGTTATACGTTATACGTTATACGTTATACGTTATACGATATACGTTATACGTTATACGTTATACGTTATACGTTATACGTTATACGTTATACGTTATACGTTATACGTTATACGTTATACGTTATACGTTATGCGGTATACGTTATACATTATACGTTATACGATATACGTTATACGTTATGCGTTATGCGTTCTTCGTTACACGTTATACGTTATTCGGTATGCGTTATACGTTATTCTTTATACGTTCTTCCTTACACGTTATACGTCATACGTTATACGTTACACGTTTTACGTTACGCGTTATACGTTATACGTTATACGTTATACGTTATACGTTATACGTTATACGTTATACGTTATACGTTATACGTTATACGTTATACGTTGTACGTTATACGTTGTACGTTATACGTTATACGTTATACGTTATACGTTATACGTTATACGTTATACGTTATACGTTATACGTTAAACGTTATACGTTACACGTTATACGTTATACGTTATACGTTATACGTTATACGTTATACGTCATAAGTTATACGTTATACGTTATACGTTATACGTTATACGTTATACGTTATACGTTATGCGTTATACGTTCTACGATATTCGTTATACGTTGTACGTTATTAGTTATACGTTATACGTTATACGTTATACGTTATACGTTATACGTTATACGTCATAGGTTATACGTTATACGTTATGCGTTATACGTTATACATTATACGTTATACGTTATACGTTGTACGTTATACGTTATAAGTTGTACGTTATTCGATACACGTTATACGTTATTCGTTATACGTACTTCGTTACACGTTATACGTTATACGTTATACGTTATACGTTATACGTTTTACGATATACGATATACGTTATACGTTATACGTTATACGTTATACGTTATACGTTATACGTTATACGTTATACGTTATGCGTTATACGTTATACTTTATACGTTATAGGTGTTACGTTATACGTTATACGTTATACGTTATTCGTAATACGTTATACGTGATACGTTATACTTTGTACGTTATACGTTATACGTTATACGTTATACATTATACGTTATACGTTATACATTACATGTTATGCGTTATACGTTATACGTTATACGTTATACGTTATACGTTATACGTTATACGTTATTAGTTATACGATATACGTTATACGTTATTCTTTATACGTTCTTCCTTACACGTTATACGTCATACGTTATACGTTACACGTTTTACGTTATTCGTTATACGTTATACGTTATACGATATACGTTATACGTTATACGTTATACGTTATACGTTATACGTTATACGTTATACGTTATACGTTATACGTTATACGTCATACGTTATACGTTACACGTTTTACGTTATTCGTTATACGTTATACGTTATACGATATACGTTATACGTTATACGTTATACGTTATACGTTATACGTTATACGTTATACGTTATACGTTATACGTTATACGTTATACGTTATACGTTATACGTTATACGTTATACGTTATACGTTATACGTTATACGTTATACGTTATACGTTATACGTTATACGTTATACGTTATACGTTATACGTTATGCGGTATACGTTATACATTATACGTTATACGATATACGTTATACGTTATGCGTTATGCGTTCTTCGTTACACGTTATACGTTATTCGGTATGCGTTATACGTTATTCTTTATACGTTCTTCCTTACACGTTATACGTCATACGTTATACGTTACACGTTTTACGTTACGCGTTATACGTTATACGTTATACGTTATACGTTATACGTTATACGTTATACGTTATACGTTATACGTTATACGTTATACGTTGTACGTTATACGTTGTACGTTATACGTTATACGTTATACGTTATACGTTATACGTTATACGTTATACGTTATACGTTATACGTTATACGTTATACGTTATACGTTATACGTCATAGGTTATACGTTATACGTTATGCGTTATACGTTATACATTATACGTTATACGTTATACGTTGTACGTTATACGTTATAAGTTGTACGTTATACGATATACGTTATACGTTATTCGTTATACGTACTTCGTTACACGTTATACGTTATACGTTATACGTTATACGTTATATGTTTTACGATATACGATATACGTTATACGTTATACGTTATACGTTATACGTTATACGTTATACGTTATACGTTATACGTTATACGTTATACTTTATACGTTATAGGTGTTACGTTATACGTTATACGTTATACGTTATTCGTAATACGTTATACGTGATACGTTATACTTTGTACGTTATACGTTATACGTTATACGTTATACATTATACGTTATACGTTATACATTACATGTTATGCGTTATACGTTATACGTTATACGTTATACGTTATACGTTATACGTTATACGTTATACGTTATACGTTATACGTTATACGTTGTACGTTATACGTTATACGTTATACGTTATACGTTATACGTTATACGTTATACGTTATACGTTATACGTTATACGTTATACGTTATACGTTATACGTTGTACGTTATACGTTATAAGTTGTACGTTATACGATATACGTTATACGTTGTACATTACATGTTATGCGGTATACGTTATACGTTATACGTTCTACGTTATACGTTATACGTTATACGCTATACGTTATACGTTATACGTTATACGTTATACGTTATACGTTATACGTTATACGTTATACGTTATACGTTATACGTTGTACGTTATACGTTATAAGTTGTACGTTATACGATATACGTTATACGTTATTCTTTATACGTTCTTCGTTACACGTTATACGTTATACGTTATACGTTATACGTTTTACGTTATTCGTTATACGTTATACGTTATACGTTATACGTTATACGTTATACGTTATACGTTATACGTTATACGTTATACGTTATACGTTGTACGTTATACGTTATACGTTATACATTATACGTTATACGTTATACGTTATACGTTATACGTTATACATTATACGTTATACGTTATACGTTATACGTTATACGTTATACGTTATACGTCATAGGTTATACGTTATACGTTGTGCGGTATACGTTTTGCATTATACGTTATACGATATACGTTATACGTGATACGTTATACTTTGTACGTTATACGTTATACGTTATACGTTATACATTATACGTTATACGTTATACATTACATGTTATGCGTTATACGTTATACGTTATACGTTATACGTTATACGTTATACGTTATACGTTATACGTTATACGTTATACGTTATACGTTATACGTTATTAGTTATACGTTATACGTTATACGTTATACGTCATAGGTTATACGTTATACGTTATACGTTATACGTTATACGTTATACGTTATACGTTATACGTTATACGTTATACGTTATACGTTATACGTTATACGTTATACGTTATACGTTGTACGTTATACGTTATAAGTTGTACGTTATACGATATACGTTATACGTTATTCTTTATAAGTTCTTCCTTACACGTTATACGTCATACGTTATACGTTACACGTTTTACGTTATTCGTTATACGTTATACGTTATACGATATACGTTATACGTTATACGTTATACGTTATACGTTATACGTTATACGTTATACGTTATACGTTATACGTTATACGTTATACGTTATACGTTATACGTTATACGTTATACGTTATACGTTATACGTTATACGTTATACGTTATACGTTATACGTTATACGTTGTACGTTATACGTTATACGTTATACATTATACGTTATACGTTATACGTTATACGTTATACGTTATACGTCATAGGTTATACGTTATACGTTATGCGGTATACGTTATACGTTATACGTTGTACGTTATACGTTATACGTTATACGTTATACGTTATACGTTATACGTTATACGTTATACATTATACGTTATACGTTATACGTTATACGTTGTACGTTATACGTTGTACGTTATACGTTATACGTTATACGTTATACGTTATACGTTATACGTTATACGTTGTACGTTATACGTTATACGTTATACGTTATATGTTTTACGATATACGATATACGTTATACGTTATACGTTATACGTTA
Source organism: Ptiloglossa arizonensis (assembly GCF_051014685.1). NCBI lineage: Eukaryota > Metazoa > Arthropoda > Insecta > Hymenoptera > Colletidae > Ptiloglossa > Ptiloglossa arizonensis. Next base: position 415,904 of record NW_027478547.1, read on the forward strand.
TACGTTATACGTTATACGATATACGTTATACGTTATGCGTTATGCGTTATACGTTATACGTTATACGTTATACATTATACGTTATACGTTATACGTTATACGTTATAAGTTGTACGTTATACGATATACGTTATACGTTATTCTTTATACGTTCTTCCTTACACGTTATACGTCATACGTTATACGTTACACGTTTTACGTTATTCGTTATACGTTATACGTTATACGATATACGTTATACGTTATACGTTATACGTTATACGTTATACGTTATACGTTATACGTTATACGTTATACGTTATACGTTATACGTTATACGTTATACGTTATACGTTATACGTCATAGGTTATACGTTATACGTTATGCGGTATACGTTATACATTATACGTTATACGATATACGTTATACGTTATGCGTTATGCGTTCTTCGTTACACGTTATACGTTATTCGGTATGCGTTATACGTTATACGTTATACGTTATACGTTATACGTTATACGTTATACGTTATACGTTATACGTTATACGTTGTACGTTATACGTTATACGTTATACGTTATACGTTATACGTTATGCGTTCTTCGTTACACGTTATACGTTATTCGGTATGCGTTATACGTTATACGTTATACGTTACACGTTATACGTTATATGTTATACGTTATACGTTATACGTTATATGTTATACGTTATACGTTATACGTTATACGTTATACGTTATACGTTATACGTTATACGTTATATTTTATACGTTATAGGTTGTACGTTATACGTTATATTTCATACGTTATACGTTATACGTTATACGTTATACGTTATACGTTACACGTTACACGTTATACGTTATACGTTATACGTTATACGTTATACGTTATACGTTATACGTTATACGTTATACGTTATACGTTATACATTATACGTTATACGATATACGTTATACGTTATGCGTTATGCGTTCTTCGTTACACGTTATACGTTATTCGGTATGCGTTATACGTTATACGTTATACGTTATACGTTATACGTTATACGTTATACGTTATACGTTATACGTTATACGTTGTACGTTATACGTTATACGTTATACGTTATACGTTATACGTTATACGTTATACGTTATACGTTATACGTTATACGTTATACGTTATACGTTATGCGTTATACGTTCTACGATATTCGTTATACGTTATACGTTATTAGTTATACGTTATGCGTTATACGTTATACGTAATAGGTTATACGTTATACGTTATACGTTATACGTTATACGTTATACGTTATACGTTATACGTTATACGTTATACGTTATACGTTATACGTTATACGTTGTACGTTAAACGTTATACGTTATACGTTATACGTTATACGTTATACGTTTTACGTTATACGTTATACGTTATACGTTATACGTTATACGTTATACGTTATACGTTATACGTTATACGTTATACGTTATACGTCATAAGTTATACGTCATACGTTATACGTTATACGTCATAAGTTATACGTCATACGTTATACGTTATACGTTATACGTTATACGTTATGCGTTATACATTCTACGATATTCGTTATACGTTATACGTTATTAGTTATACGTTATACGTTATACGTTATACGTCATAGGTTATACGTTATACGTTATACGTTATACGTTATACGTTATACGTTATACGTTATACGTTATACGTTATACGTTATACGTTATACGTTATACGTTATACGTTGTACGTTGTACGTTATACGTTATAAGTTGTACGTTATACGATATACTACCTTGATCAAAAAGTTCTAGGACTGTCCCCCGTGTGTCGCTGTCAATCACCCGATTGTTTCTTTTTTTTTTTTGTTAGGTTACCATATCTGTCATTAACACTTCCTTCCAATTTCAGCATCATAGCTTGATATTTGTAAAAGTTACGTTGTACTGAGCACATCTCCTTTGTTCGTGTCTTCGATTTTGAAAATGGCATCATTTGAGCATCAACGAGTTTGCATTCCAAGGCCGAATCCGACCTAACATTTATTAAACGTATCATCACTGGAGATGAGACGTGGATTTATGAGTATGACACACAATCCAGACATCAAGCGAGTGAATGGCGTGCACCGGAAGAGCTGAGACCGAAAAAACCACGTCGTTTTCAGTCAAGAAAGAAGGCGATGCTCACGGTTTTCATGGATTACAATGGTGTTGTGCATCAAGAATTCTTGCCAGAAAAACAGACAGTCAACAAAGAATATTATTTGGGCGTTTTGAGACGTTTGCGCGAAGCAATTCGTCAAAAAAGGCCAGATTTGTGGGCAAACAACTCGTGGATTTTGCACCACGATAACGCACCGGCGCACAATGCGATCCTTATCCGCGAGTTTTTGACGAAAAACAACACGAACACTATCCAGCAGCCTTCAAATTCACCAGATCTGGCTCCCTGCGACTTTTTTCTGTTCAACCGAATTAAAAAACCGCTTCGCGGAACGCGTTACAGTACCCGAGAGGAGGTCATGACAAAATCGAAGACGGCTCTGATGGACATACCGAAAATTGAGTACCAGCGGTGTTTCGAGGATTGGATCAAGCGCTGGCGCAAGTGCATTGCAGTCAATGGGGACTACTTTCAAGGGGACCATATCGATTTGGACGAATAAATTTATATTTTTGATTTTATGAATAAAGTCCTAAAACTTTTTGATCAAGGTAGTACGTCGTACGTTATTCTTTATACGTTATTCGTTACACGTTATACGTCATACGTTATACGTTATACGTTTTACGTTATTCGTTATACGTTATACGTTATACGATATACGTTATACGTTATACGTTATACGTTATACGTTATACGTTATACGTTATACGTTATACGTTATACGTTATACGTTATACGTTATACGTTATACGTTATATGTTATAAGTTACACGTTATACGTTATACGTTATACGTTGTACGTTATACGTTATACGTTATACATTATACGTTATACGTTATACGTTATACGTTATACGTTATACGTCATAGGTTATACGTTATACGTTATGCGGTATACGTTATACATTATACGTTATACGATATACGTTATACGTTATACGTTATACGTTTCACGTTATACGTTATACGTCATACGTTATACGTTATACGTTTTACGTTATTCGTTATACGTTATACGTTATACGATATACGTTATACGTTATACGTTATACGTTATACGTTATACGTTATACGTTATACGTTATACGTTATACGTTATACGTTATACGTTATACGTTATACGTTATACGTTATACGTCATAAGTTATACGTTATAAGTTATACGTTATACGTTATACGTTATACGTTATACGTTGTACGTTATACGTTATACGTTATACATTATACGTTATACGTTATACGTTATACGTTATACGTTATACGTCATAGGTTATACGTTATACGTTATGCGGTATACGTTATACATTATACGTTATACGATATACGTTATACGTTATGCGTTATGCGTTCTTCGTTACACGTTATACGTTATTCGGTATGCGTTATACGTTATACGTTATACGTTATACGTTATACGTTATACGTTATACGTTATACGTCATAGGTTATACGTTATACGTTATACGTTATACGTTTTACGTTATACGTTATACGTTATACGTTATACGTTATACGTTATACGTTATACGTTATACGTTATACGTTATACGTCATAAGTTATACGTTATACGTTATACGTTATACGTTATACGTTATACGTTATACGTTATACGTTATACGTTATACGTTATACGTTATACGTTATACGTTATACGTTATACGTTGTACGTTATACGTTATACGTTATACGTTATACGTTATACGTTATACGTTTTACGTTATACGTTATACGTTATACGTTATACGTTATACGTTATACGTTATACGTTATACGTTATACGTTATACGTCATAAGTTATACGTCATACGTTATACGTTATACGTTATACGATATACGTTATACGTTATACGTTATACGTAATACGTTATACGTTATACGTTATACGTTATACGTTATACGTTATACGTTATACGTTGTACGTTATACGTTATACGTTATACGTTATAAGTTATACGTTATACGTTATACGTTATACGTTGTACGTTATACGTTATACGTTATACATTATACGTTATACGTTATACGTTATACGTTATACGTTATACGTCATAGGTTATACGTTATACGTTATGCGGTATACGTTATACATTATACGTTATACGATATACGTTATACGTTATGCGTTATGCGTTCTTCGTTACACGTTATGCGTTATGCGTTTTTCGTTACACGTTATACGTTATTCGGTATGCGTTATACGTTATACGTTATACGTTATACGTTATACGTTATACGTTATACGTTATACGTTATACGTTATACGTTATACGTTATACGTTATACGTTATACGTTATACGTTATACGTTATACGTTATACGTTATACGTTATACGTTATACGTTATACGTTATACGTTATACGTTATACGTTGTACGTTATACGTTATACATTATACGTTATACGTTATATGTTATACGTTTTACGTTATACGTTATACGTTATACGTTATACGTTATACGTTATACGTTATACGTTATACGTTATACGTTATACGTTATACGTTATACGTTATAAGTTGTACGTTATACGATATACGTTATACGTTATTGTTTATACGTTATTCGTTACACGTTATAAGTTGTACGTTATACGATATACGTTATACGTTATTCTTTATACGTTATTCGTTACACGTTATACGTCATACGTTATACGTTATACGTTTTACGTTATTCGTTATACGTTATACGTTATACGATATACGTTATACGTTATACGTTATACGTTATACGTTATACGTTATACGTTATACGTTATACGTTATACGTTATACGTTATACGTTATACGTTACACGTTATACGTTATTAGTTATACGTTATACGTTATACGTTATACGTTATACGTTATACGTTATACGTTATACGTTACACGTTATACGTTATACGTTATACGTTATACGTTATACGTTATACGTCATAAGTTATACGTTATACGTTATACGTTATACGTTATACGTTATACGTTATACGTTATACGTTATACGTTATACGTCATACCTTATACGTTACACGTTTTACGTTATTCGTTATACGTTATACGTTATACGATATACGTTATACGTTATACGTTATACGTTATACGTTATACGTTATACGTTATACGTTATACGTTATACGTTATACGTTATACGTCATACGTTATACGTTATACGTTATACGTTATACGTTATACGTTATACGTTATACGTTATACGTTATACGTTATACGTTATACGTTATGCGGTATACGTTATACATTATACGTTATACGATATACGTTATACGTTATGCGTTATGCGTTCTTCGTTACACGTTATACGTTATTCGGTATGCGTTATACGTTATTCTTTATACGTTCTTCCTTACACGTTATACGTCATACGTTATACGTTACACGTTTTACGTTACGCGTTATACGTTATACGTTATACGTTATACGTTATACGTTATACGTTATACGTTATACGTTATACGTTATACGTTATACGTTGTACGTTATACGTTGTACGTTATACGTTATACGTTATACGTTATACGTTATACGTTATACGTCATAAGTTATACGTTATACGTTATACGTTATACGTTATACGTTATACGTTATACGTTATACGTTATGCGTTATACGTTCTACGATATTCGTTATACGTTATACGTTATTAGTTATACGTTATACGTTATACGTTATACGTTATACGTTATACGTCAAAGGTTATACGTTATACGTTATGCGTTATACGTTATACATTATACGTTATACGTTATACGTTGTACGTTATACGTTATAAGTTGTACGTTATACGATATACGTTATACGTTATTCGTTATACGTACTTCGTTACACGTTATACGTTATACGTTATACGTTATACGTTATTCGTTTTACGATATACGATATACGTTATACGTTATACGTTATACGTTATACGTTATACGTTATACGTTATACGTTATACGTTATACGTTATACGTTATTCGTAATACGTTATACGTGATACGTTATACTTTGTACGTTATACGTTATACGTTATACGTTATACATCATACGTTATACGTTATACATTACATGTTATGCGTTATACGTTATACGTTATACGTTATACGTTATACGTTATACGTTATACGTTTTACGTTATTCGTTATACGTTATACGTTATACGTTATACGTTATACGTTATACGTTATACGTTATACGTTATACGTTGTACGTTATACGTTATACGTTATACATTATACGTTATACGTTATACGTTATACGTTATACGTTATACATTATACGTTATACGTTATACGTTATACGTTATACGTTATACGTCATAGGTTATACGTTATACGTTATGCGGTATACGTTTTACATTATACGTTATGCGATATACGTTATACGTGATACGTTATACTTTGTACGTTATACGTTATACGTTATACGTTATACATTATACGTTATACGTTATACGTTATACGTTATACGTTATACATTATACGTTATACGTTATACGTTATACGTTATACGTTATACGTCATAGGTTATACGTTATACGTTATGCGGTATACGTTTTACATTATACGTTATACGATATACGTTATACGTGATACGTTATACTTTGTACGTTATACGTTATACGTTATACGTTATACATTATACGTTATACGTTATACATTACATGTTATGCGTTATACGTTATACGTTATACGTTATACGTTATACGTTATACGTTATACGTTATACGCTATACGTTATACGTTATACGTTATACGTTATTAGTTATACGTTATACGTTTTACGTTATACGTTATACGTCATAGGTTATACGTTATACGTTATACGTTATACGTTATACGTTATACGTTATACGTTATACGTTATACGTTATACGTTATACGTTATACGTTATACGTTGTACGTTATACGTTATAAGTTGTACGTTATACGATATACGTTATACGTTATTCTTTATACGTTCTTCCTTACACGTTATACGTCATACGTTATACGTTACACGTTATACGTTATACGTTATACGTTATACGTTATACGTTATACGTTATACGTTATACGTTATACGTTATACGTTATACGTTATAAGTTGTACGTTATACGATATACGTTATACGTTATTGTTTATACGTTATTCGTTACACGTTATACGTCATACGTTATACGATATACGTTATACGTTATTCTTTATACGTTATTCGTTACACGTTATACGTCATACGTTATACGTTATACGTTTTACGTTATTCGTTATACGTTATACGTTATACGATATACGTTATACGTTATACGTTATACGTTATACGTTATACGTTATACGTTATACGTTATACGTTATACGTTATACGTTATACGTTATACGTTACACGTTATACGTTATTAGTTATACGTTATACGTTATACGTTATACGTTATACGTTATACGTTATACGTTATACGTTACACGTTATACGTTATACGTTATACGTTATACGTTATACGTTATACGTCATAAGTTATACGTTATACGTTATACGTTATACGTTATACGTTATACGTTATACGTTATACGTTATACGTTATACGTTATACTTTATACGTTATAGGTGTTACGTTATACGTTATACGTTATACGTTATTCGTAATACGTTATACGTGATACGTTATACTTTGTACGTTATACGTTATACGTTATACGTTATACATTATACGTTATACGTTATACATTACATGTTATGCGTTATACGTTATACGTTATACGTTATACGTTATACGTTATACGTTATACGTTATACGTTATACGTTATACGTTATACGTTGTACGTTATACGTTATACGTTATACGTTATACGTTATACGTTATACGTTATACGTTATACGTTATACGTTATACGTTATACGTTATACGTTATACGTTATACGTTATACGTTATACGTTGTACGTTATACGTTATAAGTTGTACGTTATACGATATACGTTATACGTTGTACATTACATGTTATGCGGTATACGTTATACGTTCTACGTTCTACGTTATACGTTATACGTTATACGTTATACGTTATACGTTATACGTTATACGTTATACGTTATACGTTATACGTTATACGTTATACGTTATACGTTATACGTTATACGTTATACGTTATTAGTTATACGTTATACGTTATACGTTATACGTCATAGGTTATACGTTATACGTTATACGTTATACGTTATACGTTATACGTTATACGTTATACGTTATACGTTATACGTTATACGTTATACGTTGTACGTTATACGTTATAAGTTGTACGTTATACGATATACGTTATACGTTATTCTTTATACGTTCTTCCTTACACGTTATACGTCATACGTTATACGTTACACGTTTTACGTTATTCGTTATACGTTATACGTTATACGATATACGTTATACGTTATACGTTATACGTTATACGTTATACGTTATACGTTATACGTTATACGTTATACGTTATACGTTATACGTCATACCTTATACGTTACACGTTTTACGTTATTCGTTATACGTTATACGTTATACGATATACGTTATACGTTATACGTTATACGTTATACGTTATACGTTATACGTTATACGTTATACGTTATACGTTATACGTTATACGTCATACGTTATACGTTATACGTTATACGTTATACGTTATACGTTATACGTTATACGTTATACGTTATACGTTATACGTTATGCGGTATACGTTATACATTATACGTTATACGATATACGTTATACGTTATGCGTTATGCGTTCTTCGTTACACGTTATACGTTATTCGGTATGCGTTATACGTTATTCTTTATACGTTCTTCCTTACACGTTATACGTCATACGTTATACGTTACACGTTTTACGTTACGCGTTATACGTTATACGTTATACGTTATACGTTATACGTTATACGTTATACGTTATACGTTATACGTTATACGTTATACGTTGTACGTTATACGTTGTACGTTATACGTTATACGTTATACGTTATACGTTATACGTCATAAGTTATACGTTATACGTTATACGTTATACGTTATACGTTATACGTTATACGTTATGCGTTATACGTTCTACGATATTCGTTATACGTTATACGTTATTAGTTATACGTTATACGTTATACGTTATACGTTATACGTTATACGTCAAAGGTTATACGTTATACGTTATGCGTTATACGTTATACATTATACGTTATACGTTATACGTTGTACGTTATACGTTATAAGTTGTACGTTATACGATATACGTTATACGTTATTCGTTATACGTACTTCGTTACACGTTATACGTTATACGTTATACGTTATACGTTATACGTTTTACGATATACGATATACGTTATACGTTATACGTTATACGTTATACATTATACGTTATACGTTATACATTACATGTTATGCGTTATACGTTATACGTTATACGTTATACGTTATACGTTATACGTTATACGTTATACGTTTTACGTTATTCGTTATACGTTATACGTTATACGTTATACGTTATACGTTATACGTTATACGTTATACGTTATACGTTGTACGTTATACGTTATACGTTATACATTATACGTTATACGTTATACGTTATACGTTATACGTTATACATTATACGTTATACGTTATACGTTATACGTTATACGTTATACGTCATAGGTTATACGTTATACGTTATGCGGTATACGTTTTACATTATACGTTATACGATATACGTTATACGTGATACGTTATACTTTGTACGTTATACGTTATACGTTATACGTTATACATTATACGTTATACGTTATACGTTATACGTTATACGTTATACATTATACGTTATACGTTATACGTTATACGTTATACGTTATACGTCATAGGTTATACGTTATACGTTATGCGGTATACGTTTTACATTATACGTTATACGATATACGTTATACGTGATACGTTATACTTTGTACGTTATACGTTATACGTTATACGTTATACATTATACGTTATACGTTATACATTACATGTTATGCGTTATACGTTATACGTTATACGTTATACGTTATACGTTATACGTTATACGTTATACGCTATACGTTATACGTTATACGTTATACGTTATTAGTTATACGTTATACGTTATACGTTATACGTTATACGTCATAGGTTATACGTTATACGTTATACGTTATACGTTATACGTTATACGTTATACGTTATACGTTATACGTTATACGTTATACGTTATACGTTATACGTTGTACGTTATACGTTATAAGTTGTACGTTATACGATATACGTTATACGTTATTCTTTATACGTTCTTCCTTACACGTTATACGTCATACGTTATACGTTACACGTTTTACGTTATTCGTTATACGTTATACGTTATACGATATACGTTATACGTTATACGTTATACGTTATACGTTATACGTTATACGTTATACGTTATACGTTATACGTTATACGTTATACGTTATACGTTATACGTTATACGTCATAGGTTATACGTTATACGTTATGCGGTATACGTTTTACATTATACGTTATACGATATACGTTATACGTGATACGTTATACTTTGTACGTTATACGTTATACGTTATACGTTATACATTATACGTTATACGTTATACATTACATGTTATGCGTTATACGTTATACGTTATACGTTATACGTTATACGTTATACGTTATACGTTATACGCTATACGTTATACGTTATACGTTATACGTTATTAGTTATACGTTATACGTTATACGTTATACGTTATACGTCATAGGTTATACGTTATACGTTATACGTTATACGTTATACGTTATACGTTATACGTTATACGTTATACGTTATACGTTATACGTTATACGTTATACGTTGTACGTTATACGTTATAAGTTGTACGTTATACGATATACGTTATACGTTATTCTTTATACGTTCTTCCTTACACGTTATACGTCATACGTTATACGTTACACGTTTTACGTTATTCGTTATACGTTATACGTTATACGATATACGTTATACGTTATACGTTATACGTTATACGTTATACGTTATACGTTATACGTTATACGTTATACGTTATACGTTATACGTTATACGTTGTACGTCATAGGTTATACGTTATACGTTATGCGGTATACGTTATACATTATACGTTATACGATATACGTTATACGTTATGCGTTATGCGTTATACGTTATACGTTGTACACTACATGTTATGCGTTATACGTTATACGTCATACGTTATACGTTACACGTTTTACGTTACGCGTTATACGTTATACGTTATACGTTATACGTTATACGTTATACGTCATACGTTATACGTTATACGTTATACGTTATACGTTGTACGTTATACGTTGTACGTTATACGTTATACGTTATACGTTATACGTTATACGTTATACGTTATACGTTATACGTTACACGTTATACGTTATACGTTATACGTTATACGTTATACGTTATACGTCATAAGTTATACGTTATACGTTATACGTTATACGTTATACGTTATACGTTATACGTTATACGTTATACGTTATACTTTATACGTTATAGGTGTTACGTTATACGTTATACGTTATACGTTATTCGTAATACGTTATACGTGATACGTTATACTTTGTACGTTATACGTTATACGTTATACGTTATACATTATACGTTATACGTTATACATTACATGTTATGCGTTATACGTTATACGTTATACGTTATACGTTATACGTTATACGTTATACGTTATACGTTATACGTTATACGTTATACGTTATACGTTATACGTTATACGTTATACGTTATACGTTATACGTTATACGTTATACGTTATACGTTATACGTTATACGTTATACGTTATACGTTATACGTTATACGTTATACGTTATACGTTGTACGTTATACGTTATAAGTTGTACGTTATACGATATACGTTATACGTTGTACATTACATGTTATGCGGTATACGTTATACGTTATACGTTCTACGTTATACGTTATACGTTATACGTTATACGTTATACGTTATACGTTATACGTTATACGTTATACGTTATACGTTATACGTTATACGTTATACGTTATACGTTGTACGTTATACGTTATAAGTTGTACGTTATACGATATACGTTATACGTTATTCTTTATACGTTCTTCGTTACACGTTACACCTTATACGTTATACGTTATACGTTTTACGATATTCGTTATACGTACTTCGTTACACGTTATACGTTATACGTTATACGTTATACGTTATACGTTTTACGATATACGATATACGTTATACGTTATACGTTATACGTTATACGTTATACGTTATACGTTATACGTTATACGTTATACGTTATACGTTATACGTCATACGTTATACGTTATACGTTATACGTTATACGTTATACGTTATACGTTATACGTTATACGTTATACGTTATACGTTATGCGGTATACGTTATACATTATACGTTATACGATATACGTTATACGTTATGCGTTATGCGTTCTTCGTTACACGTTATACGTTATTCGGTATGCGTTATACGTTATTCTTTATACGTTCTTCCTTACACGTTATACGTCATACGTTATACGTTACACGTTTTACGTTACGCGTTATACGTTATACGTTATACGTTATACGTTATACGTTATACGTTATACGTTATACGTTATACGTTATACGTTATACGTTGTACGTTATACGTTGTACGTTATACGTTATACGTTATACGTTATACGTTATACGTTATACGTCATAAGTTATACGTTATACGTTATACGTTATACGTTATACGTTATACGTTATACGTTATACGTTATGCGTTATACGTTCTACGATATTCGTTATACGTTATACGTTATTAGTTATACGTTATACGTTATACGTTATACGTTATACGTTATACGTCAAAGGTTATACGTTATACGTTATGCGTTATACGTTATACATTATACGTTATACGTTATACGTTGTACGTTATACGTTATAAGTTGTACGTTATACGATATACGTTATACGTTATTCGTTATACGTACTTCGTTACACGTTATACGTTATACGTTATACGTTATACGTTATACGTTTTACGATATACGATATACGTTATACGTTATACGTTATACGTTATACGTTATACGTTATACGTTATACGTTATACGTTATACGTTATACGTTATACGTTATACATTATACGTTATACTTTATACGTTATAGGTGTTACGTTATACGTTATACGTTATACGTTATTCGTAATACGTTATACGTGATACGTTATACTTTGTACGTTATACGTTATACGTTATACGTTATACATTATACGTTATACGTTATACATTACATGTTATGCGTTATACGTTATACGTTATACGTTATACGTTATACGTTATACGTTATACGTTATACGTTATACGTTATACGTTATACGTTATACGTTATACGTTATACGTTATACGTCATACGTTATACGTTATACGTTATACGTTATACGTTATACGTTATACGTTATACGTTATACGTTATACGTTATACGTTATGCGGTATACGTTATACATTATACGTTATACGATATACGTTATACGTTATGCGTTATGCGTTCTTCGTTACACGTTATACGTTATTCGGTATGCGTTATACGTTATTCTTTATACGTTCTTCCTTACACGTTATACGTCATACGTTATACGTTACACGTTTTACGTTACGCGTTATACGTTATACGTTATACGTTATACGTTATACGTTATACGTTATACGTTATACGTTATACGTTATACGTTATACGTTGTACGTTATACGTTGTACGTTATACGTTATACGTTATACGTTATACGTTATACGTTATACGTCATAAGTTATACGTTATACGTTATACGTTATACGTTATACGTTATACGTTATACGTTATACGTTATGCGTTATACGTTCTACGATATTCGTTATACGTTATACGTTATTAGTTATACGTTATACGTTATACGTTATACGTTATACGTTATACGTCAAAGGTTATAAAGTTATACGTTATGCGTTATACGTTATACATTATACGTTATACGTTATACGTTGTACGTTATACGTTATAAGTTGTACGTTATACGATATACGTTATACGTTATTCGTTATACGTACTTCGTTACACGTTATACGTTATACGTTATACGTTATACGTTATACGTTTTACGATATACGATATACGTTATACGTTATACGTTATACGTTATACGTTATACGTTATACGTTATACGTTATACGTTATACGTTATACGTTATACATTATACGTTATACTTTATACGTTATAGGTGTTACGTTATACGTTATACGTTATACGTTATTCGTAATACGTTATACGTGATACGTTATACTTTGTACGTTATACGTTATACGTTATACGTTATACATTATACGTTATACGTTATACATTACATGTTATGCGTTATACGTTATACGTTATACGTTATACGTTATACGTTATACGTTATACGTTATACGTTTTACGTTATTCGTTATACGTTATACGTTATACGTTATACGTTATACGTTATACGTTATACGTTATACGTTATACGTTATACGTTATACGTTGTACGTTATACGTTATACGTTATACATTATACGTTATACGTTATACGTTATACGTTATACGTTATACATTATACGTTATACGTTATACGTTATACGTTATACGTTATACGTCATAGGTTATACGTTATACGTTATGCGGTATACGTTTTACATTATACGTTATACGATATACGTTATACGTGATACGTTATACTTTGTACGTTATACGTTATACGTTATACGTTATACATTATACGTTATACGTTATACGTTATACGTTATACGTTATACGTTATACGTTATACGTTGTACGTTATACGTTGTACGTTATACGTTATACGTTATACGTTATACGTTATACGTTATACGTCATAAGTTATACGTTATACGTTATACGTTATACGTTATACGTTATACGTTATACGTTATGCGTTATACGTTATACGTTATTAGTTATACGTTATACGTTATACGTTATACGTCATAGGTTATACGTTATACGTTATCCGTTATACGTTATACGTTATACGTTATACGTTATACCTTATACGTTATACGTTATACGTTATACGTTGTACGTTATACGTTATAAGTTGTACGTTATACGATATACGTTATACGTTATTCTTTATACGTTCTTCCTTACACGTTATACGTCATACGTTATACGTTACACGTTTTACGTTATTCGTTATACGTTATACGTTATACGACATACGTTATACGTTATACGTTATACGTTATACGTTATACGTTATACGTTATACGTTATACGTTATACGTTATACGTTATACGTTATACGTTATACGTTATACGTTATACGTTATGCGGTATACGTTATACATTATACGTTATACGATATACGTTATACGTTATGCGTTATGCGTTATGCGTTCTTCGTTACACGTTATACGTTATTCGGTATGCGTTATACGTTATTCTTTATACGTTCTTCCTTACACGTTATACGTCATACGTTATACGTTACACGTTTTACGTTACGCGTTATACGTTATACGTTATACGTTATACGTTATACGTTATACGTTATACGTTATACGTTATACGTTATACGTTATACGTTGTACGTTATACGTTGTACGTTATACGTTATACGTTATACGTTATACGTTATACGTTATACGTCATAAGTTATACGTTATACGTTATACGTTATACGTTATACGTTATACGTTATACGTTATGCGTTATACGTTCTACGATATTCGTTATACGTTATACGTTATTAGTTATACGTTATACGTTATACGTTATACGTTATACGTTATACGTCAAAGGTTATACGTTATACGTTATGCGTTATACGTTATACATTATACGTTATACGTTATACGTTGTACGTTATACGTTATAAGTTGTACGTTATACGATATACGTTATACGTTATTCGTTATACGTACTTCGTTACACGTTATACGTTATACGTTATACGTTCTACGTTATACGTTATACATTATACGTTATACGTTATACGTTATACGTTATACGTTATACATTATACGTTATACGTTATACGTTATACGTTATACGTTATACGTTATACGTTATAGGTTATACGTTATACGTTATGCGGTATACGTTTTACATTATACGTTATACGATATACGTTATACGTGATACGTTATACTTTGTACGTTATACGTTATACGTTATACGTTATACATTATACGTTATACGTTATACGTTATACGTTATACGTTATACGTTATACGTTATACGTTATACGTTATACGTTATACGTTGTACGTTATACGTTATACGTTATACATTATACGTTATACGTTATACGTTATACGTTATAGGTTATACGTCATAGGTTATACGTTATACGTTATGCGGTATACGTTATACATTATACGTTATACGATATACGTTATACGTTATGCGTTATGCGTTATACGTTATACGTTGTACACTACATGTTTTGCGTTATACGTTATACGTCATACGTTATACGTTACACGTTTTACGTTACGCGTTATACGTTATACGTTATACGTTATACGTTATACGTTATACGTTATACGTCATACGTTATACGTTATACGTTATACGTTATACGTTGTACGTTATACGTTGTACGTTATACGTTATACGTTATACGTTATACGTTATACGTTATACGTTATACGTTATACGTTACACGTTATACGTTATACGTTATACGTTATACGTTATACGTTATACGTCATAAGTTATACGTTATACGTTATACGTTATACGTTATACGTTATACGTTATACGTTATACGTTATACGTTATACATTATACGTTATACGTTATACGTTATACGTTATAGGTTATACGTCATAGGTTATAGGTTATACGTTATGCGGTATACGTTATACATTATACGTTATACGATATACGTTATACGTTATGCGTTATGCGTTATACGTTATACGTTGTACACTACATGTTTTGCGTTATACGTTATACGTCATACGTTATACGTTACACGTTTTACGTTACGCGTTATACGTTATACGTTATACGTTATACGTTATACGTTATACGTCATACGTTATACGTTATACGTTATACGTTATACGTTGTACGTTATACGTTGTACGTTATACGTTATACGTTATACGTTATACGTTATACGTTATACGTTATACGTTATACGTTACACGTTATACGTTATACGCTATACGTTATACGTTATACGTTATACGTTATACGTTATATGTTATACGTTATACGTTATACGTTATACGTTATACGTTATACGTTATACGTTATACGTTATACGTTATTCGTTATGCGGTATACGTTATACATTATACGTTATACGATATACGTTATACGTTATGCGTTATGCGTTCTTCGTTTCACGTTATACGTTATTCGGTATGCGTTATACGTTATTCTTTATACGTTCTTCCTTACACGTTATACGTCATACGTTATACGTTACACGTTTTTCGTTACGCGTTATACGTTATACGTTATACGTTATACGTTATACGTTATACGTTATACGTTATACGTTATACGTTATACGTTATACGTTATACGTTGTACGTTATACGTTGTACGTTATACGTTATACGTTATACGTTATACGTTATACGTTATACGTTATACGTTATACGTTATACGTTATACGTTATACGTTATACGTTACACGTTATACGTTATACGTTATACGTTATACGTTATACGTTATACGTCATAAGTGATACGTTATACGTTATACGTTATACGTTATACGTTATACGTTATACGTTATACGTTATACGTTATACGTTATACGTTATACGTTATACGTTATACGTTATACGTTATACGTTATACGTTGTACGTTATACGTTATACGTTATACGTTATACGTTATACGTTATACGTTATACGTTATACGTTATACGTTATACGTTATACGTTATACGTTATACGTTATACGTTATACGTTGTACGTTATACGTTATACGTTATTCTTTATACGTTCTTCCTTACACGTTATACGTCATACGTTATACGTTACACGTTTTACGTTATTCGTTATACGTTATACGTTATACGATATACGTTATACGTTATACGTTATACGTTATACGTTATACGTTATACGTTATACGTTATACGTTATACGTTATACGTCATACCTTATACGTTACACGTTTTACGTTATTCGTTATACGTTATACGTTATACGATATACGTTATACGTTATACGTTATACGTTATACGTTATACGTTATACGTTATACGTTATACGTTATACGTTATACGCTATACGTTATACGTTATACGTTATACGTTATACGTTATACGTTATACGTTATACGTTATACGTTATACGTTATACGTTATACGTTATACGTTATACGTTATACGTTATTCGTTATGCGGTATACGTTATACATTATACGTTATACGATATACGTTATACGTTATGCGTTATGCGTTCTTCGTTTCACGTTATACGTTATTCGGTATGCGTTATACGTTATTCTTTATACGTTCTTCCTTACACGTTATACGTCATACGTTATACGTTACACGTTTTTCGTTACGCGTTATACGTTATACGTTATACGTTATACGTTATACGTTATACGTTATACGTTATACGTTATACGTTATACGTTATACGTTATACGTTATACGTTATACGTTATACGTTATACGTTATACGTTATACGTTGTACGTTATACGTTGTACGTTATACGTTATACGTTATACGTTATACGTTATACGTTATACGTTATACGTTATACGTTATACGTTATACGTTATACGTTATACGTTATACGTTACACGTTATACGTTATACGTTATACGTTATACGTTATACGTTATACGTTATACGTCATAAGTGATACGTTATACGTTATACGTTATACGTTATACGTTATACGTTATACGTTATACGTTATACGTTATACGTTATACGTTATACGTTATACGTTATACGTTATACGTTATACGTTATACGTTGTACGTTATACGTTATACGTTATACGTTATACGTTATACGTTATACGTTATACGTTATACGTTATACGTTAAACGTTATACGTTATACGTTATACGTTATACGTTATACGTTATACGTTGTACGTTATACGTTATAAGTTGTACGTTATACGATATACGTTATACGTTGTACATTACATGTTATGCGGTATACGTTATGCGGTATACGTTATACATTATACGTTATACGATATACGTTATACGTTATGCGTTATGCGTTCTTCGTTTCACGTTATACGTTATTCGGTATGCGTTATACGTTATTCTTTATACGTTCTTCCTTACACGTTATACGTCATACGTTATACGTTACACGTTTTTCGTTACGCGTTATACGTTATACGTTATACGTTATACGTTATACGTTATACGTTATACGTTATACGTTATACGTTATACGTTATACGTTATACGTTGTACGTTATACGTTGTACGTTATACGTTATACGTTATACGTTATACGTTATACGTTATACGTTATACGTTATACGTTATACGTTATACGTTATACGTTATACGTTACACGTTATACGTTATACGTTATACGTTATACGTTATACGTTATACGTCATAAGTGATACGTTATACGTTATACGTTATACGTTATACGTTATACGTTATACGTTATACGTTATACGTTATACGTTATACGTTATACGTTATACGTTATACGTTATACGTTATACGTTATACGTTGTACGTTATACGTTATACGTTATACGTTATACGTTATACGTTATACGTTATACGTTATACGTTATACGTTATACGTTATACGTTATACGTTATACGTTATACGTTATACGTTGTACGTTATACGTTATACGTTATTCTTTATACGTTCTTCCTTACACGTTATACGTCATACGTTATACGTTACACGTTTTACGTTATTCGTTATACGTTATACGTTATACGATATACGTTATACGTTATACGTTATACGTTATACGTTATACGTTATACGTTATACGTTATACGTTATACGTTATACGTCATACCTTATACGTTACACGTTTTACGTTATTCGTTATACGTTATACGTTATACGATATACGTTATACGTTATACGTTATACGTTATACGTTATACGTTATACGTTATACGTTATACGTTATACGTTATACGCTATACGTTATACGTTATACGTTATACGTTATACGTTATACGTTATACGTTATACGTTATACGTTATACGTTATACGTTATACGTTATACGTTATACGTTATACGTTATTCGTTATGCGGTATACGTTATACATTATACGTTATACGATATACGTTATACGTTATGCGTTATGCGTTCTTCGTTTCACGTTATACGTTATTCGGTATGCGTTATACGTTATTCTTTATACGTTCTTCCTTACACGTTATACGTCATACGTTATACGTTACACGTTTTTCGTTACGCGTTATACGTTATACGTTATACGTTATACGTTATACGTTATACGTTATACGTTATACGTTATACGTTATACGTTATACGTTATACGTTATACGTTATACGTTATACGTTATACGTTATACGTTATACGTTGTACGTTATACGTTGTACGTTATACGTTATACGTTATACGTTATACGTTATACGTTATACGTTATACGTTATACGTTATACGTTATACGTTATACGTTATACGTTATACGTTACACGTTATACGTTATACGTTATACGTTATACGTTATACGTTATACGTTATACGTCATAAGTGATACGTTATACGTTATACGTTATACGTTATACGTTATACGTTATACGTTATACGTTATACGTTATACGTTATACGTTATACGTTATACGTTATACGTTATACGTTATACGTTATACGTTGTACGTTATACGTTATACGTTATACGTTATACGTTATACGTTATACGTTATACGTTATACGTTATACGTTAAACGTTATACGTTATACGTTATACGTTATACGTTATACGTTATACGTTGTACGTTATACGTTATAAGTTGTACGTTATACGATATACGTTATACGTTGTACATTACATGTTATGCGGTATACGTTATACGTTATACGTTCTACGTTATACGTTATACGTTATACGTTATACGTTATACGTTATACGTTATACGTTATACGTTATACGTTATACGTTATACGTTATACGTTATACGTTATACGTTGTACGTTATACGTTATAAGTTGTACGTTATACGATATACGTTATACGTTATTCTTTATACGTTCTTCGTTACACGTTATACCTTATACGTTATACGTTATACGTTTTACGTTATTCGTTATACGTTATACGTTATACGTTATACGTTATACGTTATACGTTATACGTTATACGTTATACGTTATACGTTGTACGTTATACGTTATACGTTATACATTATACGTTATACGTTATACGTTATACGTTATACGTTATACGTTATACGTTATACGTTATACGTTATACGTCATAGGTTATACGTTGTACGTTATACGTTGTACGTTATACGTTATACGTTATACGTTATACGTTATACGTTATACGTTATACGTTATACGTTATACGTTACACGTTATACGTTATACGTTATACGTTATACGTTATACGTTATACGTCATAAGTTATACGTTATACGTTATACGTTATACGTTATACGTTATACGTTATACGTTATGCGTTATACGTTCTACGATATTCGTTATACGTTATACGTTATTAGTTATACGTTATACGTTATACGTTATACGTTATACGTTATACGTCATAGGTTATACGTTATACGTTATGCGTTATACGTTATACATTATACGTTATGCGTTATGCGTTCTTCGTTACACGTTATACGTTATTCGGTATGCGTTATACGTTATTCTTTATACGTTCTTCCTTACACGTTATACGTTATTCGGTATGCGTTATACGTTATTCTTTATACGTTCTTCCTTACACGTTATACGTCATACGTTATACGTTACACGTTTTACGTTACGCGTTATACGTTATACGTTATACGTTATACGTTATACGTTATACGTTATACGTTATACGTTATACGTTATACGTTATACGTTATACGTTATACGTTATACGTTATACGTTATACGTTACACGTTATACGTTATACGTTATACGTTATACGTTATACGTTATACGTCATAAGTTATACGTTATACGTTATACGTTATACGTTATACGTTATACGTTATACGTTATGCGTTATACGTTCTACGATATTCGTTATACGTTATACGTTATTAGTTATACGTTATACGTTATACGTTATACGTTATACGTTATACGTCATAGGTTATACGTTATACGTTATGCGTTATACGTTATACATTATACGTTATACGTTATACGTTGTACGTTATACGTTATAAGTTGTACGTTATACGATATACGTTATACGTTATTCGTTATACGTACTTCGTTACACGTTATACGTTATACGTTATACGTTATACGTTATATGTTTTACGATATACGATATACGTTATACGTTATACGTTATACGTTATACGTTATACGTTATACGTTATACGTTATACGTTATACGTTATACGTTATACGTTATACTTTATACGTTATACGTGTTACGTTATACGTTATACGTTATACGTTATTCGTAATACGTTATACGTGATACGTTATACTTTGTACGTTATACGTTATACGTTATACGTTATACATTATACGTTATACGTTATACATTACATGTTATGCGTTATACGTTATACGTTATACGTTATACGTTATACGTTATACGTTATACGTTATACGTTATACGTTATACGTTATACGTTGTACGTTATACGTTATACGTTATACGTTATACGTTATACGTTATACGTTATACGTTATACGTTATACGTTATACGTTATACGTTATACGTTGTACGTTATACGTTATAAGTTGTACGTTATACGATATACGTTATACGTTGTACATTACATGTTATGCGGTATACGTTATACGTTATACGTTCTACGTTATACGTTATACGTTACACGTTATACGTTATACGTTATACGTTATACGTTATACGTTATACGTTATACGTTGTACGTTATACGTTATACGTTATACATTATACGTTATACGTTATACGTTATACGTTATACGTTATACGTTATACATTATACGTTATACGTTATACGTTATACGTTATACGTTATACGTCATAGGTTATACATTATACGTTATGCGGTATACGTTTTACATTATACGTTATACGATATACGTTATACGTGATACGTTATACTTTGTACGTTATACGTTATACGTTATACGTTATACATTATACGTTATACGTTATACATTATACGTTATACGTTATACATTACATGTTATGCGTTATACGTTATACGTTATACGTTATACGTTATACGTTATACGTTATACGTTATACGTTATACGTTATACGTTATACGTTATACGTTATACGTTATACGTTATACGTTATACGTTATTAGTTATACGTTATACGTTATACGTTATACATTATACGTTATACGTTATACGTTATACGTTATACGTTATACGTTATACGTTATACGTTATACGTTATGCGTTATACGTTCTACGATATTCGTTATACTTTATACGTTATTAGTTATACGTTATACGTTATACGTTATACGTCATAGGTTATACGTTATACGTTATGCGTTATACGTTATACATTATACGTTATACGATATACGTTATACGTTATGCGTTATGCGTACTTCGTTACACGTTATACGTTATTGGGTATGCGTTATACGTTATACGTTATACGTTATACGTAATACGTTATACGTTATACATTATACGTTATACGTTATACATTACATGTTATGCGTTATACGTTATACGTTATACGTTATACGTTATACGTTATACGTTATACGTTATACGTTATACGTTGTACGTTATACGTTATACGTTATACGTTATACGTTATACGTTATACGTTATACGTTATACGTTATACGTTATACGTTATACGTTATACGTCATAGGTTATACGTTATACGTTATGCGGTATACGTTATACATTATACGTTATACGATATACGTTATACGTTATGCGTTATGCGTTCTTCGTTACACGTTATACGTTATTCGGTATGCGTTATACGTTATTCTTTATACGTTCTTCCTTACACGTTATACGTCATACGTTATACGTTACACGTTTTACGTTACGCGTTATACGTTATACGTTATACGTTATACGTTATACGTTATACGTTATACGTTATACGTTATACGTTATACGTTATACGTTGTACGTTATACGTTGTACGTTATACGTTATACGTTATACGTTATACGTTATACGTTATACGTTATACGTTATAAGTTATACGTTATACGTTATACGTTACACGTTATACGTTATACGTTATACGTTATACGTTATACGTTATACGTCATAAGTTATACGTTATACGTTATACGTTATACGTTATACGTTATACGTTATACGTTATGCGTTATACGTTCTACGATATTCGTTATACGTTATACGCTATTAGTTATACGTTATACGTTATACGTTATACGTTATACGTTATACGTCATAGGTTATACGTTATACGTTATGCGTTATACGTTATACATTATACGTTATACGTTATACGTTGTACGTTATACGTTATAAGTTGTACGTTATACGATATACGTTATACGTTATTCGTTATACGTACTTCGTTACACGTTATACGTTATACGTTATACGTTATACGTTATACGTTTTACGATATACGATATACGTTATACGTTATACGTTATACGTTATACGTTATACGTTATACGTTATACGTTATACTTTATACGTTATAGGTGTTACGTTATACGTTATACGTTACACGTTATTCGTAATACGTTATACGTGATACGTTATACATTGTACGTTATACGTTATACGTTATACGTTATACATTATACGTTATACGTTATACATTACATGTTATGCGTTATACGTTATACGTTATACGTTATACGTTATACGTTATACGTTATACGTTATACGTTATACGTTATACGTTATACGTTATACGTTATACGTTATACGTTATACGTTATTAGTTATACGTTATACGTTATACGTTATACGTTATACGTTATACGTTATACGTTATACGTTATACGTTATACGTTATACGTTATACGTTATACGTTATACGTTATACGTTATACGTTATACGTTATACGTTATACGTTGTACGTTATACGTTATAAGTTGTACGTTATACGATATACGTTATACGTTGTACATTACATGTTATGCGGTATACGTTACACGTTATACGTTCTACGTTATACGTTATACGTTATACGTTATACGTTATACGTTATACGTTATACGTTATACGTTATACGTTATACGTTATACGTTATACGTTATACGTTATACGTTATACGTTGTACGTTATACGTTATAAGTTGTACGTTATACGATATACGTTATACGTTATTCTTTATACGTTCTTCGTTACACGTTATACGTTATACGTTATACGTTTTACGTTATTCGTTATACGTTATACGTTATACGTTATACGTTATACGTTATACGTTATACGTTATACGTTATACGTTATACGTTGTACGTTATACGTTATACGTTATACGTTGTACATTACATGTTATGCGTTATACGTTATACGTTATACGTTATACGTTATACGTTATACGTTGTACGTTATACGTTATACGTTATACGATATACGTTATACGTTATGCGTTATGCGTTCTTCGTTACACGTTATACGTTATTCGGTATGCGTTATACGTTATACGTTATACGTTATACGTTATACGTTCTACGTTATACGTTGTACGTTATACGTTATACGTTATACATTATACGTTATACGTTATACGTTATACGTTATACGTTATAGGTTATAAGTTATACGTTATACGTTATACGTTATACGTTATTAGTTATACGTTATACGTTATACGTTATACGTTATACGTTATACGTTATACGTTATACGTTATACGTTATACGTTATACGTTATACGTTATACGTTATACGTTATACGTTATACGTTATACGTTCTACGTTATACGCTGTACGTTATACGTTATACGTTATACATTATACGTTATACGTTATACGTTATACGTTATACGTTATAGGTTATAAGTTATACGTTGTACGTTATACGTTATACGTCATACGTTATTCGTTAGACGTACTTCGTTACACGTTATACGTTATACGTTATACGTTATACGTTATACGTTTTACGATATACGATATACGTTATACGTTATACGTTGTACGTTACACGATATACGTTATACGTTGTACATTACATGTTATGCGTTATACGTTATACGTTATACGTTATACGTTGTACATTACATGTTATGCGTTATACGTTATACGTTATACGTTATACGTTATACGTTATACGTTATATTTTATTCGTTATACGTTATACGTTATACGTTATACGTTATACGTTATACGTTATACGTTATACGTTATACGTTATACGTTATACGTTATACGTTATACGTTATATTTTATACGTTATACGTTATACGTTATACGTTATACGTTATACGTTATACGTTATGCGTTATACGTTATACGTTATACGTTATACGTTATACGTTATATTTTATACGTTATACGTTATACGTTATACGTTATACGTTATACGTTATACGTTACACGTTATACGTTAGGCGTTATACGTTATACGTTATACGTTATACGTTGTACGTTATACGTTGTACGTTATACGTTGTACGTTATACGTTATACGTTATACGTTATACGTTATACGTTATACGTTATACGTTATACGTTATACGTTATTCGTTATACGTTATACGTTATACGTTATACGTTATACGTTATACGTTATACGTTATACGTTATACGTTATACATTATACGTTATACGTTATACGTTATACGTTATACGTCATACGTCATAGGTTATATGTTATACGTTATGCGTTATACGTTATGCGTTATACGTTATACGTTATACGTTATGCATTATACGATGTACGATGTTCGTTATACGTTATACGTTATTAGTTATACGTTATACGGTATACGTTATACGTTGTACGTTACATGTTATAAGTTATACGTTATACGTTATACGATATACGTTATACGTTAAACGTTATACGTTATACGTTATACGTTATAC
The DNA here is from genome assembly GCF_051014685.1 of Ptiloglossa arizonensis. Taxonomy (NCBI): domain Eukaryota; kingdom Metazoa; phylum Arthropoda; class Insecta; order Hymenoptera; family Colletidae; genus Ptiloglossa; species Ptiloglossa arizonensis. The sequence goes on from NW_027478547.1 coordinate 443,237, forward strand.
GTTATACGTTATACATTATACGTTATACGTTATACGTTATACGTTATACGTTATACGTTATACGTTATACGTTATACGTTATACGTTATACGTTATACGTTATACGTTATACGTTACACGTTATACGTTAGGCGTTATACGTTATACGTTATACGTTATACGTTATACGTTATACGTTATACGTTATACGTTATACGTTATACGTTATACGTTATACGTTATACGTTATACGTTGTACGTTATACGTTGTACGTTATACGTTGTACGTTATACGTTATACGTTATACGTTATACGTTATACGTTATACGTTATACGTTATACGTTATTCGTTATACGTTATACGTTATACGTTATACGTTATACGTTATACGTTATACGTTATACGTTATACCTTATACGTTATACGTTATACGTTATACGTTATACGTCATACGTTATACGTTATACGTTATACGTTATACGTTATACGTTATACTTTATACGTTATACGTTATACGTTATACGTTATACGTTATACGTTATACTTTATACGTTATACGTTATACGTTATAGGTTATACGTTATACGTTATACGTTATACGTTATACGTTATACGTTATACGTTATACGTCATAGGTTATACGTTATACGTTATACGTTATACGTTATACGTTATGCGTTATACGTTATACGTTATACGTTATACGTTATACGTTATACGTTATATGTTATGCGTTATACGTTATACGTTATTAGTTATACGTTATACGGTATACGTTATACGTTGTACGTTATATGCTATACGTTACATGTTATACGTTATACATTATACGTTATACGTTATACGTTATACGTTATACGTTATACGTTATACGTTATACGTTATACGTCATAGGTTATACGTTATATGTTATACGTTATACGTTATACGTTATACGTCATACGTTATACGTTATAGGTTATACGTTATACGTTATACGTTATACGTTATACGTTATACGTTATACGTTATACGTTATACGTTATACGTTATACGTTATACGTTATACGTTATACGTTATACATTACATGTTATACGTTATACGTTATACGTTATACGTTATACGTTCTACGTTATACGTTATACGTTAAACGTTATACGTTATACGTTATACGTTATACGTTATACGTCATAAGTTATACGTCATACGTTATACGTTATACGTTATACGTTATACGTTATGCGTTATACGTTCTACGATATTCGTTATGCGTTATACGTTATTAGTTATACGTTATACGTTATACGTTATACGTCATAGGTTATACGTTATACGTTATACATTATACGTTATACGTTATACGTTGTACGTTATACGTTATAAGTTGTACGTTATACGATATACGTTATACGTTATTCGTTATACGTACTTCGTTACACGTTATACGTTATACGTTATACGTTATACGTTATACGTTTTACGATATACGATATACGTTATACGTTATACGTTATACGTTATACGTTATACGTTATACGTTATACGTTATACGTTATACGTTATACTTTATACGTTATAGGTGTTACGTTATACGTTATACGTTATACGTTATTCGTAATACGTTATACGTGATACGTTATACTTTGTACGTTATACGTTATACGTTATACGTTATACATTATACGTTATACGTTATACATTACATGTTATGCGTTATACGTTATACGTTATACGTTATACGTTATACGTTATACGTTATACGTTATACGTTATACGTTATACGTTATACGTTGTACGTTATACGTTATACGTTATACGTTATACGTTATACGTTATACGTTATACGTTATACGTTATACGTTGTACGTTATACGTTATAAGTTGCACGTTATACGATATACGTTATACGTTGTACATTACATGTTATGCGGTATACGTTATACGTTATACGTTCTACGTTATACGTTATACGTTATACGTTATACGTTATACGTTATACGTTATACGTTATACGTTATACGTTATACGTTATACGTTATACGTTATACGTTATACGTTATACGTTATACGTTATACGTTATACGTTATACGTTATACGTTATACGTTGCACGTTATACGTTATAAGTTGTACGTTATACGATATACGTTATACGTTATTCTTTATACGTTCTTCGTTACACGTTATACGTTATACGTTATACGTTATACGTTTTACGTTATTCGTTATACGTTATACGTTATACGTTATACGTTATACGTTATACGTTATACGTTATACGTTATACGTTGTACGTTATACGTTATACGTTATACATTATACGTTATACGTTATACGTTATACGTTATACGTTATACATTATACGTTATACGTTATACGTTATACGTTATGCGTTATACGTCATAGGTTATACATTATACGTTATGCGGTATACGTTTTACATTATACGTTATACGATATACGTTATACGTGATACGTTATACTTTGTACGTTATACGTTATACGTTATACGTTATACATTATACGTTATACGTTATACATTACATGTTATGCGTTATACGTTATACGTTATACGTTATACGTTATACGTTATACGTTATACGTTATTAGTTATACGTTATACGTTATACGTTATACGTCATAGGTTATACGTTATACGTTATACGTTATACGTTATACGTTATACGTTATACGTTATACGTTATACGTTATACGTTATACGTTATACGTTATACGTTGTACGTTATACGTTATAAGTTGTACGTGATACGATATACGTTATACGTTATTCTTTATACGTTCTTCCTTACACGTTATACGTGATACGTTATACGTTACACGTTTTACGTTATTCGTTATACGTTATACGTTATACGTTACACGTTTTACGTTATTCGTTATACGTTATACGTTATACGATATACGTTATACGTTATACGTTATACGTTATACGTTATACGTTATACGTTATACGTTATACGTTATACGTTATACGTTATACGTTATACGTTATACGTTATACGTTATACGTTATACGTTATACGTTATACGTTATACGTTATACGTTATACGTTATACGTTATACGTTATACGTTATACGTTATACGTTATACGTTATACGTTATACGTTATACGTTATACGTTATACGTTATACGTTACACGTTACACGTTATACCTCATAGGTTATACGTTATACGTTATACGTTATACGTTATACGTTATACGTTATACGTTATACGTTATACGTTATACGTTATACGTTATACGTTATACGTTATACGTTATACGTTTTACGTTATACGTTATACGTTACACGTTATACGTTATACGTTATACGTTATACGTTATACGTTATACGTTATACGTTATACGTTATACGTTATACGTTATACGTTATACGTTATACGTTATACGTTATACGTTATACGTTATACGTTATACGTTATACGTTATACATTATACGTTATACGTTGTACGTTATACGTTATAAGTTGTGCGTTTTACGATATACGTTATACGTTATTCGTTATACGTACTTCGTTACACGTTATACGTTATACGTTATACGTTATACGTTTTACGATTTACGATGTACGTTATACGTTATACGTTATACGTTATACGTTATACGTTATACGTTATACGTTATACGTTATACGTTATACGTTATACGTTGTACGTTATACGTTATGAGTTGTACGTTATACGATATACGTTATACGTTATACATTACATGTTATGCGTTATACGTTATACGTCATAAGTTATACGTTGTACGTTATACGTTATACGTTATACGTTATACGTTATACGTTATACGTTATGCGTTATACGTTCTACGATATTCGTTATACGTTATACTTTATTAGTTATACGTTATACGTTATACGTTATACGTTATACGTTATACGTTACACGTTATACGTTATACGTTGTACGTTATACGTTATACGTTATACGTTATACGTTATACGTTATACGTTTTACGTTATACGTTATACGTTATACGTTATACGTCATAAGTTATACGTTATACGTTATACGTTATACGTTATACGTTATACGTTATACGTTATACGTTATGCGTTATACGTTCTACGATATTCGTTATACGTTATACTTTATCAGTTATACGTTATACGTTATACGTTATACGTCATAGGTTATACGTTATACGTTATACGTTATACGTTATACGTTATACGTTATACGTTATACGTTATACGTTATACGTTATACGTTGTACGTTGTACGTTATACGTTATGAGTTGTACGTTATACGATATACGTTGTACGTTATTCTTTATACGTTATTCGTTACACGTTATACGTCATACGTTATACGTTATACGTTTTACGTTTTACGTTATTCGTTATACGTTATACGTTATACGATATACGTTATACGTTCTACGTTATACGTTATACGTTATACGTTATACGTTATACGTTATACGTTATACGTTATACGTTATACGTTATACGTTATACGTTATACGTTATACGTTATACGTTATACGTTATACGTTATACGTTATAAGTTATACGTTATACGTTATACGTTATACGTTGTACGTTATACGTTATACGTTATACATTATACGTTATACGTTATACGTTACACGTTATACGTTATACGTCATAGGTTATACGTTATACGTTATGCGGTATACGTTATACATTATACGTTATACGATATACGTTATACGTTACACGTTACACGTTATACCTCATAGGTTATACGTTATACGTTATACGTTATACGTTATACGTTATACGTTATACGTTATACGTTATACGTTATACGTTATACGTTATACGTTATACGTTATACGTTATACGTTATACGTTATACGTTATACGTTATACGTTATACGTTATACGTTATACGTTGTACGTTATACGTTATACGTTATACGTTATACGTTATACGTTATACGTTTTACGTTATACGTTATACGTTATACGTTATACGTTATACGTTATACGTTATACGTTATACGTTATACGTTATACGCTATACGTCATAAGTTATACGTTATACGTTATACTTTATACGTTATACGTTATACGTTAAGCGTTATACGTTCTACGATATTCGTTATACGTTATACGTTATTAGTTATACGTTATACGTTATACGTTATACGTCATAGGTTATACGTTATACGTTATACGTTATACGTTATACGTTATACGTTATACGTTATACGTTATACGTTATACGTTATACGTTATACGTTATACGTTATACGTTATACGTTATACGTTATACGTTATACGTTATACGTTATACGTTATACGTTGTACGTTATACGTTATAAGTTGTACGTTATACGATATACGTTATACGTTATTCTTTATACGTTATTCGTTACACGTTATACGTCATACGTTATACGTTATACGTTTTACGTTATTCGTTATACGTTATACGTTATACGATATACGTTATATGTTATACGTTATACGTTATACGTTATACGTTATACGTTATACGTTATACGTTATACGTTATACGTTATACGTTATACGTTATACGTTATACGTTATACGTTATACGTTATACGTTATACGTTTTACGTTATTCGTTATACGTTATACGTTATACGATATACGTTATATGTTATACGTTATACGTTATACGTTATACGTTATACGTTATACGTTATACGTTATGCGGTATACGTTATACATTATACGTTATACGATATACGTTATACGTTACACGTTACACGTTATACCTCATAGGTTATACGTTATACGTTATACGTTATACGTTATACGTTATACGTTATACGTTATACGTTATACGTTATACGTTATACGTTATACGTTATACGTTATACGTTATACGTTATACGTTATACGTTATACGTTATACGTTATACGTTATACGTTATACGTTATACGTTGTACGTTATACGTTATACGTTATACGTTATACGTTATACGTTATACGTTTTACGTTATACGTTATACGTTATACGTCATACGTTATACGTTATACGTTATACGTTATACGTTATACGTTATACGCTATACGTCATAAGTTATACGTTATACGTTATACTTTATACGTTATACGTTATACGTTAAGCGTTATACGTTCTACGATATTCGTTGTACGTTATACGTTATTAGTTATACGTTATACGTTATACGTTATACGTCATAGGTTATACGTTATACGTTATACGTTATACGTTATACGTTATACGTTATACGTTATACGTTATACGTTATACGTTATACGTTATACGTTATACGTTATACGTTATACGTTATACGTTATACGTTATACGTTATACGTTATACGTTGTACGTTATACGTTATAAGTTGTACGTTATACGATATACGTTATACGTTATTCTTTATACGTTATTCGTTACACGTTATACGTCATACGTTATACGTTATACGTTTTACGTTATTCGTTATACGTTATACGTTATACGATATACGTTATATGTTATACGTTATACGTTATACGTTATACGTTATACGTTATACGTTATACGTTATACGTTATACGTTATACGTTATACGTTATACGTTATACGTTATACGTTATACGTTATACGTTATACGTTATACGTTATACGTTATACGTTATAAGTTATACGTTATACGTTATGCGTTATACGTTGTACGTTATACGTTATACGTTATACATTATACGTTATACGTTATACGTTATACTTTATACGTTATACGTCATAGGTTATACGTTATACGTTATGCGGTATACGTTATACATTATACGTTATACGATATACGTTATACGTTATGCGTTATGCGTGCTTCGTTACACGTTATTCGTTATTCGGTATGCGTTATACGTTATACGTTATACGTTATACGTTATATGTTATACGTTATACGTTATACGTTATACGTTATACGTTATACGTTATACGTTAAACGTTATACGTTATATTTTATACGTTATACGTTGTACGTTATACGTCATACCTTATACGTTACACGTTTTACGTTATTCGTTATACGTTATACGTTATACGATATACGTTATACGTTATACGTTATACGTTATACGTTATACGTTATACGTTATACGTTACACGTTATACGTTATACGTTATACGTTATACGTTATACGTTATACGTCATAAGTTATACGTTATACGTTATACGTTATACGTTATACGTTATACGTTATACGTTATACGTTATACGTTATACGTTATACGTTATGCGGTATACGTTATACATTATACGTTATACGATATACGTTATACGTTATGCGTTATGCGTTCTTCGTTACACGTTATACGTTATTCGGTATGCGTTACACGTTATTCTTTATACGTTCTTCCTTACACGTTATACGTCATACGTTATACGTTACACGTTTTACGTTACGCGTTATACGTTATACGTTATACGTTATACGTTATACGTTATACGTTATACGTTATACGTTATACGTTATACGTTATACGTTGTACGTTATACGTTGTACGTTATACGTTATACGTTATACGTTATACGTTATACGTTATACGTTATACGTTATACGTTATACGTTATACGTTATACGTTACACGTTATACGTTATACGTTATACGTCATAGGTTATACGTTATACGTTATGCGTTATACGTTATACATTATACGTTATACGTTATACGTTGTACGTTATACGTTATAAGTTGTACGTTATACGATATACGTTATACGTTATTCGTTATACGTACTTCGTTACACGTTATACGTTATACGTTATACGTTATACGTTATACGTTTTACGATATACGATATACGTTATACGTTATACGTTATACGTTATACGTTATACGTTATACGTTATACGTTATACGTTATACGTTATACTTTATACGTTATAGGTGTTACGTTATACGTTATACGTTATACGTTATTCGTAATACGTTATACGTGATACGTTATACTTTGTACGTTATACGTTATACGTTATACGTTATACATTATACGTTATACATTACATGTTATGCGTTATACGTTATACGTTATACGTTATACGTTATACGTTATACGTTATACGTTATACGTTATACGTTATACGTTATACGTTGTACGTTATACGTTATACGTTATACGTTATACGTTATACGTTATACGTTATACGTTATACGTTATACGTTATTAGTTATACGTTATACGTTATACGTTATACGTCATAGGTTATACGTTATACGTTATACGTTATACGTTATACGTTATACGTTATACGTTATACGTTATACGTTATACGTTATACGTTATTAGCTATACGTTATACGTTATACGTTATACGTCATAGGTTATACGTTATACGTTATACGTTATACGTTATACGTTATACGTTATACGTTATACGTTATACGTTATACGTTATACGTTATACGTTGTACGTTATACGTTATAAGTTGTACGTTATACGATATACGTTATACGTTATTCTTTATACGTTCTTCCTTACACGTTATACGTCATACGTTATACGTTACACGTTTTACGTTATTCGTTATACGTTATACGTTATACGATATACGTTATACGTTATACGTTATACGTTATACGTTATACGTTATACGTTATACGTTATACGTTATACGTCATACGTTATACGTTACACGTTTTACGTTATTCGTTATACGTTGTACGTTATACGATATACGTTATACGTTATACGTTATACGTTATACGTTATACGTTATACGTTATACGTTATACGTTATACGTTATACGTTATACGTTATACGTTATACGTTATACGTTATACGTTATACGTTATACGTTATACGTTATACGTTGTACGTTATACGTTATAAGTTGTACGTTATACGATATACGTTATACGTTGTACATTACATGTTATGCGGTATACGTTATACGTTATACGTTCTACGTTATACGTTATACGTTATACGTTATACGTTATACGTTATACGATATACGTTATACGTTATACGTTATACGTTATACGTTATACGTTATACGTTATACGTTATACGTTATACGTTGTACGTTATACGTTATAAGTTGTACGTTATACGATATACGTTATACGTTATTCTTTATACGTTCTTCGTTACACGTTATACGTTATACGTTATACGTTATACGTTATACTTTGTACGTTATACGTTATACGTTATACGTTATACATTATACGTTATACGTTATACATTACATGTTATGCGTTATACGTTATACGTTATACGTTATACGTTATACGTTATACGTTATACGTTATACGTTATACGTTGTACGTTATACGTTGTACGTTATACGTTGTACGTTATACGTTATACGTTATACGTTATACGTTATACGTTATACGTTATACGTTATACGTTATACGTTATACGTTATACGTTATACGTTATACGTTATACGTTATACGTTATACGTTATACGTTGTACGTTATACGTTATAAGTTGTACGTTATACGATATACGTTATACGTTGTACATTACATGTTATGCGGTATACGTTATACGTTATACGTTCTACGTTATACGTTATACGTTATACGTTATACGTTATACGTTATACGTTATACGTTATACGTTATACGTTATACGTTATACGTTATACGTTATACGTTATACGTTATACGTTATACGTTGTACGTTATACGTTATAAGTTGTACGTTATACGATATACGTTATACGTTATTCTTTATACGTTCTTCGTTACACGTTATACGTTATACGTTATACGTTATACGTTATACGTTTTACGTTATTCGTTATACGTTATACGTTATACGTTATACGTTATACCTTATACGTTATACGTTATACGTTATACGTTGTACGTTATACGTTATACGTTATACATTATACGTTATACGTTATACGTTATACGTTATACGTTATACGTTATACGTTATACGTTATACGTTATACGTTATACGTCATAGGATATACGTTATACGTTATGCGGTATACGTTTTACATTATACGTTATACGATATACGTTATACGTGATACGTTATACTTTGTACGTTATACGTTATACGTTATACGTTATACATTATACGTTATACGTCATAGGTTATACGTTATACGTTATGCGGTATACGTTATACATTATACGTTATACGATATACGTTATACGTTATGCGTTATGCGTTATACGTTATACGTTGTACACTACATGTTATGCGTTATACGTTATACGTCATACGTTATACGTTACACGTTTTACGTTATTCGTTATACGTTATACGTTATACGATATACGTTATACGTTATACGTTATACGTTATACGTTATACGTTATACGTTATACGTTATACGTTATACGTTATACGTTATACGTTATACGTTATACGTTATACGTTATACGTTATACGTTATACGTTATAGGTTATACGTTATACGTTATACGTTATACGTTATACGTTATGCGGTATACGTTATACATTATACGTTATACGATATACGTTATACGTTATGCGTTATGCGTTCTTCGTTACACGTTATACGTTATTCGGTATGCGTTATACGTTATTCTTTATACGTTCTTCCTTACACGTTATACGTCATACGTTATACGTTACACGTTTTACGTTACGCGTTATACGTTATACGTTATACGTTATACGTTATACGTTATACGTTATACGTTATACGTCATACGTTATACGTTACACGTTTTACGTTATTCGTTATACGTTGTACGTTATACGATATACGTTATACGTTATACGTTATACGTTATACGTTATACGTTATACGTTATACGTTATACGTTATACGTTATACGTTATACGTTATACGTTATACGTTATACGTTATACGTTATACGTTATACGTTATACGTTATACGTTATACGTTATACGTTATACGTTGTACGTTATACGTTATAAGTTGTACGTTATACGATATACGTTATACGTTATTCTTTATACGTTCTTCCTTACACGTTATACGTCATACGTTATACGTTACACGTTTTACGTTATTCGTTATACGTTATACGTTATACGATATACGTTATACGTTATACGTTATACGTTATACGTTATACGTTATACGTTATACGTTATACGTTATACGTCATACGTTATACGTTACACGTTTTACGTTATTCGTTATTCGTTGTACGTTATACGATATACGTTATACGTTATACGTTATACGTTATACGTTATACGTTATACGTTATACGTTATACGTTATACGTTATACGTTATACGTTATACGTTATACGTTATACGTTATACGTTATACGTTATACGTTATACGTTATACGTTATACGTTATACGTTATACGTTATACGTTATACGTTATACGTTATGCGGTATACGTTATACATTATACGTTATACGATATACGTTATACGTTATGCGTTATGCGTTCTTCGTTACACGTTATACGTTATTCGGTATGCGTTATACGTTATTCTTTATACGTTCTTCCTTACACGTTATACGTCATACGTTATACGTTACACGTTTTACGTTACGCGTTATACGTTATTCTTTATACGTTCTTCCTTACACGTTATACGTCATACGTTATACGTTACACGTTTTACGTTACGCGTTATACGTTATACGTTATACGTTATACGTTATACGTTATACGTTATACGTTATACGTTATACGTTATACGTTACACGTTATACGTTATACGTTATACGTTATACGTTATACGTTATACGTTATACGTTATACGTCATAAGTTATACGTTATACGTTATACGTTATACGTTATACGTTATACGTTATACGTTATACGTTATACGTTATACGTTATACGTTATACGTTATACGTTATACGTTATACGTTATACGTTATAGGTTATACGTTATACGTTATACGTTATACGTTATACGTTATGCGGTATACGTTATACATTATACGTTATACGATATACGTTATACGTTATGCGTTATGCGTTCTTCGTTACACGTTATACGTTATTCGGTATGCGTTATACGTTATTCTTTATACGTTCTTCCTTACACGTTATACGTCATACGTTATACGTTACACGTTTTACGTTACGCGTTATACGTTATACGTTATACGTTATACGTTATACGTTATACGTTATACGTTATACGTTATACGTTATACGTTATACGTTGTACGTTATACGTTATAAGTTGTACGTTATACGATATACGTTATACGTTATTCTTTATACGTTCTTCCTTACACGTTATACGTCATACGTTATACGTTACACGTTTTACGTTATTCGTTATACGTTATACGTTATACGATATACGTTATACGTTATACGTTATACGTTATACGTTATACGTTATACGTTATACGTTATACGTTATACGTCATACGTTATACGTTACACGTTTTACGTTATTCGTTATACGTTGTACGTTATACGATATACGTTATACGTTATACGTTATACGTTATACGTTATACGTTATACGTTATACGTTATACGTTATACGTTATACGTTATACGTTATACGTTATACGTTATACGTTATACGTTATACGTTATACGTTATACGTTATACGTTATACGTTATACGTTATACGTTATACGTTATACGTTATGCGGTATACGTTATACATTATACGTTATACGATATACGTTATACGTTATACGTTATGCGTTATGCGTTCTTCGTTACACGTTATACGTTATTCGGTATGCGTTATACGTTATTCTTTATACGTTCTTCCTTACACGTTATACGTCATACGTTATACGTTACACGTTTTACGTTACGCGTTATACGTTATTCTTTATACGTTCTTCCTTACACGTTATACGTCATACGTTATACGTTACACGTTTTACGTTACGCGTTATACGTTATACGTTATACGTTATACGTTATACGTTATACGTTATACGTTATACGTTATACGTTATACGTTATACGTTGTACGTTATACGTTGTACGTTATACGTTATACGTTATACGTTATACGTTATACGTTATACGTTATACGTTATACGTTATACGTTATACGTTACACGTTATACGTTATACGTTATACGTTATACGTTATACGTTATACGTCATAAGTTATACGTTATACGTTATACGTTATACGTTATACGTTATACGTTATACGTTATACGTTATACGTCAAAGGTTATACGTTATACGTTATGCGTTATACGTTATACATTATACGTTATACGTTATACGTTGTACGTTATACGTTATTAGTTGTACGTTATACGATATACGTTATACGTTATTCGTTATACGTACTTCGTTACACGTTATACGCTATACGTTATACGTTATACGTTATATGTTTTACGATATACGATATACGTTATACGTTATACGTTATACGTTATACGTTATACGTTATACGTTATACGTTATACGTTATACGTTATACGTTATACGTTATACTTTATACGTTATAGGTGTTACGTTATACGTTATACGTTATACGTTATTCGTAATACGTTATACGTGATACGTTATACTTTGTACGTTATACGTTATACGTTATACGTTATACATTATACGTTATACGTTATACATTACATGTTATGCGTTATACGTTATACGTTATACGTTATACGTTATACGTTATACGTTATACGTTATACGTTATACGTTGTACGTTATACGTTGTACGTTATACGTTGTACGTTATACGTTATACGTTATACGTTATACGTTATACGTTATACGTTATACGTTATACGTTATACGTTATACGTTATACGTTATACGTTGTACGTTATACGTTATAAGTTGTACGTTATACGATATACGTTATACGTTGTACATTACATGTTATGCGGTATACGTTATACGTTATACGTTCTACGTTATACGTTATACGTTATACGTTATACGTTATACGTTATACGTTATACGTTATACGTTATACGTTATACGTTATACGTTATACGTTATACGTTATACGTTATACGTTGTACGTTATACGTTATAAGTTGTACGTTATACGATATACGTTATACGTTATTCTTTATACGTTCTTCGTTACACGTTATACGTTATACGTTATACGTTATACGTTATACGTTTTACGTTATTCCTTATACGTTATACGTTATACGTTATACGTTATACCTTATACGTTATACGTTATACGTTATACGTTGTACGTTATACGTTATACGTTATACATTATACGTTATACGTTATACGTTATACGTTATACGTTATACATTATACGTTATACGTTATACGTTATACGTTATACGTTATACGTCATAGGATATACGTTATACGTTATGCGGTATACGTTTTACATTATACGTTATACGTTGTACGTTATACGTTATACGTTATACATTATACGTTATACGTTATACGTTATACGTTATACGTTATACGTTATACGTCATAGGTTATACGTTATACGTTATGCGGTATACGTTATACATTATACGTTATACGATATACGTTATACGTTATGCGTTATGCGTTATACGTTATACGTTGTACACTACATGTTATGCGTTATACGTTATACGTCATACGTTATACGTTACACGTTTTACGTTATTCGTTATACGTTATACGTTATACGATATACGTTATACGTTATACGTTATACGTTATACGTTATACGTTATACGTTATACGTTATACGTTATACGTTATACGTTATACGTTATACGTTATACGTTATACGTTATACGTTATACGTTATACGTTATAGGTTATACGTTATACGTTATACGTTATACGTTATACGTTATGCGGTATACGTTATACATTATACGTTATACGATATACGTTATACGTTATGCGTTATGCGTTCTTCGTTACACGTTATACGTTATTCGGTATGCGTTATACGTTATTCTTTATACGTTCTTCCTTACACGTTATACGTCATACGTTATACGTTACACGTTTTACGTTACGCGTTATACGTTATACGTTATACGTTATACGTTATACGTTATACGTTATACGTTATACGTTATACGTTACACGTTATACGTTATACGTTATACGTTATACGTTATACGTTATACGTCATAAGTTATACGTTATACGTTATACGTTATACGTTATACGTTGTACGTTATACGTTATAAGTTGTACGTTATACGATATACGTTATACGTTATTCTTTATACGTTCTTCCTTACACGTTATACGTCATACGTTATACGTTACACGTTTTACGTTACGCGTTATACGTTATACGTTATACGTTATACGTTATACGTTATACGTTATACGTTATACGTTATACGTTATACGTTATACGTCATAGGTTATACGTTATACGTTATGCGTTATACGTTATACATTATACGTTATACGTTATACGTTGTACGTTATACGTTATTAGTTGTACGTTATACGATATACGTTATACGTTATTCGTTATACGTACTTCGTTACACGTTATACGCTATACGTTATACGTTATACGTTATATGTTTTACGATATACGATATACGTTATACGTTATACGTTATACGTTATACGTTATACGTTATACGTTATACGTTATACGTTATACGTGATACGTTATACGTTATACGTTATACTTTATACGTTATAGGTGTTACGTTATACGTTATACGTTATACGTTATTCGTAATACGTTATACGTGATACGTTATACTTTGTACGTTATACGTTATACGTTATACGTTATACATTATACGTTATACGTTATACATTACATGTTATGCGTTATACGTTATACGTTATACGTTATACGTTATACGTTATACGTTGTACGTTATACGTTATACGTTATACGTTATACGTTATACGTTATACGTTATACGTTATACGTTATACGTTATACGTTATACGTTGTACGTTATACGTTATAAGTTGTACGTTATACGATGTACGTTATACGTTGTACATTACATGTTATGCGGTATACGTTATACGTTATACGTTCTACGTTATACGTTATACGTTATACGTTATACGTTATACGTTATACGTTATACGTTATACGTTATACGTTATACGTTATACGTTATACGTTATACGTTATACGTTATACGTTGTACGTTATACGTTATAAGTTGTACGTTATACGATATACGTTATACGTTATTCTTTATACGTTCTTCGTTACACGTTATACGTTATACGTTATACGTTATACGTTATACGTTTTACGTTATTCGTTATACGTTATACGTTATACGTTATACGTTATACCTTATACGTTATACGTTATACGTTATACGTTGTACGTTATACGTTATACGTTATACATTATACGTTATACGTTATACGTTATACGTTATACGTTATACATTATACGTTATACGTTATACGTTATACGTTATACGTTATACGTCATAGGATATACGTTATACGTTATGCGGTATACGTTTTACATTATACGTTATACGATATACGTTATACGTGATACGTTATACTTTGTACGTTATACGTTATACGTTATACGTTATACATTATACGTTATACGTTATACATTACATGTTATGCGTTATACGTTATACGTTACACGTTATACGTTATACGTTATACGTTATACGTTATACGTTATACGTTATACGTTATACGTTATTAGTTATACGTTATACGTTATACGTTATACGTCATAGGTTATACGTTATACGTTATACGTTATACGTTATACGTTATACGTTATACGTTATACGTTATACGTTATACGTTATACGTTATACGTTATACGTTATACGTTATACGTTATACGTTATACGTTATACGTTATACGTTATACGTTATACGTTATACGTTATACGTTATACGTTATACGTTATACGTTATACGTTATACGTTATACGTTGTACGTTATACGTTATAAGTTGTACGTTATACGATATACGTTATACGTTATTCTTTATACGTTCTTCCTAACACGTTATACGTCATACGTTATACGTTACACGTTTTACGTTATTCGTTATACGTTATACGTTATACGATATACGTTATACGTTATACGTTATACGTTATACGTTATACGTTATACGTTATACGTTATACGTTATACGTTATACGTTATACGTTATACGTTATACGTTATACGTTATACGTTATACGTTATACGTTATACGTTATACGTTGTACGTTATACGTTATACGTTATACATTATACGTTATACGTTATACGTTATACGTTATACGTTATACGTCATAGGTTATACGTTATACGTTATGCGGTATACGTTATACATTATACGTTATACGATATACGTTATACGTTATGCGTTATGCGTTATACGTTATACGTTGTACACTACATGTTATGCGTTATACGTTATACGTCATACGTTATACGTTACACGTTTTACGTTATTCGTTATACGTTATACGTTATACGATATACGTTATACGTTATACGTTATACGTTATACGTTATACGTTATACGTTATACGTTATACGTTATACGTTATACGTTATACGTTATACGTTATACGTTATACGTTATACGTTATACGTTATACGTTATACGTTATACGTTATACGTTATACGTTATAGGTTATACGTTATACGTTATACGTTATACGTTATACGTTATGCGGTATACGTTATACATTATACGTTATACGATATACGTTATACGTTATGCGTTATGCGTTCTTCGTTACACGTTATACGTTATTCGGTACGCGTTATACGTTATTCTTTATACGTTCTTCCTTACACGTTATACGTCATACGTTATACGTTACACGTTTTACGTTACGCGTTATACGTTATACGTTATACGTTATACGTTATACGTTATACGTTATACGTTATACGTTATACGTTATACGTTACACGTTATACGTTATACGTTATACGTTATACGTTATACGTTATACGTCATAAGTTATACGTTATACGTTATACGTTATACGTTGTACGTTATACGTTATAAGTTGTACGTTATACGATATACGTTATACGTTATTCTTTATACGTTCTTCCTTACACGTTTTACGTCATACGTTATACGTTACACGTTTTACGTTACGCGTTATACGTTATACGTTATACGTTATACGTTATACGTTATACGTTATACGTTATACGTTATACGTTATACGTTATACGTTATACGTTGTACGTTATACGTTGTACGTTATACGTTATACGTTATACGTTATACGTTATAC
Source organism: Ptiloglossa arizonensis (assembly GCF_051014685.1). Classification (NCBI taxonomy): domain Eukaryota; kingdom Metazoa; phylum Arthropoda; class Insecta; order Hymenoptera; family Colletidae; genus Ptiloglossa; species Ptiloglossa arizonensis. Next base: position 461,269 of record NW_027478547.1, read on the forward strand.
GTTATACGTTATACGTTATACGTTATACGTTATACGTTATACGTTACACGTTATACGTTATACGTTATACGTTATACGTTATACGTTATACGTTATACGTTGTACGTTATACGTTATAAGTTGTACGTTATACGATATACGTTATACGTTATTCTTTATACGTTCTTCCTAACACGTTATACGTCATACGTTATACGTTACACGTTTTACGTTATTCGTTATACGTTATACGTTATACGATATACGTTATACGTTATACGTTATACGTTATACGTTATACGTTATACGTTGTACGTTATACGTTATACGTTATACATTATACGTTATACGTTATACGTTATACGTTATACGTTATACGTTATACGTTATACGTTATACGTTATACGTTATACGTTATACGTTATACGTTATACGTTATACGTTATACGTTATACGTTGTACGTTATACGTTATACGTTATACATTATACGTTATACGTTATACGTTATACGTTATACGTTATACGTCATAGGTTATACGTTATACGTTATGCGGTATACGTTATACATTATACGTTATACGATATACGTTATACGTTATGCGTTATGCGTTATACGTTATACGTTGTACACTACATGTTATGCGTTATACGTTATACGTCATACGTTATACGTTACACGTTTTACGTTATTCGTTATACGTTATACGTTATACGATATACGTTATACGTTATACGTTATACGTTATACGTTATACGTTATACGTCATACGTTATACGTTATACGTTATACGTTATACGTTATACGTTATACGTTATACGTTATACGTTATACGTTATACGTTATACGTTATAGGTTATACGTTATACGTTATACGTTATACGTTATACGTTATGCGGTATACGTTATACATTATACGTTATACGATATACGTTATACGTTATGCGTTATGCGTTCTTCGTTACACGTTATACGTTATTCGGTATGCGTTATACGTTATTCTTTATACGTTCTTCCTTACACGTTATACGTCATACGTTATACGTTACACGTTTTACGTTACGCGTTATACGTTATACGTTATACGTTATACGTTATACGTTATACGTTATACGTTATACGTTATACGTTACACGTTATACGTTATACGTTATACGTTATACGTTATACGTTATACGTCATAAGTTATACGTTATACGTTATACGTTATACGTTGTACGTTATACGTTATAAGTTGTACGTTATACGATATACGTTATACGTTATTCTTTATACGTTCTTCCTTACACGTTATACGTCATACGTTATACGTTACACGTTTTACGTTACGCGTTATACGTTATACGTTATACGTTATACGTTATACGTTATACGTTATACGTTATACGTTATACGTTATACGTTATACGTTGTACGTTATACGTTGTACGTTATACGTTATACGTTATACGTTATACGTTATACGTTATACGTTATACGTTATACGTTATACGTTATACGTTATACGTTACACGTTATACGTTATACGTTATACGTTATACGTTATACGTTATACGTCATAAGTTATACGTTATACGTTATACGTTATACGTTATACGTTATACGTTATACGTTATGCGTTATACGTTCTACGATATTCGTTATACGTTATACGTTATTAGTTATACGTTATACGTTATACGTTATACGTTATACGTTATACGTCATAGGTTATACGTTATACGTTATGCGTTATACGTTATACATTATACGTTATACGTTATACGTTGTACGTTATACGTTATAAGTTGTACGTTATACGATATACGTTATACGTTATTCGTTATACGTACTTCGTTACACGTTATACGTTATACGTTATACGTTATACGTTATACGTTTTACGATATACGATATACGTTATACGTTATACGTTATACGTTATACGTTATACGTTATACGTTATACGTTATACGTTATACGTTATACGTTATACTTTATACGTTATAGGTGTTACGTTATACGTTATACGTTATACGTTATTCGTAATACGTTATACGTGATACGTTATACTTTGTACGTTATACGTTATACGTTATACGTTATACATTATACGTTATACATTACATGTTATGCGTTATACGTTATACGTTATACGTTATACGTTATACGTTATACGTTATACGTTATACGTTATACGTTATACGTTATACGTTGTACGTTATACGTTATACGTTATACGTTATACGTTATACGTTATACGTTATACGTTATACGTTATACGTTATACGTTATTAGTTATACGTTATACGTTATACGTTATACGTCATAGGTTATACGTTATACGTTATACGTTATACGTTATACGTTATACGTTATACGTTATACGTTATACGTTATACGTTATTAGTTATACGTTATACGTTATACGTTATACGTCATAGGTTATACGTTATACGTTATACGTTATACGTTATACGTTATACGTTTTACGTTATACGTTATACGTTATACGTTATACGTTATACGTTATACGTTGTACGTTATACGTTATAAGTTGTACGTTATACGATATACGTTATACGTTATTCTTTATACGTTCTTCCTTACACGTTATACGTCATACGTTATACGTTACACGTTTTACGTTATTCGTTATACGTTATATGTTATACGATATACGTTATACGTTATACGTTATACGTTATACGTTATACGTTATACGTTATACGTTATACGTTATACGTCATACGTTATACGTTACACGTTTTACGTTATTCGTTATACGTTGTACGTTATACGATATACGTTATACGTTATACGTTACACGTTATACGTTATACGTTATACGTTATACGTTATACGTTATACGTCATAAGTTATACGTTATACGTTATACGTTATACGTTATACGTTATACGTTATACGTTATACGTCATAGGTTATACGTTATACGTTATGCGTTATACGTTATACATTATACGTTATACGTTATACGTTGTACGTTATACGTTATAAGTTGTACGTTATACGATATACGTTATACGTTATTCGTTATACGTACTTCGTTACACGTTATACGCTATACGTTATACGTTATACGTTATATGTTTTACGATATACGATATACGTTATACGTTATACGTTATACGTTATACGTTATACGTTATACGTTGTACGTTATACGTTATACGTTGTACACTACATGTTATGCGTTATACGTTATACGTCATACGTTATACGTTACACGTTTTACGTTACGCGTTATACGTTATACGTTATACGTTATACGTTATACGTTATACGTCATACGTTATACGTTATACGTTATACGTTATACGTTGTACGTTATACGTTGTACGTTATACGTTATACGTTATACGTTATACGTTATACGTTATACGTTATACGTTATACGTTATACGTTACACGTTATACGTTATACGTTATACGTTATACGTTATACGTTATACGTCATAAGTTATACGTTATACGTTATACGTTATACGTTATACGTTATACGTTATACGTTATACGTTATACGTTATACGTTATACTTTATACGTTATAGGTGTTACGCTATACGTTATACGTTATACGTTATTCGTAATACGTTATACGTGATACGTTATACTTTGTACGTTATACGTTATACGTTATACGTTATACATTATACGTTATACGTTATACATTACATGTTATGCGTTATACGTTATACGTTATACGTTATACGTTATACGTTATACGTTATACGTTATACATTACATGTTATGCGTTATACGTTATACGTTATACGTTATACGTTATACGTTATACGTTATACGTTATACGTTATACGTTATACGTTATACGTTGTACGTTATACGTTATACGTTATACGTTATACGTTATACGTTATACGTTATACGTTATACGTTATACGTTATACGTTATACGTTACACGTTATACGTTATACGTTATACGTTATACGTTATACGTTATACGTCATAAGTTATACGTTATACGTTATACGTTATACGTTATACGTTATACGTTATACGTTATACGTTATACGTTATACGTTATACGTTATACTTTATACGTTATAGGTGTTACGTTATACGTTATACGTTATACGTTATTCGTAATACGTTATACGTGATACGTTATACTTTGTACGTTATACGTTATACGTTATACGTTATACATTATACGTTATACGTTATACATTACATGTTATGCGTTATACGTTATACGTTATACGTTATACGTTATACGTTATACGTTATACGTTATACGTTATACGTTATACGTTATACGTTGTACGTTATACGTTATACGTTATACGTTATACGTTATACGTTATACGTTATACGTTATACGTTATACGTTATACGTTATACGTTATACGTTATACGTTATACGTTATACGTTATACGTTATACGTTATACGTTATACGTTATACGTTACACGTTATACGTTATACGTTATACGTTATACGTTATACGTTATACGTCATAAGTTATACGTTATACGTTATACGTTATACGTTATACGTTATACGTTATACGTTATACGTTATACGTTATACGTTATACGTTATACGTCATACGTTATACGTTATACGTTATACGTTATACGTTATACGTTATACGTTATACGTTATACGTTATACGTTATACGTTATGCGGTATACGTTATACATTATACGTTATACGATATACGTTATACGTTATGCGTTATGCGTTCTTCGTTATACGTTACACGTTATACGTTATACGTTATACGTTATACGTTATACGTTATACGTCATAAGTTATACGTTATACGTTATACGTTATACGTTATACGTTATACGTTATACGTTATACGTTATACGTTATACGTTATACGTTATACTTTATACGTTATAGGTGTTACGTTATACGTTATACGTTATACGTTATTCGTAATACGTTATACGTTATACGTTATACGTTATTCGTAATACGTTATACGTGATACGTTATACTTTGTACGTTATACGTTATACGTTATACGTTATACATTATACGTTATACGTTATACATTACATGTTATGCGTTATACGTTATACGTTATACGTTATACGTTATACGTTATACGTTATACGTTATACGTTATACGTTATACGTTATACGTTGTACGTTATACGTTATACGTTATACGTTATACGTTATACGTTATACGTTATACGTTATACGTTATACGTTGTACGTTATACGTTATACGTTATACATTATACGTTATACGTTATACGTTATACGTTATACGTTATACGTTATACGTTATACGTTATACGTTATACGTTATACGTTATACGTTGTACGTTATACGTTGTACGTTATACGTTATACGTTATACGTTATACGTTATACGTTATACGTCATAAGTTATACGTTATACGTTATACGTTATACGTTATACGTTATACGTTATACGTTATACGTTATGCGTTATACGTTCTACGATATTCGTTATACGTTATACGTTATTAGTTATACGTTATACGTTATACGTTATACGTTATACGTTATACGTCAAAGGTTATAAAGTTATACGTTATGCGTTATACGTTATACATTATACGTTATACGTTATACGTTGTACGTTATACGTTATAAGTTGTACGTTATACGATATACGTTATACGTTATTCGTTATACGTACTTCGTTACACGTTATACGTTATACGTTATACGTTATACGTTATACGTTTTACGATATACGATATACGTTATACGTTATACGTTATACGTTATACGTTATACGTTATACGTTATACGTTATACGTTATACGTTATACGTTATACATTATACGTTATACTTTATACGTTATAGGTGTTACGTTATACGTTATACGTTATACGTTATTCGTAATACGTTATACGTGATACGTTATACTTTGTACGTTATACGTTATACGTTATACGTTATACATTATACGTTATACGTTATACATTACATGTTATGCGTTATACGTTATACGTTATACGTTATACGTTATACGTTATACGTTATACGTTATACGTTTTACGTTATTCGTTATACGTTATACGTTATACGTTATACGTTATACGTTATACGTTATACGTTATACGTTATACGTTATACGTTATACGTTGTACGTTATACGTTATACGTTATACATTATACGTTATACGTTATACGTTATACGTTATACGTTATACATTATACGTTATACGTTATACGTTATACGTTATACGTTATACGTCATAGGTTATACGTTATACGTTATGCGGTATACGTTTTACATTATACGTTATACGATATACGTTATACGTGATACGTTATACTTTGTACGTTATACGTTATACGTTATACGTTATACATTATACGTTATACGTTATACGTTATACGTTATACGTTATACGTTATACGTTATACGTTGTACGTTATACGTTGTACGTTATACGTTATACGTTATACGTTATACGTTATACGTTATACGTCATAAGTTATACGTTATACGTTATACGTTATACGTTATACGTTATACGTTATACGTTATGCGTTATACGTTATACGTTATTAGTTATACGTTATACGTTATACGTTATACGTCATAGGTTATACGTTATACGTTATCCGTTATACGTTATACGTTATACGTTATACGTTATACCTTATACGTTATACGTTATACGTTATACGTTGTACGTTATACGTTATAAGTTGTACGTTATACGATATACGTTATACGTTATTCTTTATACGTTCTTCCTTACACGTTATACGTCATACGTTATACGTTACACGTTTTACGTTATTCGTTATACGTTATACGTTATACGACATACGTTATACGTTATACGTTATACGTTATACGTTATACGTTATACGTTATACGTTATACGTTATACGTTATACGTTATACGTTATACGTTATACGTTATACGTTATACGTTATGCGGTATACGTTATACATTATACGTTATACGATATACGTTATACGTTATGCGTTATGCGTTATGCGTTCTTCGTTACACGTTATACGTTATTCGGTATGCGTTATACGTTATTCTTTATACGTTCTTCCTTACACGTTATACGTCATACGTTATACGTTACACGTTTTACGTTACGCGTTATACGTTATACGTTATACGTTATACGTTATACGTTATACGTTATACGTTATACGTTATACGTTATACGTTATACGTTGTACGTTATACGTTGTACGTTATACGTTATACGTTATACGTTATACGTTATACGTTATACGTCATAAGTTATACGTTATACGTTATACGTTATACGTTATACGTTATACGTTATACGTTATGCGTTATACGTTCTACGATATTCGTTATACGTTATACGTTATTAGTTATACGTTATACGTTATACGTTATACGTTATACGTTATACGTCAAAGGTTATACGTTATACGTTATGCGTTATACGTTATACATTATACGTTATACGTTATACGTTGTACGTTATACGTTATAAGTTGTACGTTATACGATATACGTTATACGTTATTCGTTATACGTACTTCGTTACACGTTATACGTTATACGTTATACGTTCTACGTTATACGTTATACATTATACGTTATACGTTATACGTTATACGTTATACGTTATACATTATACGTTATACGTTATACGTTATACGTTATACGTTATACGTTATACGTTATAGGTTATACGTTATACGTTATGCGGTATACGTTTTACATTATACGTTATACGATATACGTTATACGTGATACGTTATACTTTGTACGTTATACGTTATACGTTATACGTTATACATTATACGTTATACGTTATACGTTATACGTTATACGTTATACGTTATACGTTATACGTTATACGTTATACGTTATACGTTGTACGTTATACGTTATACGTTATACATTATACGTTATACGTTATACGTTATACGTTATAGGTTATACGTCATAGGTTATACGTTATACGTTATGCGGTATACGTTATACATTATACGTTATACGATATACGTTATACGTTATGCGTTATGCGTTATACGTTATACGTTGTACACTACATGTTTTGCGTTATACGTTATACGTCATACGTTATACGTTACACGTTTTACGTTACGCGTTATACGTTATACGTTATACGTTATACGTTATACGTTATACGTTATACGTCATACGTTATACGTTATACGTTATACGTTATACGTTGTACGTTATACGTTGTACGTTATACGTTATACGTTATACGTTATACGTTATACGTTATACGTTATACGTTATACGTTACACGTTATACGTTATACGTTATACGTTATACGTTATACGTTATACGTCATAAGTTATACGTTATACGTTATACGTTATACGTTATACGTTATACGTTATACGTTATACGTTATACGTTATACATTATACGTTATACGTTATACGTTATACGTTATAGGTTATACGTCATAGGTTATAGGTTATACGTTATGCGGTATACGTTATACATTATACGTTATACGATATACGTTATACGTTATGCGTTATGCGTTATACGTTATACGTTGTACACTACATGTTTTGCGTTATACGTTATACGTCATACGTTATACGTTACACGTTTTACGTTACGCGTTATACGTTATACGTTACGCGTTATACGTTATACGTTATACGTTATACGTTATACGTTATACGTCATACGTTATACGTTATACGTTATACGTTATACGTTGTACGTTATACGTTGTACGTTATACGTTATACGTTATACGTTATACGTTATACGTTATACGTTATACGTTATACGTTACACGTTATACGTTATACGCTATACGTTATACGTTATACGTTATACGTTATACGTTATACGTTATACGTTATACGTTATACGTTATACGTTATACGTTATACGTTATACGTTATACGTTATACGTTATTCGTTATGCGGTATACGTTATACATTATACGTTATACGATATACGTTATACGTTATGCGTTATGCGTTCTTCGTTTCACGTTATACGTTATTCGGTATGCGTTATACGTTATTCTTTATACGTTCTTCCTTACACGTTATACGTCATACGTTATACGTTACACGTTTTTCGTTACGCGTTATACGTTATACGTTATACGTTATACGTTATACGTTATACGTTATACGTTATACGTTATACGTTATACGTTATACGTTATACGTTGTACGTTATACGTTGTACGTTATACGTTATACGTTATACGTTATACGTTATACGTTATACGTTATACGTTATACGTTATACGTTATACGTTATACGTTATACGTTACACGTTATACGTTATACGTTATACGTTATACGTTATACGTTATACGTCATAAGTGATACGTTATACGTTATACGTTATACGTTATACGTTATACGTTATACGTTATACGTTATACGTTATACGTTATACGTTATACGTTATACGTTATACGTTATACGTTATACGTTATACGTTGTACGTTATACGTTATACGTTATACGTTATACGTTATACGTTATACGTTATACGTTATACGTTATACGTTATACGTTATACGTTATACGTTATACGTTATACGTTATACGTTGTACGTTATACGTTATACGTTATTCTTTATACGTTCTTCCTTACACGTTATACGTCATACGTTATACGTTACACGTTTTACGTTATTCGTTATACGTTATACGTTATACGATATACGTTATACGTTATACGTTATACGTTATACGTTATACGTTATACGTTATACGTTATACGTTATACGTTATACGTCATACCTTATACGTTACACGTTTTACGTTATTCGTTATACGTTATACGTTATACGATATACGTTATACGTTATACGTTATACGTTATACGTTATACGTTATACGTTATACGTTATACGTTATACGTTATACGCTATACGTTATACGTTATACGTTATACGTTATACGTTATACGTTATACGTTATACGTTATACGTTATACGTTATACGTTATACGTTATACGTTATACGTTATACGTTATTCGTTATGCGGTATACGTTATACATTATACGTTATACGATATACGTTATACGTTATGCGTTATGCGTTCTTCGTTTCACGTTATACGTTATTCGGTATGCGTTATACGTTATTCTTTATACGTTCTTCCTTACACGTTATACGTCATACGTTATACGTTACACGTTTTTCGTTACGCGTTATACGTTATACGTTATACGTTATACGTTATACGTTATACGTTATACGTTATACGTTATACGTTATACGTTATACGTTATACGTTATACGTTATACGTTATACGTTATACGTTATACGTTATACGTTGTACGTTATACGTTGTACGTTATACGTTATACGTTATACGTTATACGTTATACGTTATACGTTATACGTTATACGTTATACGTTATACGTTATACGTTATACGTTATACGTTACACGTTATACGTTATACGTTATACGTTATACGTTATACGTTATACGTTATACGTCATAAGTGATACGTTATACGTTATACGTTATACGTTATACGTTATACGTTATACGTTATACGTTATACGTTATACGTTATACGTTATACGTTATACGTTATACGTTATACGTTATACGTTATACGTTGTACGTTATACGTTATACGTTATACGTTATACGTTATACGTTATACGTTATACGTTATACGTTATACGTTAAACGTTATACGTTATACGTTATACGTTATACGTTATACGTTATACGTTGTACGTTATACGTTATAAGTTGTACGTTATACGATATACGTTATACGTTGTACATTACATGTTATGCGGTATACGTTATACGTTATACGTTCTACGTTATACGTTATACGTTATACGTTATACGTTATACGTTATACGTTATACGTTATACGTTATACGTTATACGTTATACGTTATACGTTATACGTTATACGTTGTACGTTATACGTTATAAGTTGTACGTTATACGATATACGTTATACGTTATTCTTTATACGTTCTTCGTTACACGTTATACCTTATACGTTATACGTTATACGTTTTACGTTATTCGTTATACGTTATACGTTATACGTTATACGTTATACGTTATACGTTATACGTTATACGTTATACGTTATACGTTGTACGTTATACGTTATACGTTATACATTATACGTTATACGTTATACGTTATACGTTATACGTTATACGTTATACGTTATACGTTATACGTTATACGTCATAGGTTATACGTTGTACGTTATACGTTGTACGTTATACGTTATACGTTATACGTTATACGTTATACGTTATACGTTATACGTTATACGTTATACGTTACACGTTATACGTTATACGTTATACGTTATACGTTATACGTTATACGTCATAAGTTATACGTTATACGTTATACGTTATACGTTATACGTTATACGTTATACGTTATGCGTTATACGTTCTACGATATTCGTTATACGTTATACGTTATTAGTTATACGTTATACGTTATACGTTATACGTTATACGTTATACGTTATACGTCATAAGTTATACGTTATACGTTATACGTTATACGTTATACGTTATACGTTATACGTTATGCGTTATACGTTCTACGATATTCGTTATACGTTATACGTTATTAGTTATACGTTATACGTTATACGTTATACGTTATACGTTATACGTCATAGGTTATACGTTATACGTTATGCGTTATACGTTATACATTATACGTTATACGTTATACGTTGTACGTTATACGTTATAAGTTGTACGTTATACGATATACGTTATACGTTATTCGTTATACGTACTTCGTTACACGTTATACGTTATACGTTATACGTTATACGTTATATGTTTTACGATATACGATATACGTTATACGTTATACGTTATACGTTATACGTTATACGTTATACGTTATACGTTATACGTTATACGTTATACGTTATACGTTATACTTTATACGTTATACGTGTTACGTTATACGTTATACGTTATACGTTATTCGTAATACGTTATACGTGATACGTTATACTTTGTACGTTATACGTTATACGTTATACGTTATACATTATACGTTATACGTTATACATTACATGTTATGCGTTATACGTTATACGTTATACGTTATACGTTATACGTTATACGTTATACGTTATACGTTATACGTTATACGTTATACGTTGTACGTTATACGTTATACGTTATACGTTATACGTTATACGTTATACGTTATACGTTATACGTTATACGTTATACGTTATACGTTATACGTTGTACGTTATACGTTATAAGTTGTACGTTATACGATATACGTTATACGTTGTACATTACATGTTATGCGGTATACGTTATACGTTATACGTTCTACGTTATACGTTATACGTTACACGTTATACGTTATACGTTATACGTTATACGTTATACGTTATACGTTATACGTTGTACGTTATACGTTATACGTTATACATTATACGTTATACGTTATACGTTATACGTTATACGTTATACGTTATACATTATACGTTATACGTTATACGTTATACGTTATACGTTATACGTCATAGGTTATACATTATACGTTATGCGGTATACGTTTTACATTATACGTTATACGATATACGTTATACGTGATACGTTATACTTTGTACGTTATACGTTATACGTTATACGTTATACATTATACGTTATACGTTATACATTATACGTTATACGTTATACATTACATGTTATGCGTTATACGTTATACGTTATACGTTATACGTTATACGTTATACGTTATACGTTATACGTTATACGTTATACGTTATACGTTATACGTTATACGTTATACGTTATACGTTATACGTTATTAGTTATACGTTATACGTTATACGTTATACATTATACGTTATACGTTATACGTTATACGTTATACGTTATACGTTATACGTTATACGTTATACGTTATGCGTTATACGTTCTACGATATTCGTTATACTTTATACGTTATTAGTTATACGTTATACGTTATACGTTATACGTCATAGGTTATACGTTATACGTTATGCGTTATACGTTATACATTATACGTTATACGATATACGTTATACGTTATGCGTTATGCGTACTTCGTTACACGTTATACGTTATTGGGTATGCGTTATACGTTATACGTTATACGTTATACGTAATACGTTATACGTTATACATTATACGTTATACGTTATACATTACATGTTATGCGTTATACGTTATACGTTATACGTTATACGTTATACGTTATACGTTATACGTTATACGTTATACGTTGTACGTTATACGTTATACGTTATACGTTATACGTTATACGTTATACGTTATACGTTATACGTTATACGTTATACGTTATACGTTATACGTCATAGGTTATACGTTATACGTTATGCGGTATACGTTATACATTATACGTTATACGATATACGTTATACGTTATGCGTTATGCGTTCTTCGTTACACGTTATACGTTATTCGGTATGCGTTATACGTTATTCTTTATACGTTCTTCCTTACACGTTATACGTCATACGTTATACGTTACACGTTTTACGTTACGCGTTATACGTTATACGTTATACGTTATACGTTATACGTTATACGTTATACGTTATACGTTATACGTTATACGTTATACGTTGTACGTTATACGTTGTACGTTATACGTTATACGTTATACGTTATACGTTATACGTTATACGTTATACGTTATAAGTTATACGTTATACGTTATACGTTACACGTTATACGTTATACGTTATACGTTATACGTTATACGTTATACGTCATAAGTTATACGTTATACGTTATACGTTATACGTTATACGTTATACGTTATACGTTATGCGTTATACGTTCTACGATATTCGTTATACGTTATACGCTATTAGTTATACGTTATACGTTATACGTTATACGTTATACGTTATACGTCATAGGTTATACGTTATACGTTATGCGTTATACGTTATACATTATACGTTATACGTTATACGTTGTACGTTATACGTTATAAGTTGTACGTTATACGATATACGTTATACGTTATTCGTTATACGTACTTCGTTACACGTTATACGTTATACGTTATACGTTATACGTTATACGTTTTACGATATACGATATACGTTATACGTTATACGTTATACGTTATACGTTATACGTTATACGTTATACGTTATACTTTATACGTTATAGGTGTTACGTTATACGTTATACGTTATACGTTATTCGTAATACGTTATACGTGATACGTTATACATTGTACGTTATACGTTATACGTTATACGTTATACGTTATACGTTATACGTTATAAGTTATACGTTATACGTTATACGTTACACGTTATACGTTATACGTTATACGTTATACGTTATACGTTATACGTCATAAGTTATACGTTATACGTTATACGTTATACGTTATACGTTATACGTTATACGTTATACGTTATACGTTATACGTTATACTTTATACGTTATACGTGTTACGTTATACGTTATACGTTATACGTTATTCGTAATACGTTATACGTGATACGTTATACTTTGTACGTTATACGTTATACGTTATACGTTATACATTATACGTTATACGTTATACATTACATGTTATGCGTTATACGTTATACGTTATACGTTATACGTTATACGTTATACGTTATACGTTATACGTTATACGTTATACGTTATACGTTGTACGTTATACGTTATACGTTATACGTTATACGTTATACGTTATACGTTATACGTTATACGTTATACGTTATACGTTATACGTTATACGTTGTACGTTATACGTTATAAGTTGTACGTTATACGATATACGTTATACGTTGTACATTACATGTTATGCGGTATACGTTATACGTTATACGTTCTACGTTATACGTTATACGTTACACGTTATACGTTATACGTTATACGTTATACGTTATACGTTATACGTTATACGTTGTACGTTATACGTTATACGTTATACATTATACGTTATACGTTATACGTTATACGTTATACGTTATACGTTATACATTATACGTTATACGTTATACGTTATACGTTATACGTTATACGTCATAGGTTATACATTATACGTTATGCGGTATACGTTTTACATTATACGTTATACGATATACGTTATACGTGATACGTTATACTTTGTACGTTATACGTTATACGTTATACGTTATACATTATACGTTATACGTTATACATTATACGTTATACGTTATACATTACATGTTATGCGTTATACGTTATACGTTATACGTTATACGTTATACGTTATACGTTATACGTTATACGTTATACGTTATACGTTATACGTTATACGTTATACGTTATACGTTATACGTTATACGTTATTAGTTATACGTTATACGTTATACGTTATACATTATACGTTATACGTTATACGTTATACGTTATACGTTATACGTTATACGTTATACGTTATACGTTATGCGTTATACGTTCTACGATATTCGTTATACTTTATACGTTATTAGTTATACGTTATACGTTATACGTTATACGTCATAGGTTATACGTTATACGTTATGCGTTATACGTTATACATTATACGTTATACGATATACGTTATACGTTATGCGTTATGCGTACTTCGTTACACGTTATACGTTATTGGGTATGCGTTATACGTTATACGTTATACGTTATACGTAATACGTTATACGTTATACATTATACGTTATACGTTATACATTACATGTTATGCGTTATACGTTATACGTTATACGTTATACGTTATACGTTATACGTTATACGTTATACGTTATACGTTGTACGTTATACGTTATACGTTATACGTTATACGTTATACGTTATACGTTATACGTTATACGTTATACGTTATACGTTATACGTTATACGTCATAGGTTATACGTTATACGTTATGCGGTATACGTTATACATTATACGTTATACGATATACGTTATACGTTATGCGTTATGCGTTCTTCGTTACACGTTATACGTTATTCGGTATGCGTTATACGTTATTCTTTATACGTTCTTCCTTACACGTTATACGTCATACGTTATACGTTACACGTTTTACGTTACGCGTTATACGTTATACGTTATACGTTATACGTTATACGTTATACGTTATACGTTATACGTTATACGTTATACGTTATACGTTGTACGTTATACGTTGTACGTTATACGTTATACGTTATACGTTATACGTTATACGTTATACGTTATACGTTCTACGATATTCGTTATACTTTATACGTTATTAGTTATACGTTATACGTTATACGTTATACGTCATAGGTTATACGTTATACGTTATACGTTACACGTTATACGTTATACGTTATACGTTATACGTTATACGTTATACGTCATAAGTTATACGTTATACGTTATACGTTATACGTTATACGTTATACGTTATACGTTATGCGTTATACGTTCTACGATATTCGTTATACGTTATACGCTATTAGTTATACGTTATACGTTATACGTTATACGTTATACGTTATACGTCATAGGTTATACGTTATACGTTATGCGTTATACGTTATACATTATACGTTATACGTTATACGTTGTACGTTATACGTTATAAGTTGTACGTTATACGATATACGTTATACGTTATTCGTTATACGTACTTCGTTACACGTTATACGTTATACGTTATACGTTATACGTTATACGTTTTACGATATACGATATACGTTATACGTTATACGTTATACGTTATACGTTATACGTTATACGTTATACGTTATACTTTATACGTTATAGGTGTTACGTTATACGTTATACGTTATACGTTATTCGTAATACGTTATACGTGATACGTTATACATTGTACGTTATACGTTATACGTTATACGTTATACATTATACGTTATACGTTATACATTACATGTTATGCGTTATACGTTATACGTTATACGTTATACGTTATACGTTATACGTTATACGTTATACGTTATACGTTATACGTTATACGTTATACGTTATACGTTATACGTTATACGTTATTAGTTATACGTTATACGTTATACGTTATACGTTATACGTTATACGTTATACGTTATACGTTATACGTTATACGTTATACGTTATACGTTATACGTTATACGTTATACGTTATACGTTATACGTTATACGTTATACGTTGTACGTTATACGTTATAAGTTGTACGTTATACGATATACGTTATACGTTGTACATTACATGTTATGCGGTATACGTTACACGTTATACGTTCTACGTTATACGTTATACGTTATACGTTATACGTTATACGTTATACGTTATACGTTATACGTTATACGTTATACGTTATACGTTATACGTTATACGTTATACGTTATACGTTGTACGTTATACGTTATAAGTTGTACGTTATACGATATACGTTATACGTTATTCTTTATACGTTCTTCGTTACACGTTATACGTTATACGTTATACGTTTTACGTTATTCGTTATACGTTATACGTTATACGTTATACGTTATACGTTATACGTTATACGTTATACGTTATACGTTATACGTTGTACGTTATACGTTATACGTTATACGTTGTACATTACATGTTATGCGTTATACGTTATACGTTATACGTTATACGTTATACGTTATACGTTGTACGTTATACGTTATACGTTATACGATATACGTTATACGTTATGCGTTATGCGTTCTTCGTTACACGTTATACGTTATTCGGTATGCGTTATACGTTATACGTTATACGTTATACGTTATACGTTCTACGTTATACGTTGTACGTTATACGTTATACGTTATACATTATACGTTATACGTTATACGTTATACGTTATACGTTATAGGTTATAAGTTATACGTTATACGTTATACGTTATACGTTATTAGTTATACGTTATACGTTATACGTTATACGTTATACGTTATACGTTATACGTTATACGTTATACGTTATACGTTATACGTTATACGTTATACGTTATACGTTATACGTTATACGTTATACGTTCTACGTTATACGCTGTACGTTATACGTTATACGTTATACATTATACGTTATACGTTATACGTTATACGTTATACGTTATAGGTTATAAGTTATACGTTGTACGTTATACGTTATACGTCATACGTTATTCGTTAGACGTACTTCGTTACACGTTATACGTTATACGTTATACGTTATACGTTATACGTTTTACGATATACGATATACGTTATACGTTATACGTTGTACGTTACACGATATACGTTATACGTTGTACATTACATGTTATGCGTTATACGTTATACGTTATACGTTATACGTTGTACATTACATGTTATGCGTTATACGTTATACGTTATACGTTATACGTTATACGTTATACGTTATATTTTATTCGTTATACGTTATACGTTATACGTTATACGTTATACGTTATACGTTATACGTTATACGTTATACGTTATACGTTATACGTTATACGTTATACGTTATATTTTATACGTTATACGTTATACGTTATACGTTATACGTTATACGTTATACGTTATGCGTTATACGTTATACGTTATACGTTATACGTTATACGTTATATTTTATACGTTATACGTTATACGTTATACGTTATACGTTATACGTTATACGTTACACGTTATACGTTAGGCGTTATACGTTATACGTTATACGTTATACGTTGTACGTTATACGTTGTACGTTATACGTTGTACGTTATACGTTATACGTTATACGTTATACGTTATACGTTATACGTTATACGTTATACGTTATACGTTATTCGTTATACGTTATACGTTATACGTTATACGTTATACGTTATACGTTATACGTTATACGTTATACGTTATACATTATACGTTATACGTTATACGTTATACGTTATACGTCATACGTCATAGGTTATATGTTATACGTTATGCGTTATACGTTATGCGTTATACGTTATACGTTATACGTTATGCATTATACGATGTACGATGTTCGTTATACGTTATACGTTATTAGTTATACGTTATACGGTATACGTTATACGTTGTACGTTACATGTTATAAGTTATACGTTATACGTTATACGATATACGTTATACGTTAAACGTTATACGTTATACGTTATACGTTATACGTTATACGTTATACATTATACGTTATACGTTATACGTTATACGTTATACGTTATACGTTATACGTTATACGTTATACGTTATACGTTATACGTTATACGTTATACGTTATACGTTACACGTTATACGTTAGGCGTTATACGTTATACGTTATACGTTATACGTTATACGTTATACGTTATACGTTATACGTTATACGTTATACGTTATACGTTATACGTTATACGTTATACGTTATACGTTGTACGTTATACGTTGTACGTTATACGTTGTACGTTATACGTTATACGTTATACGTTATACGTTATACGTTATACGTTATACGTTATACGTTATTCGTTATACGTTATACGTTATACGTTATACGTTATACGTTATACGTTATACGTTATACGTTATACCTTATACGTTATACGTTATACGTTATACGTTATACGTCATACGTTATACGTTATACGTTATACGTTATACGTTATACGTTATACTTTATACGTTATACGTTATACGTTATACGTTATACGTTATACGTTATACTTTATACGTTATACGTTATACGTTATAGGTTATACGTTATACGTTATACGTTATACGTTATACGTTATACGTTATACGTTATACGTCATAGGTTATACGTTATACGTTATACGTTATACGTTATACGTTATGCGTTATACGTTATACGTTATACGTTATACGTTATACGTTATACGTTATATGTTATGCGTTATACGTTATACGTTATTAGTTATACGTTATACGGTATACGTTATACGTTGTACGTTATATGCTATACGTTACATGTTATACGTTATACATTATACGTTATACGTTATACGTTATACGTTATACGTTATACGTTATACGTTATACGTTATACGTCATAGGTTATACGTTATATGTTATACGTTATACGTTATACGTTATACGTCATACGTTATACGTTATAGGTTATACGTTATACGTTATACGTTATACGTTATACGTTATACGTTATACGTTATACGTTATACGTTATACGTTATACGTTATACGTTATACGTTATACGTTATACATTACATGTTATACGTTATACGTTATACGTTATACGTTATACGTTCTACGTTATACGTTATACGTTAAACGTTATACGTTATACGTTATACGTTATACGTTATACGTCATAAGTTATACGTCATACGTTATACGTTATACGTTATACGTTATACGTTATGCGTTATACGTTCTACGATATTCGTTATGCGTTATACGTTATTAGTTATACGTTATACGTTATACGTTATACGTCATAGGTTATACGTTATACGTTATACATTATACGTTATACGTTATACATTACATGTTATGCGTTATACGTTATACGTTATACGTTATACGTTATACGTTATACGTTGTACGTTATACGTTATACGTTATACGTTATACGTTATACGTTATACGTTATACGTTATACGTTATACGTTATACGTTATACGTTGTACGTTATACGTTATAAGTTGTACGTTATACGATATACGTTATACGTTGTACATTACATGTTATGCGGTATACGTTATACGTTATACGTTCTACGTTATACGTTATACGTTATACGTTATACGTTATACGTTATACGTTATACGTTATACGTTATACGTTATACGTTATACGTTATACGTTATACGTTATACGTTATACGTTGTACGTTATACGTTATAAGTTGTACGTTATACGATATACGTTATACGTTATTCTTTATACGTTCTTCGTTACACGTTATACGTTATACGTTATACGTTATACGTTATACGTTTTACGTTATTCGTTATACGTTATACGTTATACGTTATACGTTATACCTTATACGTTATACGTTATACGTTATACGTTGTACGTTATACGTTATACGTTATACATTATACGTTATACGTTATACGTTATACGTTATACGTTATACATTATACGTTATACGTTATACGTTATACGTTATACGTTATACGTCATAGGATATACGTTATACGTTATGCGGTATACGTTTTACATTATACGTTATACGATATACGTTATACGTGATACGTTATACTTTGTACGTTATACGTTATACGTTATACGTTATACATTATACGTTATACGTTATACATTACATGTTATGCGTTATACGTTATACGTTACACGTTATACGTTATACGTTATACGTTATACGTTATACGTTATACGTTATACGTTATACGTTATTAGTTATACGTTATACGTTATACGTTATACGTCATAGGTTATACGTTATACGTTATACGTTATACGTTATACGTTATACGTTATACGTTATACGTTATACGTTATACGTTATACGTTATACGTTATACGTTATACGTTATACGTTATACGTTATACGTTATACGTTATACGTTATACGTTATACGTTATACGTTATACGTTATACGTTATACGTTATACGTTATACGTTATACGTTATACGTTGTACGTTATACGTTATAAGTTGTACGTTATACGATATACGTTATACGTTATTCTTTATACGTTCTTCCTAACACGTTATACGTCATACGTTATACGTTACACGTTTTACGTTATTCGTTATACGTTATACGTTATACGATATACGTTATACGTTATACGTTATACGTTATACGTTATACGTTATACGTTATACGTTATACGTTATACGTTATACGTTATACGTTATACGTTATACGTTATACGTTATACGTTATACGTTATACGTTATACGTTATACGTTGTACGTTATACGTTATACGTTATACATTATACGTTATACGTTATACGTTATACGTTATACGTTATACGTCATAGGTTATACGTTATACGTTATGCGGTATACGTTATACATTATACGTTATACGATATACGTTATACGTTATGCGTTATGCGTTATACGTTATACGTTGTACACTACATGTTATGCGTTATACGTTATACGTCATACGTTATACGTTACACGTTTTACGTTATTCGTTATACGTTATACGTTATACGATATACGTTATACGTTATACGTTATACGTTATACGTTATACGTTATACGTTATACGTTATACGTTATACGTTATACGTTATACGTTATACGTTATACGTTATACGTTATACGTTATACGTTATACGTTATACGTTATACGTTATACGTTATACGTTATAGGTTATACGTTATACGTTATACGTTATACGTTATACGTTATGCGGTATACGTTATACATTATACGTTATACGATATACGTTATACGTTATGCGTTATGCGTTCTTCGTTACACGTTATACGTTATTCGGTACGCGTTATACGTTATTCTTTATACGTTCTTCCTTACACGTTATACGTCATACGTTATACGTTACACGTTTTACGTTACGCGTTATACGTTATACGTTATACGTTATACGTTATACGTTATACGTTATACGTTATACGTTATACGTTATACGTTACACGTTATACGTTATACGTTATACGTTATACGTTATACGTTATACGTCATAAGTTATACGTTATACGTTATACGTTATACGTTGTACGTTATACGTTATAAGTTGTACGTTATACGATATACGTTATACGTTATTATTTATACGTTCTTCCTTACACGTTTTACGTCATACGTTATACGTTACACGTTTTACGTTACGCGTTATACGTTATACGTTATACGTTATACGTTATACGTTATACGTTATACGTTATACGTTATACGTTATACGTTATACGTTATACGTTGTACGTTATACGTTGTACGTTATACGTTATACGTTATACGTTATACGTTATACGTTATACGTTATACGTTATACGTTATACGTTATACGTTATACGTTATACGTTACACGTTATACGTTATACGTTATACGTTATACGTTATACGTTATACGTTATACGTTGTACGTTATACGTTATAAGTTGTACGTTATACGATATACGTTATACGTTATTCTTTATACGTTCTTCCTAACACGTTATACGTCATACGTTATACGTTACACGTTTTACGTTATTCGTTATACGTTATACGTTATACGATATACGTTATACGTTATACGTTATACGTTATACGTTATACGTTATACGTTGTACGTTATACGTTATACGTTATACATTATACGTTATACGTTATACGTTATACGTTATACGTTATACGTTATACGTTATACGTTATACGTTATACGTTATACGTTATACGTTATACGTTATACGTTATACGTTATACGTTATACGTTGTACGTTATACGTTATACGTTATACATTATACGTTATACGTTATACGTTATACGTTATACGTTATACGTCATAGGTTATACGTTATACGTTATGCGGTATACGTTATACATTATACGTTATACGATATACGTTATACGTTATGCGTTATGCGTTATACGTTATACGTTGTACACTACATGTTATGCGTTATACGTTATACGTCATACGTTATACGTTACACGTTTTACGTTATTCGTTATACGTTATACGTTATACGATATACGTTATACGTTATACGTTATACGTTATACGTTATACGTTATACGTCATACGTTATACGTTATACGTTATACGTTATACGTTATACGTTATACGTTATACGTTATACGTTATACGTTATACGTTATACGTTATAGGTTATACGTTATACGTTATACGTTATACGTTATACGTTATGCGGTATACGTTATACATTATACGTTATACGATATACGTTATACGTTATGCGTTATGCGTTCTTCGTTACACGTTATACGTTATTCGGTATGCGTTATACGTTATTCTTTATACGTTCTTCCTTACACGTTATACGTCATACGTTATACGTTACACGTTTTACGTTACGCGTTATACGTTATACGTTATACGTTATACGTTATACGTTATACGTTATACGTTATACGTTATACGTTACACGTTATACGTTATACGTTATACGTTATACGTTATACGTTATACGTCATAAGTTATACGTTATACGTTATACGTTATACGTTGTACGTTATACGTTATAAGTTGTACGTTATACGATATACGTTATACGTTATTCTTTATACGTTCTTCCTTACACGTTATACGTCATACGTTATACGTTACACGTTTTACGTTACGCGTTATACGTTATACGTTATACGTTATACGTTATACGTTATACGTTATACGTTATACGTTATACGTTATACGTTATACGTTATACGTTGTACGTTATACGTTGTACGTTATACGTTATACGTTATACGTTATACGTTATACGTTATACGTTATACGTTATACGTTATACGTTATACGTTATACGTTACACGTTATACGTTATACGTTATACGTTATACGTTATACGTTATACGTCATAAGTTATACGTTATACGTTATACGTTATACGTTATACGTTATACGTTATACGTTATGCGTTATACGTTCTACGATATTCGTTATACGTTATACGTTATTAGTTATACGTTATACGTTATACGTTATACGTTATACGTTATACGTCATAGGTTATACGTTATACGTTATGCGTTATACGTTATACATTATACGTTATACGTTATACGTTGTACGTTATACGTTATAAGTTGTACGTTATACGATATACGTTATACGTTATTCGTTATACGTACTTCGTTACACGTTATACGTTATACGTTATACGTTATACGTTATACGTTTTACGATATACGATATACGTTATACGTTATACGTTATACGTTATACGTTATACGTTATACGTTATACGTTATACGTTATACGTTATACGTTATACTTTATACGTTATAGGTGTTACGTTATACGTTATACGTTATACGTTATTCGTAATACGTTATACGTGATACGTTATACTTTGTACGTTATACGTTATACGTTATACGTTATACATTATACGTTATACATTACATGTTATGCGTTATACGTTATACGTTATACGTTATACGTTATACGTTATACGTTATACGTTATACGTTATACGTTATACGTTATACGTTGTACGTTATACGTTATACGTTATACGTTATACGTTATACGTTATACGTTATACGTTATACGTTATACGTTATACGTTATACGTTATTAGTTATACGTTATACGTTATACGTTATACGTCATAGGTTATACGTTATACGTTATACGTTATACGTTATACGTTATACGTTATACGTTATACGTTATACGTTATACGTTATTAGTTATACGTTATACGTTATACGTTATACGTCATAGGTTATACGTTATACGTTATACGTTATACGTTATACGTTATACGTTTTACGTTATACGTTATACGTTATACGTTATACGTTATACGTTATACGTTGTACGTTATACGTTATAAGTTGTACGTTATACGATATACGTTATACGTTATTCTTTATACGTTCTTCCTTACACGTTATACGTCATACGTTATACGTTACACGTTTTACGTTATTCGTTATACGTTATATGTTATACGATATACGTTATACGTTATACGTTATACGTTATACGTTATACGTTATACGTTATACGTTATACGTTATACGTCATACGTTATACGTTACACGTTTTACGTTATTCGTTATACGTTGTACGTTATACGATATACGTTATACGTTATACGTTACACGTTATACGTTATACGTTATACGTTATACGTTATACGTTATACGTCATAAGTTATACGTTATACGTTATACGTTATACGTTATACGTTATACGTTATACGTTATACGTCATAGGTTATACGTTATACGTTATGCGTTATACGTTATACATTATACGTTATACGTTATACGTTGTACGTTATACGTTATAAGTTGTACGTTATACGATATACGTTATACGTTATTCGTTATACGTACTTCGTTACACGTTATACGCTATACGTTATACGTTATACGTTATATGTTTTACGATATACGATATACGTTATACGTTATACGTTATACGTTATACGTTATACGTTATACGTTGTACGTTATACGTTATACGTTGTACACTACATGTTATGCGTTATACGTTATACGTCATACGTTATACGTTACACGTTTTACGTTACGCGTTATACGTTATACGTTATACGTTATACGTTATACGTTATACGTCATACGTTATACGTTATACGTTATACGTTATACGTTGTACGTTATACGTTGTACGTTATACGTTATACGTTATACGTTATACGTTATACGTTATACGTTATACGTTATACGTTATACGTTACACGTTATACGTTATACGTTATACGTTATACGTTATACGTTATACGTCATAAGTTATACGTTATACGTTATACGTTATACGTTATACGTTATACGTTATACGTTATACGTTATACGTTATACGTTATACTTTATACGTTATAGGTGTTACGCTATACGTTATACGTTATACGTTATTCGTAATACGTTATACGTGATACGTTATACTTTGTACGTTATACGTTATACGTTATACGTTATACATTATACGTTATACGTTATACATTACATGTTATGCGTTATACGTTATACGTTATACGTTATACGTTATACGTTATACGTTATACGTTATACATTACATGTTATGCGTTATACGTTATACGTTATACGTTATACGTTATACGTTATACGTTATACGTTATACGTTATACGTTATACGTTATACGTTGTACGTTATACGTTATACGTTATACGTTATACGTTATACGTTATACGTTATACGTTATACGTTATACGTTATACGTTATACGTTACACGTTATACGTTATACGTTATACGTTATACGTTATACGTTATACGTCATAAGTTATACGTTATACGTTATACGTTATACGTTATACGTTATACGTTATACGTTATACGTTATACGTTATACGTTATACGTTATACTTTATACGTTATAGGTGTTACGTTATACGTTATACGTTATACGTTATTCGTAATACGTTATACGTGATACGTTATACTTTGTACGTTATACGTTATACGTTATACGTTATACATTATACGTTATACGTTATACATTACATGTTATGCGTTATACGTTATACGTTATACGTTATACGTTATACGTTATACGTTATACGTTATACGTTATACGTTATACGTTATACGTTGTACGTTATACGTTATACGTTATACGTTATACGTTATACGTTATACGTTATACGTTATACGTTATACGTTATACGTTATACGTTATACGTTATACGTTATACGTTATACGTTATACGTTATACGTTATACGTTATACGTTACACGTTATACGTTATACGTTATACGTTATACGTTATACGTTATACGTCATAAGTTATACGTTATACGTTATACGTTATACGTTATACGTTATACGTTATACGTTATACGTTATACGTTATACGTTATACGTTATACGTCATACGTTATACGTTATACGTTATACGTTATACGTTATACGTTATACGTTATACGTTATACGTTATACGTTATACGTTATGCGGTATACGTTATACATTATACGTTATACGATATACGTTATACGTTATGCGTTATGCGTTCTTCGTTATACGTTACACGTTATACGTTATACGTTATACGTTATACGTTATACGTTATACGTCATAAGTTATACGTTATACGTTATACGTTATACGTTATACGTTATACGTTATACGTTATACGTTATACGTTATACGTTATACGTTATACTTTATACGTTATAGGTGTTACGTTATACGTTATACGTTATACGTTATTCGTAATACGTTATACGTTATACGTTATACGTTATTCGTAATACGTTATACGTGATACGTTATACTTTGTACGTTATACGTTATACGTTATACGTTATACATTATACGTTATACGTTATACATTACATGTTATGCGTTATACGTTATACGTTATACGTTATACGTTATACGTTATACGTTATACGTTATACGTTATACGTTATACGTTATACGTTGTACGTTATACGTTATACGTTATACGTTATACGTTATACGTTATACGTTATACGTTATACGTTATACGTTATACGTTATACGTTATACGTTATACGTTATACGTTATACGTTATACGTTATACGTTATACGTTGTACGTTATACGTTAAAAGTTGTACGTTATACGATATACGTTATACGTTATTCTTTATACGTTCTTCCTTACACGTTATACGTCATACGTTATACGTTACACGTTTTACGTTATTCGTTATACGTTATACGTTATACGATATACGTTATACGTTATACGTTATACGTTATACGTTATACGTTATACGTTATACGTTATACGTTATACGTTATACGTTGTACGTCATACCTTATACGTTACACGTTTTACATTATTCGTTATACGTTATACGTTATACGATATACGTTATACGTTATACGTTATACGTCATACGTTATACGTTATACGTTATACGTTATACGTTATACGTTATACGTTATACGTTATACGTTATACGTTATACGTCATACGTTATACGTTATACGTTATACGTTATACGTTATACGTTATACGTTATACGTTATACGTTATACGTTATACGTTATGCGGTATACGTTATACATTATACGTTATACGATATACGTTATACGTTATGCGTTATGCGTTCTTCGTTACACGTTATACGTTATTCGGTATGCGTTATACGTTATTCTTTATACGTTCTTCCTTACACGTTATACGTCATACGTTATACGTTACACGTTTTACGTTACGCGTTATACGTTATACGTTATACGTTATACGTTATACGTTATACGTTATACGTTGTACGTTATACGTTGTACGTTATACGTTATACGTTATACGTTATACGTTATACGTTATACGTCATAAGTTATACGTTATACGTTATACGTTATACGTTATACGTTATACGTTATACGTTATGCGTTATACGTTCTACGATATTCGTTATACGTTATACGTTATTAGTTATACGTTATACGTTATACGTTATACGTTATACGTTATACGTCAAAGGTTATACGTTATACGTTATGCGTTATACGTTATACATTATACGTTATACGTTATACGTTGTACGTTATACGTTATAAGTTGTACGTTATACGATATACGTTATACGTTATACGTTATACGTTATACGTCATAAGTTATACGTTATACGTTATACGTTATACGTTATACGTTATACGTTATACGTTATACGTTATACGTTATACGTTATACTTTATACGTTATAGGTGTTACGTTATACGTTATACGTTATACGTTATTCGTAATACGTTATACGTGATACGTTATACTTTGTACGTTATACGTTATACGTTATACGTTATACATTATACGTTATACGTTATACATTACATGTTATGCGTTATACGTTATACGTTATACGTTATACGTTATACGTTATACGTTATACGTTATACGTTATACGTTATACGTTATACGTTGTACGTTATACGTTATACGTTATACGTTATACGTT
The DNA here is from genome assembly GCF_051014685.1 of Ptiloglossa arizonensis. Lineage (NCBI taxonomy): Eukaryota > Metazoa > Arthropoda > Insecta > Hymenoptera > Colletidae > Ptiloglossa > Ptiloglossa arizonensis. The sequence goes on from NW_027478547.1 coordinate 490,722, forward strand.
ATATTATACGTTATACGTTATACGTTATACGTTATACGTTATACGTTATACGTTATACGTTATACGTTATACGTTATACGTTATACGTTATACGTTATACGTTACACGTTATACGTTATACGTTATACGTTATACGTTATACGTTATACGTCATAAGTTATACGTTATACGTTATACGTTATACGTTATACGTTATACGTTATACGTTATACGTTATACGTTATACGTTATACGTTATACTTTATACGTTATAGGTGTTACGTTATACGTTATACGTTATACGTTATTCGTAATACGTTATACGTGATACGTTATACGTTATACGTCATACGTTATACGTTATACGTTATACGTTATACGTTGTACGTTATACGTTGTACGTTATACGTTATACGTTATACGTTATACGTTATACGTTATACGTTATACGTTATACGTTATACGTTACACGTTATACGTTATACGTTATACGTTATACGTTATACGTTATACGTCATAAGTTATACGTTATACGTTATACGTTATACGTTATACGTTATACGTTATACGTTATACGTTATACGTTATACTTTATACGTTATAGGTGTTACGCTATACGTTATACGTTATACGTTATTCGTAATACGTTATACGTGATACGTTATACTTTGTACGTTATACGTTATACGTTATACGTTATACATTATACGTTATACGTTATACATTACATGTTATGCGTTATACGTTATACGTTATACGTTATACGTTATACGTTATACGTTATACGTTATACATTACATGTTATGCGTTATACGTTATACGTTATACGTTATACGTTATACGTTATACGTTACACGTTATACGTTATACGTTATACGTTATACGTTATACGTTGTACGTTATACGTTATACGTTATACGTTATACGTTATACGTTATACGTTATACGTTATACGTTATACGTTATACGTTATACGTTACACGTTATACGTTATACGTTATACGTTATACGTTATACGTTATACGTCATAAGTTATACGTTATACGTTATACGTTATACGTTATACGTTATACGTTATACGTTATACGTTATACGTTATACGTTATACTTTATACGTTATAGGTGTTACGTTATACGTTATACGTTATACGTTATTCGTAATACGTTATACGTGATACGTTATACTTTGTACGTTATACGTTATACGTTATACGTTATACATTATACGTTATACGTTATACATTACATGTTATGCGTTATACGTTATACGTTATACGTTATACGTTATACGTTATACGTTATACGTTATACGTTATACGTTATACGTTATACGTTGTACGTTATACGTTATACGTTATACGTTATACGTTATACGTTATACGTTATACGTTATACGTTATACGTTATACGTTATACGTTATACGTTATACGTTGTACGTTATACGTTATAAGTTGTACGTTATACGATATACGTTATACGTTGTACATTACATGTTATGCGGTATACGTTATACGTTGTACGTTATACGTTCTACGTTATACGTTATACGTTATACGTTATACGTTATACGTTATACGTTATACGTTATACGTTATACGTTATACGTTATACGTTATACGTTATACGTTATACGTTGTACGTTATACGTTATAAGTTGTACGTTATACGATATACGTTATACGTTATTCTTTATACGTTCTTCGTTACACGTTATACCTTATACGTTATACGTTATACGTTTTACGTTATTCGTTATACGTTATACGTTATACGTTATACGTTATACGTTATACGTTATACGTTATACGTTATACGTTATACGTTGTACGTTATACGTTATACGTTATACATTATACGTTATACGTTATACGTTATACGTTATACGTTATACGTTATACGTTATACGTTATACGTTATACGTCATAGGTTATACGTTATACGTTATGCGGTATACGTTATACATTATACGTTATACGATATACGTTATACGTGATACGTTATACTTTGTACGTTATACGTTATACGTTATACGTTATACATTATACGTTATACGTTATACATTACATGTTATGCGTTATACGTTATACGTTATACGTTATACGTTATACGTCATAAGTTATACGTTATACGTTATACGTTATACGTTATACGTTATACGTTATACGTTATACGTTATACGTTATACTTTATACGTTATAGGTGTTACGCTATACGTTATACGTTATACGTTATTCGTAATACGTTATACGTGATACGTTATACTTTGTACGTTATACGTTATACGTTATACGTTATACATTATACGTTATACGTTATACATTACATGTTATGCGTTATACGTTATACGTTATACGTTATACGTTATACGTTATACGTTATACGTTATACATTACATGTTATGCGTTATACGTTATACGTTATACGTTATACGTTATACGTTATACGTTATACGTTATACGTTATACGTTATACGTTATACGTTATACGTCATAAGTTATACGTTATACGTTATACGTTATACGTTATACGTTATACGTTATACGTTATACGTTATACGTTATACGTTATACTTTATACGTTATAGGTGTTACGCTATACGTTATACGTTATACGTTATTCGTAATACGTTATACGTGATACGTTATACTTTGTACGTTATACGTTATACGTTATACGTTATACATTATACGTTATACGTTATACATTACATGTTATGCGTTATACGTTATACGTTATACGTTATACGTTATACGTTATACGTTATACGTTATACATTACATGTTATGCGTTATACGTTATACGTTATACGTTATACGTTATACGTTATACGTTATACATTATACGTTATACGTTATACGTTATACGTTATACGTTATACGTTATACGTTATACGTTATACGTTATACGTCATAGGTTATACGTTATACGTTATGCGGTATACGTTATACATTATTCGTTATACGATATACGTTATACGTGATACGTTATACGTTATACGTTATACGTTGTACGTTATACGTTATACGTTATACATTATACGTTATACGTTATACGTTATACGTTATACGTTATACGTTATACGTTATACGTTATACGTTATACGTCATAGGTTATACGTTATACGTTATGCGGTATACGTTATACATTATACGTTATACGATATACGTTATACGTGATACGTTATACTTTGTACGTTATACGTTATACGTTATACGTTATACTTTATACGTTATAGGTGTTACGCTATACGTTATACGTTATACGTTATTCGTAATACGTTATACGTGATACGTTATACTTTGTACGTTATACGTTATACGTTATACGTTATACATTATACGTTATACGTTATACATTACATGTTATGCGTTATACGTTATACGTTATACGTTATACGTTATACGTTATACGTTATACGTTATACATTACATGTTATGCGTTATACGTTATACGTTATACGTTATACGTTATACGTTATACGTTATACGTTATACGTTATACGTTATACGTTATACGTTGTACGTTATACGTTATACGTTATACGTTATACGTTATACGTTATACGTTATACGTTATACGTTATACGTTATACGTTATACGTTACACGTTATACGTTATACGTTATACGTTATACGTTATACGTTATACGTCATAAGTTATACGTTATACGTTATACGTTATACGTTATACGTTATACGTTATACGTTATACGTTATACGTTATACGTTATACTTTATACGTTATAGGTGTTACGTTATACGTTATACGTTATACGTTATTCGTAATACGTTATACGTGATACGTTATACTTTGTACGTTATACGTTATACGTTATACGTTATACATTATACGTTATACGTTATACATTACATGTTATGCGTTATACGTTATACGTTATACGTTATACGTTATACGTTATACGTTATACGTTATACGTTATACGTTATACGTTATACGTTGTACGTTATACGTTATACGTTATACGTTATACGTTATACGTTATACGTTATACGTTATACGTTATACGTTATACGTTATACGTTATACGTTATACGTTGTACGTTATACGTTATAAGTTGTACGTTATACGATATACGTTATACGTTGTACATTACATGTTATGCGGTATACGTTATACGTTATACGTTATACGTTCTACGTTATACGTTATACGTTATACGTTATACGTTATACGTTATACGTTATACGTTATACGTTATACGTTATACGTTATACGTTATACGTTATACGTTATACGTTGTACGTTATACGTTATAAGATGTACGTTATACGATATACGTTATACGTTATTCTTTATACGTTCTTCGTTACACGTTATACCTTATACGTTATACGTTATACGTTTTACGTTATTCGTTATACGTTATACGTTATACGTTATACGTTATACGTTATACGTTATACGTTATACGTTATACGTTATACGTTGTACGTTATACGTTATACGTTATACATTATACGTTATACGTTATACGTTATACGTTATACGTTATACGTTATACGTTATACGTTATACGTTATACGTCATAGGTTATACGTTATACGTTATGCGGTATACGTTATACATTATACGTTATACGATATACGTTATACGTGATACGTTATACTTTGTACGTTATACGTTATACGTTATACGTTATACATTATACGTTATACGTTATACATTACATGTTATGCGTTATACGTTATACGTTATACGTTATACGTTATACGTTATACGTTATACGTTATACGTTATACGTTATACGTTATACGTTATACGTTATACGTTATTAGTTGTACGTTATACGTTATACGTTATACGTCATAGGTTATACGTTATACGTTATACGTTATACGTTATACGTTATACGTTATACGTTATACGTTATACGTTATACGTTATACGTTATACGTTATACGTTGTACGTTATACGTTATAAGTTGTACGTTATACGATATACGTTATACGTTATTCTTTATACGTTCTTCCTTACACGTTATACGTCATACGTTATACGTTACACGTTTTACGTTATTCGTTATACGTTATACGTTATACGATATACGTTATACGTTATACGTTATACGTTATACGTTATACGTTATACGTTATACGTTATACGTTATACGTTGTACGTCATACCTTATACGTTACACGTTTTACGTTATTCGTTATACGTTATACGTTATACGATATACGTTATACGTTATACGTTATACGTTATACGTTATACGTTATACGTTATACGTTATACGTTATACGTTATACGTTATACGTCATACGTTATACGTTATACGTTATACGTTATACGTTATACGTTATACGTTATACGTTATACGTTATACGTTATACGTTATACGTTATGCGGTATACGTTATACATTATACGTTATACGATATACGTTATACGTTATGCGTTATGCGTTCTTCGTTACACGTTATACGTTATTCGGTATGCGTTATACGTTATTCTTTATACGTTCTTCCTTACACGTTATACGTCATACGTTATACGTTACACGTTTTACGTTACGCGTTATACGTTATACGTTATACGTTATACGTTATACGTTATACGTTATACGTTGTACGTTATACGTTGTACGTTATACGTTATACGTTATACGTTATACGTTATACGTTATACGTCATAAGTTATACGTTATACGTTATACGTTATACGTTATACGTTATACGTTATACGTTATGCGTTATACGTTCTACGATATTCGTTATACGTTATACGTTATTAGTTATACGTTATACGTTATACGTTATACGTTATACGTTATACGTCAAAGGTTATACGTTATACGTTATGCGTTATACGTTATACATTATACGTTATACGTTATACGTTGTACGTTATACGTTATAAGTTGTACGTTATACGATATACGTTATACGTTATTCGTTATACGTACTTCGTTACACGTTATACGTTATACGTTATACGTTATACGTTATACGTTTTACGATATACGATATACGTTATACGTTATACGTTATACGTTATACGTTATACGTTATACGTTATACGTTATACGTTATACGTTATACGTTATACTTTATACGTTATAGGTGTTACGTTATACGTTATACGTTATACGTTATTCGTAATACGTTATACGTGATACGTTATACTTTGTACGTTATACGTTATACGTTATACGTTATACGTTATACGTTATACGTTATACGTTATACGTTATACGTTATACGTTATACGTTGTACGTTATACGTTATACGTTATACGTTATACGTTATACGTTATACGTTATACGTTATACGTTATACGTTATACGTTATACGTTATACGTTATACGTTATACGTTATACGTTATACGTTATACGTTATACGTTATACGTTATACGTTATACGTTGTACGTTGTACGTTATACATTACATGTTATGCGTTATACGTTATACGTTATACGTTATACGTTATACGTTATACGTTATACGTTATACGTTATACGTTATACGTTATACGTTGTACGTTATACGTTATACGTTATACGTTATACGTTATACGTTATACGTTATACGTTATACGTTATACGTTATACGTTATACGTTATGCGTTATACGTTATGCGTTATACGTTATACGTTATACGTTATGCGTTATACGTTGTACGATATTCGTTATACGTTATACGTTATTAGTTATACGTTATACGGTATACGTTATACGTTATACGTTATACGTTATACGTTATACGTTATACGTTATACGTTATACGTTATACGTTATACGTTATACGTTATACGTTATACGTTATACGTTATACGTTATACGTTATACGTTATACGTTCTACGTTATACGTTATACGTTATACGTTATATTTTATACGTTATACGTTATACGTTATACGTTATACGTTATACGTTATACGTTATACGTTACACGTTACACGTTATACCTGATAGGTTATACGTTATACGTTATACGTCATACGTTATACGTTATACGTTATACGTTATACGTTATACGTCATAGGTTATACGTTATACGTTATACGTTATGCGTTATACGTTATGCGTTATACGTTATACGTTATACGTTATGCGTTATACGTTGTACGATATTCGTTATACGTTATACGTTATTAGTTATACGTTATACGGTATACGTTATACGTTATACGTTATACGTTATACGTTATACGTCATAAGTTATACGTTATACGTTATACGTTATACGCTATACGTCATAAGTTATACGTTATACGTTATACGTTATACGTTATACGTTATACGTTATACGTTATACGTTATACGTTATACGTTATACGTTATACGTTATACGTTACACGTTACACGTTATACCTCATAGGTTATACGTTATACGTTATACGTTATACGTTATACGTTATACGTTATACGTTATACGTTATACGTTATACGTTATACGTTTTACGTTATACGTTATACGTTATACGTTATACGTTATACGTTATACGTTATACGTTATACGTTATACGTTATACGTTATACGCTATACGTCATAAGTTATACGTTATACGTTATACGTTATACGTTATACGTTATACGTTATACGTTATACGCTATACGTTATACGTTATACGTTATACGTTATACGTTATACGTTATACGTCATAAGTTATACGTTATACGTTATACGTTATACGTTATACATTATACGTTATACGTTATGCGTTATACGTTCTACGATATTCGTTATACGTTATACTTTATTAGTTATACGTTATACGTTATACGTTATACGTCATAGGTTATACGTTATACGTTATACGTTATACGTTATACGTTATACGTTATACGTTATACGTTATACGTTATACGTTATACGTTATACGTTATACGTTGTACGTTGTACGTTATACGTTATAAGTTGTACGTTATACGATATACGTTGTACGTTATTCTTTATACGTTATTCGTTACACGTTATGCGTCATACGTTATACGTTATACGTTTTACGTTATTCGTTATACGTTATACGTTATACGATATACGTTATACGTTATACGTTATACGTAATACGTTATACGTTATACGTTATACGTTATACGTTATACGTTATACGTTATACGTTGTACGTTATACGTTATACGTTATACGTTATAAGTTATACGTTATACGTTATACGTTATACGTTGTACGTTATACGTTATACGTTATACATTATACGTTATACGTTATACGTTATACGTTATACGTTATACGTCATAGGTTATACGTTATACGTTATGCGGTATACGTTATACATTATACGTTATACGATATACGTTATACGTTATGCGTTATGCGTTCTTCGTTACACGTTATGCGTTATGCGTTCTTCGTTACACGTTATACGTTATTCGGTATGCGTTATACGTTATACGTTATACGTTATACGTTATACGTTATACGTTATACGTTATACGTTATACGTTATACGTTATACGTTATACGTTATACGTTATACGTTATACGTTATACGTTATACGTTATACGTTATACGTTATACGTTATACGTTGTACGTTATACGTTATACGTTATACGTTATACGTTATACGTTATACGTTTTACGTTATACGTTATACGTTATACGTTATACGTTATACGTTATACGTTATACGTTATACGTTATACGTTATACGTTATAAGTTGTACGTTATACGATATACGTTATACGTTATTGTTTATACGTTATTCGTTACACGTTATAAGTTGTACGTTATACGATATACGTTATACGTTATTCTTTATACGTTATTCGTTACACGTTATACGTCATACGTTATACGTTATACGTTTTACGTTATTCGTTATACGTTATACGTTATACGATATACGTTATACGTTATACGTTATACGTTATACGTTATACGTTATACGTTATACGTTATACGTTATACGTTATACGTTATACGTTATACGTTACACGTTATACGTTATTAGTTATACGTTATATGTTATACGTTATACGTTATACGTTATACGTTATACGTTATACGTTACACGTTATACGTTATACGTTATACGTTATACGTTATACGTTATACGTCATAAGTTATACGTTATACGTTATACGTTATACGTTATACGTTATACGTTATACGTTATACGTTATACGTTATACGTTATACGTTATACGTTATACTTTATACGTTATAGGTGTTACGTTATACGTTATACGTTATACGTTATTCGTAATACGTTATACGTGATAGGTTATACTTTGTACGTTATACGTTATACGTTATACGTTATACATTATACGTTATACGTTATACATTACATGTTATGCGTTATACGTTATACGTTATACGTTATACGTTATACGTTATACGTTATACGTTATACGTTATACGTTATACGTTATACGTTGTACGTTATACGTTATACGTTATACGTTATACGTTATACGTTATACGTTATACGTTATACGTTATACGTTATACGTTATACGTTATACGTTATACGTTATACGTTGTACGTTATACGTTATAAGTTGTACGTTATACGATATACGTTATACGTTGTACATTACATGTTATGCGGTATACGTTATACGTTATACGTTCTACGTTATACGTTATACGTTATACGTTATACGTTATACGTTATACGTTATACGTTATACGTTATACGTTATACGTTATACGTTATACGTTATACGTTATACGTTATACGTTATTAGTTATACGTTATACGTTATACGTTATACGTCATAGGTTATACGTTATACGTTATACGTTATACGTTATACGTTATACGTTATACGTTATACGTTATACGTTATACGTTATACGTTGTACGTTATACGTTATAAGTTGTACGTTATACGATATACGTTATACGTTATTCTTTATACGTTCTTCCTTACACGTTATACGTCATACGTTATACGTTACACGTTTTACGTTATTCGTTATACGTTATACGTTATACGATATACGTTATACGTTATACGTTATACGTTATACGTTATACGTTGTACGTTATACGTTATACGTTATACGTTATACGTTATACGTTATACGTTATACGTTATACGTTATACGTTATACGTTATACGTTATACGTTATACGTTATACGTTGTACGTTATACGTTATAAGTTGTACGTTATACGATATACGTTATACGTTGTACATTACATGTTATGCGGTATACGTTATACGTTATACGTTCTACGTTATACGTTATACGTTATACGTTATACGTTATACGTTATACGTTATACGTTATACGTTATACGTTATACGTTATACGTTATACGTTATACGTTATACGTTATACGTTATTAGTTATACGTTATACGTTATACGTTATACGTCATAGGTTATACGTTATACGTTATACGTTATACGTTATACGTTATACGTTATACGTTATACGTTATACGTTATACGTTATACGTTGTACGTTATACGTTATAAGTTGTACGTTATACGATATACGTTATACGTTATTCTTTATACGTTCTTCCTTACACGTTATACGTCATACGTTATACGTTACACGTTTTACGTTATTCGTTATACGTTATACGTTATACGATATACGTTATACGTTATACGTTATACGTTATACGTTATACGTTATACGTTATACGTTATACGTTATACGTTATACGTTATACGTCATACCTTATACGTTACACGTTTTACGTTATTCGTTATACGTTATACGTTATACGATATACGTTATACGTTATACGTTATACGTTATACGTTATACGTTATACGTTATACGTTATACGTTATACGTTATACGTTATACGTCATACGTTATACGTTATACGTTATACGTTATACGTTATACGTTATACGTTATACGTTATACGTTATACGTTATACGTTATGCGGTATACGTTATACATTATACGTTATACGATATACGTTATACGTTATGCGTTATGCGTTCTTCGTTACACGTTATACGTTATTCGGTATGCGTTATACGTTATTCTTTATACGTTCTTCCTTACACGTTATACGTCATACGTTATACGTTACACGTTTTACGTTACGCGTTATACGTTATACGTTATACGTTATACGTTATACGTTATACGTTATACGTTATACGTTATACGTTATACGTTATACGTTATACGTTGTACGTTATACGTTGTACGTTATACGTTATACGTTATACGTTATACGTTATACGTTATACGTCATAAGTTATACGTTATACGTTATACGTTATACGTTATACGTTATACGTTATACGTTATGCGTTATACGTTCTACGATATTCGTTATACGTTATACGTTATTAGTTATACGTTATACGTTATACGTTATACGTTATACGTTATACGTCAAAGGTTATACGTTATACGTTATGCGTTATACGTTATACATTATACGTTATACGTTATACGTTGTACGTTATACGTTATAAGTTGTACGTTATACGATATACGTTATACGTTATTCGTTATACGTACTTCGTTACACGTTATACGTTATACGTTATACGTTATACGTTATACGTTTTACGATATACGATATACGTTATACGTTATACGTTATACGTTATACGTTATACGTTATACGTTATACGTTATACGTTATACGTTATACGTTATACGTTATACGTTATACGTTATACTTTATACGTTATAGGTGTTACGTTATACGTTATACGTTATACGTTATTCGTAATACGTTATACGTGATACGTTATACTTTGTACGTTATACGTTATACGTTATACGTTATACATTATACGTTATACGTTATACATTACATGTTATGCGTTATACGTTATACGTTATACGTTATACGTTATACGTTATACGTTATACGTTATACGTTTTACGTTATTCGTTATACGTTATACGTTATACGTTATACGTTATACGTTATACGTTATACGTTATACGTTATACGTTGTACGTTATACGTTATACGTTATACATTATACGTTATACGTTATACGTTATACGTTATACGTTATACATTATACGTTATACGTTATACGTTATACGTTATACGTTATACGTCATAGGTTATACGTTATACGTTATGCGGTATACGTTTTACATTATACGTTATACGATATACGTTATACGTGATACGTTATACTTTGTACGTTATACGTTATACGTTATACGTTATACATTATACGTTATACGTTATACGTTATACGTTATACGTTATACATTATACGTTATACGTTATACGTTATACGTTATACGTTATACGTCATAGGTTATACGTTATACGTTATGCGGTATACGTTTTACATTATACGTTATACGATATACGTTATACGTGATACGTTATACTTTGTACGTTATACGTTATACGTTATACGTTATACATTATACGTTATACGTTATACATTACATGTTATGCGTTATACGTTATACGTTATACGTTATACGTTATACGTTATACGTTATACGCTATACGTTATACGTTATACGTTATACGTTATTAGTTATACGTTATACGTTATACGTTATACGTTATACGTCATAGGTTATACGTTATACGTTATACGTTATACGTTATACGTTATACGTTATACGTTATACGTTATACGTTATACGTTATACGTTATACGTTATACGTTGTACGTTATACGTTATAAGTTGTACGTTATACGATATACGTTATACGTTATTCTTTATACGTTCTTCCTTACACGTTATACGTCATACGTTATACGTTACACGTTTTACGTTATTCGTTATACGTTATACGTTATACGATATACGTTATACGTTATACGTTATACGTTATACGTTATACGTTATACGTTATACGTTATACGTTATACGTTATACGTTATACGTTGTACGTCATAGGTTATACGTTATACGTTATGCGGTATACGTTATACATTATACGTTATACGATATACGTTATACGTTATGCGTTATGCGTTATACGTTATACGTTGTACACTACATGTTATGCGTTATACGTTATACGTCATACGTTATACGTTACACGTTTTACGTTACGCGTTATACGTTATACGTTATACGTTATACGTTATACGTTATACGTCATACGTTATACGTTATACGTTATACGTTATACGTTGTACGTTATACGTTGTACGTTATACGTTATACGTTATACGTTATACGTTATACGTTATACGTTATACGTTATACGTTACACGTTATACGTTATACGTTATACGTTATACGTTATACGTTATACGTCATAAGTTATACGTTATACGTTATACGTTATACGTTATACGTTATACGTTATACGTTATACGTTATACGTTATACGTTATACGTTATACGTTATACTTTATACGTTATAGGTGTTACGTTATACGTTATACGTTATACGTTATTCGTAATACGTTATACGTGATACGTTATACTTTGTACGTTATACGTTATACGTTATACGTTATACATTATACGTTATACGTTATACATTACATGTTATGCGTTATACGTTATACGTTATACGTTATACGTTATACGTTATACGTTATACGTTATACGTTATACGTTATACGTTATACGTTATACGTTATACGTTATACGTTATACGTTATACGTTATACGTTATACGTTATACGTTATACGTTATACGTTATACGTCATACCTTATACGTTACACGTTTTACGTTATTCGTTATACGTTATACGTTATACGTTATACGTTATACGTTATACGTTATACGTTATACGTTATACGTTATACGTTATACGTTATACGTTATACGTTGTACGTTATACGTTATACGTTATACGTTATACGTTATACGTTATACGTTATACGTTATACGTTGTACGTTATACGTTATAAGTTGTACGTTATACGATATACGTTATACGTTATTCTTTATACGTTCTTCCTTACACGTTATACGTCATACGTTATACGTTACACGTTTTACGTTATTCGTTATACGTTATACGTTATACGATATACGTTATACGTTATACGTTATACGTTATACGTTATACGTTATACGTTATACGTTATACGTTATACGTCATACCTTATACGTTACACGTTTTACGTTATTCGTTATACGTTATACGTTATACGATATACGTTATACGTTATACGTTATACGTTATACGTTATACGTTATACGTTATACGTTATACGTTATACGTTATACGTTATACGTTATACGTTATACGTTATACGTTATACGTTATACGTTATACGTTATACGTTATACGTTATACGTTATACGTTATACGTTATACGTTATACGTTATACGTTATGCGGTATACGTTATACATTATACGTTATACGATATACGTTATACGTTATGCGTTATGCGTTCTTCGTTACACGTTATACGTTATTCGGTATGCGTTATACGTTATTCTTTATACGTTCTTCCTTACACGTTATACGTCATACGTTATACGTTACACGTTTTACGTTACGCGTTATACGTTATACGTTATACGTTATACGTTATACGTTATACGTTATACGTTATACGTTATACGTTATACGTTATACGTTATACGTTATACGTTATACGTTGTACGTTATACGTTGTACGTTATACGTTGTACGTTATACGTTATACGTTATACGTTATACGTTATACGTTATACGTTATACGTTATACGTTATACGTTATACGTTATACGTTACACGTTATACGTTATACGTTATACGTTATACGTTATACGTTATACGTCATAAGTTATACGTTATACGTTATACGTTATACGTTATACGTTATACGTTATGCGTTATACGTTCTACGATATTCGTTATACGTTATACATTATACGTTATACGTTATACGTTGTACGTTATACGTTATAAGTTGTACGTTATACGATATACGTTATACGTTATTCGTTATACGTACTTCGTTACACGTTATACGTTATACGTTATACGTTATACGTTATACGTTTTACGATATACGATATACGTTATACGTTATACGTTATACGTTATACGTTATACGTTATACGTTATACGTTATACGTTATACGTTATACGTTATACGTTATACTTTATACGTTATAGGTGTTACGTTATACGTTATACGTTATACGTTATTCGTAATACGTTATACGTGATACGTTATACTTTGTACGTTATACGTTATACGTTATACGTTATACATTATACGTTATACGTTATACATTACATGTTATGCGTTATACGTTATACGTTATACGTTATACGTTATACGTTATACGTTATACGTTATACGTTTTACGTTATTCGTTATACGTTATACGTTATACGTTATACGTTATACGTTATACGTTATACGTTATACGTTATACGTTGTACGTTATACGTTATACGTTATACATTATACGTTATACGTTATACGTTATACGTTATACGTTATACGTTATACGTTATACGTTATACGTTATACGTTATACGTTATACGTTATACGTTATACGTTATACGTTATACGTTATACGTTGTACGTTATACTTTGTACGTTATACGTTATACGTTATACGTTATACATTATACGTTATACGTTATACATTACATGTTATGCGTTATACGTTATACGTTATACGTTATACGTTATACGTTATACGTTATACGTTATACGCTATACGTTATACGTTATACGTTATACGTTATACGTTATACGTTGTACGTCATAGGTTATACGTTATACGTTATGCGGTATACGTTATACATTATACGTTATACGATATACGTTATACGTTATGCGTTATGCGTTATACGTTATACGTTGTACACTACATGTTATGCGTTATACGTTATACGTCATACGTTATACATTACACGTTTTACGTTACGCGTTATACGTTATACGTTATACGTTATACGTTATACGTTATACGTCATACGTTATACGTTGTACGTTATACGTTATACGTTGTACGTTATACGTTGTACGTTATACGTTATACGTTATACGTTATACGTTTTACGTTATACGTTATACGTTATACGTTATACGTTACACGTTATACGTTATACGTTATACGTTATACGTAATACGTTATACGTCATAAGTTATACGTTATACGTTATACGTTATACGTTATACGTTATACGTTATACGTTATACGTTATACTTTATACGTTATAGGTGTTACGTTATACGTTATACGTTATACGTTATTCGTAATACGTTATACGTGATACGTTATACTTTGTACGTTATACGTTATACGTTATACGTTATACATTATACGTTATACGTTATACATTACATGTTATGCGTTATAGGTTATACGTTATACGTTATACGTTATATGTTATACGTTATACGTTATACGTTATACGTTATACTTTATACGTTATAGGTGTTACGTTATACGTTATACGTTATACGTTATACGTTATACGTTATACGTTATACGTTATACGTTATACGTTATACGTTATACGTTATACGTTATACGTTATACGTTGTACGTTATACTTTGTACGTTATACGTTATACGTTATACGTTATACATTATACGTTATACGTTATACATTACATGTTATGCGTTATACGTTATACGTTATACGTTATACGTTATACGTTATACGTTATACGCTATACGTTATACGTTATACGTTATACGTTATACGTTATACGTTGTACGTCATAGGTTATACGTTATACGTTATGCGGTATACGTTATACATTATACGTTATACGATATACGTTATACGTTATGCGTTATGCGTTATACGTTATACGTTGTACACTACATGTTATGCGTTATACGTTATACGTCATACGTTATACGTTACACGTTTTACGTTACGCGTTATACGTTATACGTTATACGTTATACGTTATACGTTATACGTCATACGTTATACGTTATACGTTATACGTTATACGTTGTACGTTATACGTTGTACGTTATACGTTATACGTTATACGTTATACGTTATACGTTATACGTTATACGTTATACGTTATACGTTACACGTTATACGTTATACGTTATACGTTATACGTTATACGTTATACGTCATAAGTTATACGTTATACGTTATACGTTATACGTTATACGTTATACGTTATACGTTATACGTTATACTTTATACGTTATAGGTGTTACGTTATACGTTATACGTTATACGTTATTCGTAATACGTTATACGTGATACGTTATACTTTGTACGTTATACGTTATACGTTATACGTTATACATTATACGTTATACGTTATACATTACATGTTATGCGTTATAGGTTATACGTTATACGTTATACGTTATATGTTATACGTTATACGTTATACGTTATACGTTATACGTTATACGTTGTACGTTATACGTTATACGTTATACGTTATACGTTATACGTTATACGTTATACGTTATACGTTATACGTTATACGTTATACGTTGTACGTTATACGTTATAAGTTGTACGTTATACGATATACGTTATACGTTGTACATTACATGTTATGCGGTATACGTTATACGTTATACGTTCTACGTTATACGTTATACGTTATACGTTATACGTTATACGTTATACGTTATACGTTATACGTTATACGTTATACGTTATACGTTATACGTTATACGTTGTACGTTATACGTTATAAGTTGTACGTTATACGATATACGTTATACGTTATTCTTTATACGTTCTTCGTTACACGTTATACCTTATACGTTATACGTTATACGTTTTACGTTATTCGTTATACGTTATACGTTATACGTTATACGTTATACGTTATACGTTATACGTTATACGTTATTCGTTATACGTTGTACGTTATACGTTATACGTTATACATTATACGTTATACGTTATACGTTATACGTTATACGTTATACGTTATACGTTATACGTTATACGTTATACGTTATACGTCATAGGTTATACGTTATACGTTATGCGGTATACGTTATACATTATACGTTATACGATATACGTTATACGTGATACGTTATACTTTGTACGTTATACGTTATACGTTATACGTTATACATTATACGTTATACGTTATACATTACATGTTATGCGTTATACGTTATACTATATACGTTATACGTTATACGTTATACGTTATACGTTATACGTTATACGTTATACGTTATACGTTATACGTTATAAGTTATACGTTTTACGTTATACGTTATACGTCATAGGTTATACGTTATACGTTATACGTTATACGTTATACGTTATACGTTATACGTTATACGTTATACGTTATACGTTATACGTTATACGTTATACGTTGTACGTTATACGTTATAAGTTGTACGTTATACGATATACGTTATACGTTATTCTTTATACGTTCTTCCTTACACGTTATACGTCATACGTTATACGTTACACGTTTTACGTTATTCGTTATACGTTATACGTTATACGATATACGTTATACGTTATACGTTATACGTTATACGTTATACGTTATACGTTATACATTATACGTTATACGATATACGTTATACGTTATGCGTTATGCGTTCTTCGTTACACGTTATGCGTTATGCGTTCTTCGTTACACGTTATACGTTATTCGGTATGCGTTATACGTTATACGTTATACGTTATACGTTATACGTTATACGTTATACGTTATACGTTATACGTTATACGTTATACGTTATACGTTATACGTTATACGTTATACGTTATACGTTATACGTTATACGTTATACGTTATACGTTATACGTTATACGTTATACGTTATACGTTGTACGTTATACGTTATACGTTATACGTTATACGTTATACGTTATACGTTTTACGTTATACGTTATACGTTATACGTTATACGTTATACGTTATACGTTATACGTTATACGTTATACGTTATACGTTATAAGTTGTACGTTATACGATATACGTTATACGTTATTGTTTATACGTTATTCGTTACACGTTATAAGTTGTACGTTATACGATATACGTTATACGTTATTCTTTATACGTTATTCGTTACACGTTATACGTCATACGTTATACGTTATACGTTTTACGTTATTCGTTATACGTTATACGTTATACGATATACGTTATACGTTATACGTTATACGTTATACGTTATACGTTATACGTTATACGTTATACGTTATACGTTATACGTTATACGTTATACGTTATACGTTATACGTTATACGTTATACGTTATACGTTATACGTTATACGTTATACGTTATACGTTATACGTTATACGTTATACGTTATACGTTATACGTTATACGTTGTACGTTATACGTTATACGTTATACGTTATACGTTATACGTTATACGTTATACGTTATACGTTATACGTTATACGTTATACGTTATACGTTATACGTTGTACGTTATACGTTATAAGTTGTACGCTATACGATATACGTTATACGTTGTACATTACATGTTATGCGGTATACGTTATACGTTATACGTTCTACGTTATACGTTATACGTTATACGTTATACGTTATACGTTATACGTTATACGTTATACGTTATACGTTATACGTTATACGTTATACGTTATACGTTGTACGTTATACGTTATACGTTATACATTATACGTTATACGTTATACGTTATACGTTATACGTTATACGTTATACGTTATACGTTATACGTTATACGTCATAGCTTATACGTTATACGTTATGCGGTATACGTTATACATTATACGTTATACGATATACGTTATACGTGATACGTTATACTTTGTACGTTATACGTTATACGTTATACGTTATACATTATACGTTATACGTTATACATTACATGTTATGCGTTATACGTTATACGTTATACGTTATACGTTATACGTTATACGTTATACGTTATACATTATACGTTATTCGTTATACGTTATACGTTATTAGTTATACGTTTTACGTTATACGTTATACGTCATAGGTTATACGTTATACGTTATACGTTATACGTTATACGTTGTACGTTATACGTTATACGTTATACGTTATACGTTATACGTTATACGTTATACGTTGTACGTTATACGTTATAAGTTGTACGTTATACGATATACGTTATACGTTATTCTTTATACGTTCTTCCTTACACGTTATACGTCATACGTTATACGTTACACGTTTTACGTTATTCGTTATACGTTATACGTTATACGATATACGTTATACGTTATACGTTATACGTTATACGTTATACGTTATACGTTGTACGTTATACGTTATACGTTATACGTCATAGGTTATACGTTATACGTTATGCGGTATACGTTATACATTATACGTTATACGATATACGTTATACGTGATACGTTATACTTTGTACGTTATACGTTATACGTTATACGTTATACATTATACGTTATACGTTATACATTACATGTTATGCGTTATACGTTATACGTTATACGTTATACGTTATACGTTATACGTTATACGTTATACGTTATACATTATACGTTATTCGTTATACGTTATACGTTATTAGTTATACGTTTTACGTTATACGTTATACGTCATAGGTTATACGTTATACGATATACGTTATACGTTATACGTTATACGTTATACGTTATACGTTATACGTTATACGTTATACGTTATACGTTATACGTTATACGTTATACGTTATACGTTATACGTTGTACGTTATACGTTATAAGTTGTACGTTATACGATATACGTTATACGTTATTCTTTATACGTTCTTCAATACACGTTATACCTTATACGTTATAAGTTGTACGTTATACGATATACGTTATACGTTATTCTTTATACGTTCTTCCTTACACGTTATACGTCATACGTTATACGTTACACGTTTTACGTTATTCGTTATACGTTATACGTTATACGTTATACGTTATACGTTATACGTTATACGTTATACGTTATACGTTATACGTTATACGTTATACGTTGTACGTTATACGTTATACGTTATACATTATACGTTATACGTTATACGTTATACGTTATACGTTATACGTTATACGTTATACGTTATACGTTATACGTCATAGGTTATACGTTATACGTTATGCGGTATACGTTATACATTATACGTTATACGATATACGTTATACGTGATACGTTATACTTTGTACGTTATACGTTATACGTTATACGTTATACATTATACGTTATACGTTATACATTACATGTTATGCGTTATACGTTATACGTTATACGTTATACGTTATACGTTATACGTTATACGTTATACATTATACGTTATTCGTTATACGTTATACGTTATTAGTTATACGTTTTACGTTATACGTTATACGTCATAGGTTATACGTTATACGTTATACGTTATACGTTATACGTTGTACGTTATACGTTATACGTTATACGTTATACGTTATACGTTATACGTTATACGTTGTACGTTATACGTTATAAGTTGTACGTTATACGATATACGTTATACGTTATTCTTTATACGTTCTTCCTTACACGTTATACGTCATACGTTATACGTTACACGTTTTACGTTATTCGTTATACGTTATACGTTATACGATATACGTTATACGTTATACGTTATACGTTATACGTTATACGTTATACGTTGTACGTTATACGTTATACGTTATACGTCATAGGTTATACGTTATACGTTATGCGGTATACGTTATACATTATACGTTATACGATATACGTTATACGTGATACGTTATACTTTGTACGTTATACGTTATACGTTATACGTTATACATTATACGTTATACGTTATACATTACATGTTATGCGTTATACGTTATACGTTATACGTTATACGTTATACGTTATACGTTATACGTTATACGTTATACATTATACGTTATTCGTTATACGTTATACGTTATTAGTTATACGTTTTACGTTATACGTTATACGTCATAGGTTATACGTTATACGTTATACGTTATACGTTATACGTTATACGTTATACGTTATACGTTATACGTTATACGTTATACGTTATACGTTATACGTTATACGTTATACGTTATACGTTATACGTTGTACGTTATACGTTATAAGTTGTACGTTATACGATATACGTTATACGTTATTCTTTATACGTTCTTCGTTACACGTTATACCTTATACGTTATAAGTTGTACGTTATACGATATACGTTATACGTAATTCTTTATACGTTCTTCCTTACACGTTATACGTCATACGTTATACGTTACACGTTTTACGTTATTCGTTATACGTTATACGTTATACGATATACGTTATACGTTATACGTTATACGTTATACGTTATACGTTATACGTTATACGTTATACGTTATACGTCATACCTTATACGTTACACGTTTTACGTTATTCGTTATACGTTATACGTTATACGATATACGTTATACGTTATACGTTATACGTTATACGTTATACGTTATACGTTATACGTTATACGTTATACGTTATACGTTATACGTTATACGTTATACGTTATACGTTATACGTTATACGTTATACGTTATACGTTATACGTTATACGTTATACGTTATACGTTATGCGGTATACGTTATACATTATACGTTATACGATATACGTTATACGTTATTCTTTATACGTTCTTCCTTACACGTTATACGTCATACGTTATACGTTACACGTTTTACGTTATTCGTTATACGTTATACGTTATACGATATACGTTATACGTTATACGTTATACGTTATACGTTATACGTTATACGTTATACGTTATACGGTATACGTTTTACATTATACGTTATACGATATACGTTATACGTGATACGTTATACTTTGTACGTTATACGTTATACGTTATACGTTATACATTATACGTTATACGTTATACATTACATGTTATGCGTTATACGTTATACGTTATACGTTATACGTTATACGTTATACGTTATACGCTATACGTTATACGTTATACGTTATACGTTATTAGTTATACGTTATACGTTATACGTTATACGTCATAGGTTATACGTTATACGTTATACGTTATACGTTATACGTTATACGTTATACGTTATACGTTATACGTTATACGTTATACGTTATACGTTATACGTTGTACGTTATACGTTATAAGTTGTACGTTATACGATATACGTTATACGTTATTCTTTATACGTTCTTCCTTACACGTTATACGTCATACGTTATACGTTACACGTTTTACGTTATTCGTTATACGTTATACGTTATACGATATACGTTATACGTTATACGTTATACGTTATACGTTATACGTTATACGTTATACGTTATACGTTATACGTTACACGTTATACGTTATACGTTATACGTTATACGTTATACGTTATACGTCATAAGTTATACGTTATACGTTATACGTTATACGTTATACGTTATACGTTATACGTTATACGTTATACGTTATACGTTATACGTTATACGTTATACGTTATACGTTATACGTTATACGTTATACGTTGTACGTTATACGTTATACGTTATACGTTATACGTTATACGTTATACGTTATACGTCATAAGTTATACGTTATACGTTATACGTTATACGTTATACGTTATACGTTATACGTTATACGTTATACGTTATACGTTATACGTTATACGTTATACGTTATACGTTATACGTTATACGTTATACGTTGTACGTTATACGTTATACGTTATACGTTATACGTTATACGTTATACGTTATACGTTACACGTTATACGTTATACGTTATACGTTATACGTTATACGTTATACGTCATAAGTTATACGTTATACGTTATACGTTATACGTTATACGTTATACGTTATACGTTATACGTTATACGTTATACGTTATACGTTATACGTTATACGTTATACGTTATACGTTGTACGTTATACGTTATAAGTTGTACGTTATACGATATACGTTATACGTTGTACATTACATGTTATGCGGTATACGTTATACGTTATACGTTATACGTTATACGTCATAAGTTATACGTTATACGTTATACGTTATACGTTATACGTTATACGTTATACGTTATACGTTATACGTTATACGTTATACGTTATACGTTATACGTTATACGTTATACGTTATACGTTATACGTTATACGTTATACGTTATACGTTGTACGTTATACGTTATACGTTATACGTTATACGTTATACGTTATACGTTATACGTTATACGTTATACGTTATACGTTATACGTTGTACGTTATACGTTATACGTTATACGTTATACGTCATAGGTTATACGTTATACGTTATGCGGTATACGTTATACATTATACGTTATACGATATACGTTATACGTGATACGTTATACTTTGTAGGTTATACGTTGTACGTTATACGTTATACGTTGTACATTACATGTTATGCGGTATACGTTATACGTTATACGTTCTACGTTATACGTTATACGTTATACGTTATACGTTATACGTTATACGTTATACGTTATACGTTATACGTTATACGTTATACGTTATACGTTGTACGTTATACGTTATAAGTTGTACGTTATACGATATACGTTATACGTTATACGTTATACGTCATAAGTTATACGTTATACGTTATACGTTATACGTTATACGTTATACGTTATACGTTATACGTTATACGTTATACGTTATACGTTATACGTTATACGTTATACGTTATACGTTATACGTTATACGTTGTACGTTATACGTTATACGTTATACGTTATACGTTATACGTTATACGTTATACGTTATACGTTATACGTTATACGTTATACGTTGTACGTTATACGTTATACGTTATACGTTATACGTTCTACGTTATACGTTATACGTTATACGTTATACGTTATACGTTATACGTTATACGTTATACGTTATACGTTATACGTTATACGTTACACGTTATACGTTATACGTTATACGTTATACGTTATACGTTATACGTTATACGTTATACGTTATACGTTATACGTTATACGTTATACGTTACACGTTATACGTTATACGTTATACGTTATACGTTATACGTTATACGTCATAAGTTATACGTTATACGTTATACGTTATACGTTATACGTTATACGTTATACGTTATACGTTATACGTTATACGTTATACGTTATACGTTATACGTTATACGTTATACGTTATACGTTATACGTTATACGTTATACGTTGTACGTTATACGTTATACGTTATACGTTATACGTTATACGTTATACGTTATACGTTATACGTTATACGTTATACGTTATACGTTGTACGTTATACGTTATAAGTTGTACGTTATACGATATACGTTATACGTTATTCTTTATACGTTCTTCGTTACACGTTATACCTTATACGTTATACGTTATACGTTTTACGTTATTCGTTATACGTTATACGTTATACGTTATACGTTATACGTTATACGTTATACGTTATACGTTATACGTTATACGTTGTACGTTATACGTTATACGTTATACATTATACGTTATACGTTATACGTTATACGTTATACGTTATACGTTATACGTTATACGTTATACGTTATACGTTATACGTCATAGGTTATACGTTATACGTTATGCGGTATACGTTATACATTATACGTTATACGATATACGTTATACGTGATACGTTATACTTTGTAGGTTATACGTTATACGTTATACGTTATACATTATACGTTATACGTTATACATTACATGTTATGCGTTATACGTTATACGTTATACGTTATACGTTATACGTTATACGTTATACGTTATACGTTATACGTTATACGTTATACGTTATACGTTATACGTTATTAGTTATACGTTATACGTTATACGTTATACGTCATAGGTTATACGTTATACGTTATACGTTATACGTTATACGTTATACGTTATACGTTATACGTTATACGTTATACGTTATACGTTATACGTTATACGTTGTACGTTATACGTTATAAGTTGTACGTTATACGATATACGTTATACGTTATTCTTTATACGTTCTTCCTTACACGTTATACGTCATACGTTATACGTTACACGTTTTACGTTATTCGTTATACGTTATACGTTATACATTATACGTTATACGTTATACGTTGTACGTTATACGTTATAAGTTGTACGTTATACGATATACGTTGTACGTTATTCTTTATACGTTCTTCGTTACACGTTATACCTTATACGTTATACGTTATACGTTTTACGTTATTCGTTATACGTTATACGTTATACGTTATACGTTATACGTTATACGTTATACGTTATACGTTATACGTTATACGTTGTACGTTATACGTTATACGTTATACATTATACGTTATACGTTATACGTTATACGTTATACGTTATACGTTATACGTTATACGTTATACGTTATACGTCATAGGTTATACGTTATACGTTATGCGGTATACGTTATACATTATACGTTATACGATATACGTTATACGTGATACGTTATACTTTGTACGTTATACGTTATACGTTATACGTTATACATTATACGTTATACGTTATACATTACATGTTATGCGTTATACGTTATACGTTATACGTTATACGTTATACGTTATACGTTATACGTTATACGTTATACGTTATACGTTATACGTTATACGTTATACTTTATACGTTATAGGTGTTACGTTATACGTTATACGTTATACGTTATTCGTAATACGTTATACGTGATACGTTATACTTTGTACGTTATACGTTATACGTTATACGTTATACATTATACGTTATACGTTATACATTACATGTTATGCGTTATACGTTATACGTTATACGTTATACGTTATACGTTATACGTTATACGTTATACGATATACGTTATACGTTATACGTTATACGTTATACGTTATACGTTATACGTTATACGTTATACGTTATACGTTATACGTGATACGTTATACGTTATACGTTATACGTTATACGTTATACGTTATACGTTATACGTTATACGTTATACGTTATACGTTATACGTTATACGTTATACGTTATACGTTATACGTTGTACGTTATACGTTATACGTTATACATTATACGTTATACGTTATACGTTATACGTTATAGGTTATACGTCATAGGTTATACGTTATACGTTATGCGGTATACGTTATACATTATACGTTATACGATATACGTTATACGTTATGCGTTATGCGTTATACGTTATACGTTGTACACTACATGTTTTGCGTTATACGTTATACGTCATACGTTATACGTTACACGTTTTACGTTACGCGTTATACGTTATACGTTATACGTTATACGTTATACGTTATACGTCATACGTTATACGTTATACGTTATACGTTATACGTTGTACGTTATACGTTGTACGTTATACGTTATACGTTATACGTTATACGTTATACGTTATACGTTATACGTTATACGTTACACGTTATACGTTATACGTTATACGTTATACGTTATACGTTATACGTCATAAGTTATACGTTATACGTTATACGTTATACGTTATACGTTATACGTTATACGTTATACGTTATACGTTATACTTTATACGTTATAGGTGTTACGTTATACGTTATACGTTATACGTTATTCGTAATACGTTATACGTGATACGTTATACTTTGTACGTTATACGTTATACGTTATACGTTATACATTATACGTTATACGTTATACATTACATGTTATGCTTTATACGTTATACGTTATACGTTATACGTTATACGTTATACGTTATACGTTATACGTTATACGTTATACGTTATACGTCATAGGTTATACGTTATACGTTATACGGTATACGTTATACATTATACGTTATACGATATACGTTATACGTGATACGTTATACTTTGTACGTTATACGTTATACGTTATACGTTATACATTATACGTTATACGTTATACATTACATGTTATGCGTTATACGTTATACGTTATACGTTATACGTTATACGTTATACGTTATACGTTATACGTTATACGTTATACGTTATACGTTATTAGTTATACGTTATACGTTATACGTTATACGTCATAGGTTATACGTTATACGTTATACGTTATACGTTATACGTTATACGTTATACGTTATACGTTATACGTTATACGTTATACGTTATACGTTATACGTTGTACGTTATACGTTATAAGTTGTACGTTATACGATATACGTTATACGTTATTCTTTATACGTTCTTCCTTACACGTTATACGTCATACGTTATACGTTACACGTTTTACGTTATTCGTTATACGTTATACGTTATACGATATACGTTATACGTTATACGTTATACGTTATACGTTATACGTTATACGTTATACGTTATACGTTATACGTTATACGTTATACGTCATACCTTATACGTTACACGTTTTACGTTATTCGTTATACGTTATACGTTATACGATATACGTTATACGTTATACGTTATACGTTATACGTTATACGTTATACGTTATACGTTATACGTTATACGTTATACGTTATACGTTATACGTTATACGTTATACGTTATACGTTATACGTTATACGTTATACGTTATACGTTATACGTTATACGTTATACGTTATACGTTATACGTTATACGTTATACGTTATACGTTATACGTTATACGTTATACGTTATACGTTATTCGTTATGCGGTATACGTTATACATTATACGTTATACGATATACGTTATACGTTATGCGTTATGCGTTCTTCGTTACACGTTATACGTTATTCGGTATGCGTTATACGTTATTCTTTATACGTTCTTCCTTACACGTTATACGTCATACGTTATACGTTACACGTTTTACGTTACGCGTTATACGTTATACGTTATACGTTATACGTTATACGTTATACGTTATACGTTATACGTTATACGTTATACGTTATACGTTATACGTTGTACGTTATACGTTGTACGTTATACGTTATACGTTATACGTTATACGTTATACGTTATACGTTATACGTTATACGTTATACGTTATACGTTATACGTTATACGTTATACGTTACACGTTATACGTTATACGTTATACGTTATACGTTATACGTTATACGTCATAAGTTATACGTTATACGTTATACGTTATACGTTATACGTTATACGTTATACGTTATACGTTATACGTTATACGTTATACGTTATACGTTATACGTTATACGTTATACGTTATACGTTATACGTTATACGTTATACGTTGTACGTTATACGTTATACGTTATACGTTATACGTTATACGTTATACGTTATACGTTATACGTTATACGTTATACGTTATACGTTATACGTTATACGTTATACGTTGTACGTTATACGTTATAAGTTGTACGTTATACGATATACGTTATACGTTGTACATTACATGTTATGCGGTATACGTTATACGTTATACGTTCTACGTTATACGTTATACGTTATACGTTATACGTTATACGTTATACGTTATACGTTATACGTTATACGTTATACGTTATACGTTATACGTTATACGTTGTACGTTATACGTTATACGTTATACGTTATACGTTATACGTTATACGTTATACGTTATACGTTATACGTTATACGTTATACGTTATTAGTTATACGTTATACGTTATACGTTATACGTCATAGGTTATACGTTATACGTTATACGTTATACGTTATACGTTATACGTTATACGTTATACGTTATACGTTATACGTTATACGTTATACGTTATACGTTGTACGTTATACGTTATAAGTTGTACGTTATACGATATACGTTATACGTTATTCTTTATACGTTCTTCCTTACACGTTATACGTCATACGTTATACGTTACACGTTTTACGTTATTCGTTATACGTTATACGTTATACGATATACGTTATACGTTATACGTTATACGTTATACGTTATACGTTATACGTTATACGTTATACGTTATACGTCATACCTTATACGTTACACGTTTTACGTTATTCGTTATACGTTATACGTTATACGATATACGTTATACGTTATACGTTATGCGTTCTTCGTTACACGTTATACGTTATTCGGTATGCGTTATACGTTATTCTTTATACGTTCTTCCTTACACGTTATACGTCATACGTTATACGTTACACGTTTTACGTTACGCGTTATACGTTATACGTTATACGTTATACGTTATACGTTATACGTTATACGTTATACGTTATACGTTATACGTTGTACGTTATACGTTATACGTTATACATTATACGTTATACGTTATACGTTATACGTTATACGTTATACGTTATACGTTATACGTTATACGTTATACGTCATAGGTTATACGTTATACGTTATGCGGTATACGTTATACATTATACGTTATACGATATACGTTATACGTGATACGTTATACTTTGTACGTTATACGTTATACGTTATACGTTATACATTATACGTTATACGTTATACATTACATGTTATGCGTTATACGTTATACGTTATACGTTATACGTTATACGTTGTACGTTATACGTTATACGTTATACGTTATACGTTATACGTTATACGTTATACGTTATACGTTATACGTTATACGTTATACGTTTTACGTTATACGTTATACGTTATACGTTATACGTTATACGTTATGCGGTATAGGTTATACATTATACGTTATACGATATACGTTATACGTTATGCGTTATGCGTTCTTCGTTACACGTTATACGTTATTCGGTATGCGTTATACGTTATTCTTTATACGTTCTTCCTTACACGTTATACGTCATACGTTATACGTTACACGTTTTACGTTACGCGTTATACGTTATACGTTATACGTTATACGTTATACGTTATACGTTATACGTTATACGTTATACGTTATACGTTATACGTTATACGTTGTACGTTATACGTTGTACGTTATACGTTATACGTTATACGTTATACGTTATACGTTATACGTTATACGTTATACGTTATACGTTATACGTTATACGTTACACGTTATACGTTATACGTTATACGTTATACGTTATACGTTATACGTCATAAGTTATACGTTATACGTTATACGTTATACGTTATACGTTATACGTTATACGTTATGCGTTATACGTTCTACGATATTCGTTATACGTTATACGTTATTAGTTATACGTTATACGTTATACGTTATACGTTATACGTTATACGTTATTCTTTATACGTTCTTCGTTACACGTTATACCTTATACGTTATACGTTATACGTTTTACGTTATTCGTTATACGTTATACGTTATACGTTATACGTTATACGTTATACGTTATACGTTATACGTTATACGTTATACGTTGTACGTTATACGTTATACGTTATACATTATACGTTATACGTTATACGTTATACGTTATACGTTATACGTTATACGTTATACGTTATACGTTATACGTCATAGGTTATACGTTATACGTTATGCGGTATACGTTATACATTATACGTTATACGATATACGTTATACGTGATACGTTATACTTTGTACGTTATACGTTATACGTTATACGTTATACATTATACGTTATACGTTATACATTACATGTTATGCGTTATACGTTATACGTTATACGTTATACGTTATACGTTATACGTTATACGTTATACGTTATACGTTATACGTTATACGTTATACGTTATACGTTATACGTTATACGTTATTAGTTATACGTTATACGTTATACGTTATACGTCATAGGTTATACGTTATACGTTATACGTTATACGTTATACGTTATACGTTATACGTTATACGTTATACGTTATACGTTATACGTTATACGTTATACGTTGTACGTTATACGTTATAAGTTGTACGTTATACGATATACGTTATACGTTATTCTTTATACGTTCTTCCTTACACGTTATACGTCATACGTTATACGTTACACGTTTTACGTTATTCGTTATACGTTATACGTTATACGATATACGTTATACGTTATACGTTATACGTTATACGTTATACGTTATACGTTATACGTTATACGTTATACGTCATACCTTATACGTTACACGTTTTACGTTATTCGTTATACGTTATACGTTATACGATATACGTTATACGTTATACGTTATACGTTATACGTTATACGTTATACGTTATACGTTATACGTTATACGTTATACGTTATACGTTATACGTTATACGTTATACGTTATACGTTATACGTTATACGTTATACGTTATACGTTATACGTTATACGTTATACGTTATACGTTATACGTTATACGTTATACGTTATACGTTACACGTTATACGTTATACGTTATACGTTATGCGGTATACGTTATACATTATACGTTATACGATATACGTTATACGTTATGCGTTATGCGTTCTTCGTTACACGTTATACGTTATTCGGTATGCGTTATACGTTATTCTTTATACGTTCTTCCTTACACGTTATACGTCATACGTTATACGTTACACGTTTTACGTTACGCGTTATACGTTATACGTTATACGTTATACGTTATACGTTATACGTTATACGTTATACGTTATACGTTATACGTTATACGTTATACGTTATACGTTGTACGTTATACGTTGTACGTTATACGTTATACGTTATACGTTATACGTTATACGTTATACGTTATACGTTATACGTTATACGTTATACGTTACACGTTATACGTTATACGTTATACGTTATACGTTATACGTTATACGTCATAAGTTATACGTTATACGTTATACGTTATACGTTATACGTTATACGTTATACGTTATGCGTTATACGTTCTACGATATTCGTTATACGTTATACGTTATTAGTTATACGTTATACGTTATACGTTATACGTTATACGTTATACGTCATAGGTTATACGTTATACGTTATGCGTTATACGTTATACATTATACGTTATGCGTTATGCGTTCTTCGTTACACGTTATACGTTATTCGGTATGCGTTATACGTTATTCTTTATACGTTCTTCCTTACACGTTATACGTCATACGTTATACGTTACACGTTTTACGTTACGCGTTATACGTTATACGTTATACGTTATACGTTATACGTTATACGTTATACGTTATACGTTATACGTTATACGTTATACGTTATACGTTATACGTTATACGTTATACGTTACACGTTATACGTTATACGTTATACGTTATACGTTATACGTTATACGTCATAAGTTATACGTTATACGTTATACGTTATACGTTATACGTTATACGTTACACGTTATGCGTTATACATTCTACGATATTCGTTATACGTTATACGTTATTAGTTATACGTTATACGTTATACGTTATACGTTATACGTTATACGTCATAGGTTATACGTTATACGTTATGCGTTATACGTTATACATTATACGTTATACGTTATACGTTGTACGTTATACGTTATAAGTTGTACGTTATACGATATACGTTATACGTTATTCGTTATACGTACTTCGTTACACGTTATACGTTATACGTTATACGTTATACGTTATATGTTTTACGATATACGATATACGTTATACGTTATACGTTATACGTTATACGTTATACGTTATACGTTATTTGTTATACGTTATACGTTATACGTTATACGTTATACGTTATACGTTATACGTTATACGTTATACGTTATACGTTATACGTTGTACGTTATACGTTATACGTTATACATTATACGTTATACGTTATACGTTATACGTTATACGTTATACATTATACGTTATACGTTATACGTTATACGTTATACGTTATACGTTATACGTTGTACGTTATACGTTATACGTTATACATTATACGTTATACGTTATACGTTATACGTTATACGTTATACGTTATACGTTATTAGTCATACGTTATACGTTATACGTTATACGTCATAGGTTATGCGTTATACGTTATACGTTATACGTTATACGTTATACGTTATACGTTATACGTTATACGTTATACGTTATACGTTATACGTTATACGTTATACGTTGTACGTTATACGTTATAAGTTGTACGTTATACGATATACGTTATACGTTATTCTTTATACGTTCTTCCTTACACGTTATACGTCATACGTTATACGTTACACGTTTTACGTTATTCGTTATACGTTATACGTTATACATTACATGTTATGCGTTATACGTTATACGTTATACGTTATACGTTATACGTTATACGTTATACGTCATAGGTTATACGTTATACGTTATGCGGTATACGTTATACGTTATACGTTGTACGTTATACGTTATACGTTATACGTTATACGTTATACGTTATACGTTATACGTTATACATTATACGTTATACGTTATACGTTATACGTTGTACGTTATACGTTGTACGTTATACGTTATACGTTATACGTTATACGTTATACGTTATACGTTATACGTTGTACGTTATACGTTATACGTTATACGTTATACGTTATACGTTATACGTTATACGATATACGTTATACGTTATGCGTTATGCGTTATACGTTATACGTTGTACACTACATGTTATGCGTTATACGTTATACGTCATACGTTATACGTTACACGTTTTACGTTACGCGTTATACGTTATACGTTATGCGGTATACGTTATACCTTATACGTTCTACGTTATACGTTATACGTTATACGTTATACGTTATACGTTATACGTTATACGTTATACGTTATACGTTATACGTTATACGTTATACGTTATACGTTATACGTTGTACGTTATACGTTATACGTTATACGTTATACGTTATACGTTATACGTTATACGTTATACGTTATACGTTATAAGTTATACGTTATACGTTATACGTTATACGTTATACGTTGTACGTTATACGTTATACGTTATACGTTATACGTTATACGTTATACGTTATACGTTATACGTTATACGTTATACGTTATACGTTACACGTTATACGTTATACGTTATACGTTATACGTTATACGTTATACGTCATAAGTTATACGTTATACGTTATACGTTATACGTTATACGTTATACGTTATACGTTATACGTTATGCGTTATACGTTCTACGATATTCGTTATACGTTATACGTTATTAGTTATACGTTATACGTTATACGTTGTACGTTATACGTTATACGTTATACGTTATACGTTATACGTTATACGTTATACGTTATACGTTATACGTTATACGTTGTACGTTATACGTTATAAGTTGTACGTTATACGATATACGTTATACGTTGTACATTACATGTTATGCGGTATACGTTATACCTTATACGTTCTACGTTTTACGTTATACGTTATACGTTATACGTTATACGTTATACGTTATACGTTATACGTTATACGTTATACGTTATACGTTATACGTTATACGTTGTACGTTATACGTTGTACGTTATACGTTATACGTTATACGTTATACGTTATACGTTATACGTTATACGTTATACGTTATACGTTATAAGTTATACGTTATACGTTATACGTTATACGTTATACGTTGTACGTTATACGTTATAAGTTGTACGTTATACGTTATACGTTATACGTTATACGTTATACGTTATACGTTATACGTTATACGTTATACGTTATACGTTATACGTTATACGTTATACGTTGTACGTTATACGTTATAAGTTGTACGTTATACGATATACGTTATACGTTATTCTTTATACGTTCTTCGTTACACGTTATACGTCATAAGTTATACGTTATACGTTTTACGTTATTCGTTATACGTTATACGTTATACGTTATACGTTATACGTTATACGTTATACGTTATACGTTATACGTTATACGTCATAAGTTATACGTTATACGTTATACGTTATACGTTATACGTTATACGTTATACGTTATACGTTATGCGTTATACGTTCTACGATATTCGTTATACGTTATTCGTTATACGTTATACGTTATACGTCATAAGTTATACGTTATACGTTATACGTTATACGTTATACGTTCTACGTTATACGTTATACGTTATGCGTTATACGTTCTACGATATTCGTTATACGTTATACGTTATTAGTTATACGTTATGCGTTATACGTTATACGTCATAGGTTATACGTTATACGTTATACGTTATACGTTATACGTTATACGTTATACGTTATACGTTATACGTTATACGTTATACGTTATACGTTATACGTTATACGTTATACGTTATACGTTATACGTCATAGGTTATACGTTATACGTTATACGTTCTACGATATTCGTTATACGTTATACGTTATTAGTTATACGTTATGCGTTATACGTTATACGTCATAGGTTATACGTTATACGTTATACGTTATACGTTATACGTTATACGTTATACGTTATACGTTATACGTTATACGTTATACGTCATAGGTTATACGTTATACGTTATGCGGTATACGTTATACATTATACGTTATACGATATACGTTATACGTTATGCGTTATGCGTTCTTCGTTACACGTTATACGTTATTCGGTATGCGTTATACGTTATACGTTATACGTTATACGTTATACGTTATACGTTATACGTTATACGTTATACGTTATACGTTGTACGTTATACGTTATACGTTATACGTTATACGTTATACGTTATACGTTATGCGTTCTTCGTTACACGTTATACGTTATTCGGTATGCGTTATACTTTATACGTTATACGTTACACGTTATACGTTATATGTTATACGTTATACGTTATACGTTATATGTTATACGTTATACGTTATACGTTATACGTTATACGTTATACGTTATATTTTATACGTTATACGTTGTACGTTATACGTTATATTTCATACGTTATACGTTATACGTTATACGTTATACGTTATACGTTACACGTTACACGTTATACGTTATACGTTATACGTTATACGTTATACGTTATACGATATACGTTATACGTTATACGTTATACGTTATACATTATACGTTATACGATATACGTTATACGTTATGCGTTATGCGTTCTTCGTTACACGTTATACGTTATTCGGTATGCGTTATACGTTATACGTTATACGTTATACGTTATACGTTATACGTTATACGTTATACGTTATACGTTATACGTTATACGTTATACGTTGTACGTTATACGTTATACGTTATACGTTATACGTTATACGTTATACGTTATACGTTATACGTTATACGTCATACGTTATACGTTATACGTTACACGTTATACGTTATACGTTGTACGTTATACGTTATGAGTTGTACGTTATACGATATACGTTATACGTTATACATTACATGTTATGCGTTATACGTTATACGTTATACGTTATACGTTATACGTTATACGTTATACGTTATACGTTATACGTTATACGTCATAAGTTATACGTTATACGTTATACGTTATACGTTATACGTTATACGTTATACGTTAT
Source organism: Ptiloglossa arizonensis (assembly GCF_051014685.1). NCBI lineage: Eukaryota > Metazoa > Arthropoda > Insecta > Hymenoptera > Colletidae > Ptiloglossa > Ptiloglossa arizonensis. The sequence goes on from NW_027478547.1 coordinate 527,913, forward strand.
ACGTTATACGTTATACGTTATGCGTTATACGTTCTACGATATTCGTTATACGTTATACGTTATATTAGTTATACGTTATGCGTTATACGTTATACGTAATAGGTTATACGTTATACGTTATACGTTATACGTTATACGTTATACGTTATACGTTATACGTTATACGTTATACGTTATACGTTATACGTTATACGTCATAGGTTATACGTTATACGTTATGCGGTATACGTTATACATTATACGTTATACGATATACGTTATACGTTATGCGTTATGCGTTCTTCGTTACACGTTATACGTTATTCGGTATGCGTTATACGTTATACGTTATACGTTATACGTTATACGTTATATGTTATACGTTATACGTTATACGTTATATGTTATACGTTATACGTTATACGTTATACGTTATACGTTATACGTTATATTTTATACGTTATACGTTGTACGTTATACGTTATATTTTATACGTTATACGTTATACGTTATACGTTACACGTTATACGTTATACGTTACACGTTACACGTTATACGTTATACGTTATACGTTATACGTTATACGTTATACGTTATACGTTATACGTTATACGTTATACGTTATACGTTATACGTTATACGTTATACGTTATACGTTATGCGTTATACGTTATACGTTATACGTTATACGTTATACGTTATACGTTATACGTTATACGTTATACGTTATACGTTATACGTTATACGTTATACGTTATACATTATACGTTATACGATATACGTTATACGTTATGCGTTATGCGTTCTTCGTTACACGTTATACGTTATTCGGTATGCGTTATACGTTATACGTTATACGTTATACGTTATACGTTATACGTTATACGTTATACGTCATAGGTTATACGTTATACGTTATACGTTATACGTTTTACGTTATACGTTATACGTTATACGTTATACGTTATACGTTATACGTTATACGTTATACGTTATACGTTATACGTCATAAGTTATACGTTATACGTTATACGTTATACGTTATACGTTATACGTTATACGTTATACGTTATACGTTATACGTTATACGTTATACGTTATACGTTATACGTTATACGTTGTACGTTATACGTTATACGTTATACGTTATACGTTATACGTTATACGTTTTACGTTATACGTTATACGTTATACGTTATACGTTATACGTTATACGTTATACGTTGTACGTTATACGTTGTACGTTATACGTTGTACGTTATACGTTATACGTTATACGTTATACGTTATACGTTATACGTTATACGTTATACGTTACACGTTATACGTTATACGTTATACGTTATACGTTATACGTTATACGTCATAAGTTATACGTTATACGTTATACGTTATACGTTATACGTTATACGTTATACGTTATACGTTATACGTTATGCGTTATACGTTCTACGATATTCGTTATACGTTATACGTTATTAGTTATACGTTATACGTTATACGTTATACGTTATACGTTATACGTCATAGGTTATACGTTATACGTTATGCGTTATACGTTATACATTATACGTTATGCGTTATGCGTTCTTCGTTACACGTTATACGTTATTCGGTATGCGTTATACGTTATTCTTTATACGTTCTTCCTTACACGTTATACGTCATACGTTATACGTTACACGTTTTACGTTACGCGTTATACGTTATACGTTATACGTTATACGTTATACGTTATACGTTATACGTTATACGTTATACGTTATACGTTATACGTTATACGTTATACGTTATACGTTATACGTTATACGTTACACGTTATACGTTATACGTTATACGTTATACGTTGTACGTTATACGTCATAAGTTATACGTTATACGTTATACGTTATACGTTATACGTTATACGTTACACGTTATGCGTTATACGTTCTACGATATTCGTTATACGTTATACGTTATTAGTTATACGTTATACGTTATACGTTATACGTTATACGTTATACGTCATAGGTTATACGTTATACGTTATGCGTTATACGTTATACATTATACGTTATACGTTATACGTTGTACGTTATACGTTATAAGTTGTACGTTATACGATATACGTTATACGTTATTCGTTATACGTACTTCGTTACACGTTATACGTTATACGTTATACGTTATACGTTATATGTTTTACGATATACGATATACGTTATACGTTATACGTTATACGTTATACGTTATACGTTATACGTTATACGTTATACGTTATACGTTATACGTTATACGTTATACGTTATACGTTATACGTTATACGTTTTACGTTATACGTTATACGTTGTACGTTATACGTTATACGTTATACGTTATACGTTATACGTTATACGTGTTACGTTATACGTTATACGTTATACGTTATTCGTAATACGTTATACGTGATACGTTATACTTTGTACGTTATACGTTATACGTTATACGTTATACATTATACGTTATACGTTATACATTACATGTTATGCGTTATACGTTATACGTTATACGTTATACGTTATACGTTATACGTTATACGTTATACGTTTTACGTTATACGTTATACGTTGTACGTTATACGTTATACGTTATACGTTATACGTTATACGTTATACGTTATACGTTATACGTTATACGTTATACGTTATACGTTATACGTTGTACGTTATACGTTATAAGTTGTACGTTATACGATATACGTTATACGTTGTACATTACATGTTATGCGGTATACGTTATACGTTATACGTTCTACGTTATACGTTATACGTTATACGTTATACGTTATACGTTATACGTTATACGTTATACGTTATACGTTATACGTTATACGTTATACGTTATACGTTATACGTTGTACGTTATACGTTATAAGTTGTACGTTATACGATATACGTTATACGTTATTCTTTATACGCTCTTCGTTACACGTTATACGTTATACGTTATACGTTATACGTTTTACGTTATTCGTTATACGTTATACGTTATACGTTATACGTTATACGTTATACGTTATACGTTATACGTTATACGTTATACGTTATACGTTGTACGTTATACGTTATACGTTATACATTATACGTTATACGTTATACGTTATACGTTATACGTTATACATTATACGTTATACGTTATACGTTATACGTTATACGTTATACGTTATACGTTGTACGTTATACGTTATACGTTATACATTATACGTTATACGTTATACGTTATACGTTATACGTTATACGTTATACGTTATTAGTTATACGTTATACGTTATACGTTATACGTCATAGGTTATGCGTTATACGTTATACGTTATACGTTATACGTTATACGTTATACGTTATACGTTATACGTTATACGTTATACGTTATACGTTATACGTTATACGTTGTACGTTATACGTTATAAGTTGTACGTTATACGATATACGTTATACGTTATTCTTTATACGTTCTTCCTTACACGTTATACGTCATACGTTATACGTTACACGTTTTACGTTATTCGTTATACGTTATACGTTATACATTACATGTTATGCGTTATACGTTATACGTTATACGTTATACGTTATACGTTATACGTTATACGTCATAGGTTATACGTTATACGTTATGCGGTATACGTTATACGTTATACGTTGTACGTTATACGTTATACGTTATACGTTATACGTTATACGTTATACGTTATACGTTATACATTATACGTTATACGTTATACGTTATACGTTGTACGTTATACGTTGTACGTTATACGTTATACGTTATACGTTATACGTTATACGTTATACGTTATACGTTGTACGTTATACGTTATACGTTATACGTTATACGTTATACGTTATACGTTATACGATATACGTTATACGTTATGCGTTATGCGTTATACGTTATACGTTGTACACTACATGTTATGCGTTATACGTTATACGTCATACGTTATACGTTACACGTTTTACGTTACGCGTTATACGTTATACGTTATGCGGTATACGTTATACCTTATACGTTCTACGTTATACGTTATACGTTATACGTTATACGTTATACGTTATACGTTATACGTTATACGTTATACGTTATACGTTATACGTTATACGTTATACGTTATACGTTGTACGTTATACGTTATACGTTATACGTTATACGTTATACGTTATACGTTATACGTTATACGTTATACGTTATACGTTATAAGTTATACGTTATACGTTATACGTTATACGTTATACGTTGTACGTTATACGTTATACGTTGTACGTTATACGTTATACGTTATACGTTATACGTTATACGTTATACGTTATACGTTACACGTTATACGTTATACGTTATACGTTATACGTTATACGTTATACGTCATAAGTTATACGTTATACGTTATACGTTATACGTTATACGTTATACGTTATACGTTATACGTTATACGTTATGCTCTATACGTTCTACGATATTCGTTATACGTTATACGTTATTAGTTATACGTTATACGTTATACGTTGTACGTTATACGTTATACGTTATACGTTATACGTTATACGTTATACGTTATACGTTATACGTTATACGTTATACGTTGTACGTTATACGTTATAAGTTGTACGTTATACGATATACGTTATACGTTGTACATTACATGTTATGCGGTATACGTTATACCTTATACGTTCTACGTTATACGTTATACGTTATACGTTATACGTTATACGTTATACGTTATACGTTATACGTTATACGTTATACGTTATACGTTATACGTTATACGTTATACGTTATACGTTGTACGTTATACGTTATACGTTATACGTTATACGTTATACGTTATACGTTATACGTTATACGTTATACGTTATAAGTTATACGTTATACGTTATACGTTATACGTTATACGTTGTACGTTATACGTTATACGTTCTACGATATTCGTTATACGTTATACGTTATACGTTATACGTTATACGTCATAAGTTATACGTTATACGTTATACGTTATACGTTATACGTTCTACGTTATACGTTATACGTTATGCGTTATACGTTCTACGATATTCGTTATACGTTATACGTTATTAGTTATACGTTATGCGTTATACGTTATACGTCATAGGTTATACGTTATACGTTATACGTTATACGTTATACGTTATACGTTATACGTTATACGTTATACGTTATACGTTATACGTTATACATTATACGTTATACGTTATACGTTATACGTTATACGTCATAGGTTATACGTTATACGTTATACGTTCTACGATATTCGTTATACGTTATACGTTATTAGTTATACGTTATGCGTTATACGTTATACGTCATAGGTTATACGTTATACGTTATACGTTATACGTTATACGTTATACGTTATACGTTATACGTTATACGTTATACGTTATACGTCATAGGTTATACGTTATACGTTATGCGGTATACGTTATACATTATACGTTATACGATATACGTTATACGTTATGCGTTATGCGTTCTTCGTTACACGTTATACGTTATTCGGTATGCGTTATACGTTATACGTTATACGTTATACGTTATACGTTATACGTTATACGTTATACGTTATACGTTATACGTTGTACGTTATACGTTATACGTTATACGTTATACGTTATACGTTATACGTTATGCGTTCTTCGTTACACGTTATACGTTATTCGGTATGCGTTATACGTTATACGTTATACGTTACACGTTATACGTTATATGTTATACGTTATACGTTATACGTTATATGTTATACGTTATACGTTATACGTTATACGTTATACGTTATACGTTATATTTTATACGTTATACGTTGTACGTTATACGTTATATTTCATACGTTATACGTTATACGTTATACGTTATACGTTATACGTTACACGTTACACGTTATACGTTATACGTTATACGTTATACGTTATACGTTATACGTTATACGTTATACGTTATACGTTATACGTTATACGTTATACATTATACGTTATACGATATACGTTATACGTTATGCGTTATGCGTTCTTCGTTACACGTTATACGTTATTCGGTATGCGTTATACGTTATACGTTATACGTTATACGTTATACGTTATACGTTATACGTTATACGTTATACGTTATACGTTATACGTTATACGTTATACGTTGTACGTTATACGTTATACGTTATACGTTATACGTTATACGTTATACGTTATACGTTATACGTTATACGTCATACGTTATACGTTATACGTTACACGTTATACGTTATACGTTGTACGTTATACGTTATGAGTTGTACGTTATACGATATACGTTATACGTTATACATTACATGTTATGCGTTATACGTTATACGTTATACGTTATACGTTATACGTTATACGTTATACGTTATACGTTATACGTTATACGTCATAAGTTATACGTTATACGTTATACGTTATACGTTATACGTTATACGTTATACGTTATACGTTATACGTTATACGTTATGCGTTATACGTTCTACGATATTCGTTATACGTTATACGTTATATTAGTTATACGTTATGCGTTATACGTTATACGTAATAGGTTATACGTTATACGTTATACGTTATACGTTATACGTTATACGTTATACGTTATACGTTATACGTTATACGTTATACGTTATACGTTATACGTTATACGTCATAGGTTATACGTTATACGTTATGCGGTATACGTTATACATTATACGTTATACGATATACGTTATACGTTATGCGTTATGCGTTCTTCGTTACACGTTATACGTTATTCGGTATGCGTTATACGTTATACGTTATACGTTATACGTTATACGTTATATGTTATACGTTATACGTTATACGTTATATGTTATACGTTATACGTTATACGTTATACGTTATACGTTATACGTTATATTTTATACGTTATACGTTGTACGTTATACGTTATATTTTATACGTTATACGTTATACGTTATACGTTATACGTTATACGTTATACGTTACACGTTACACGTTATACGTTATACGTTATACGTTATACGTTATACGTTATACGTTATACGTTATACGTTATACGTTATACGTTATACGTTATACGTTATACGTTATACGTTATACGTTATACGTTATACGTTATACGTTATACGTTATACGTTATACGTTATACGTTATACGTTATACGTTATACGTTATACGTTATACGTTATACGTTATACGTTATACGTTATACGTTATACATTATACGTTATACGATATACGTTATACGTTATGCGTTATGCGTTCTTCGTTACACGTTATACGTTATTCGGTATGCGTTATACGTTATACGTTATACGTTATACGTTATACGTTATACGTTATACGTTATACGTCATAGGTTATACGTTATACGTTATACGTTATACGTTTTACGTTATACGTTATACGTTATACGTTATACGTTATACGTTATACGTTATACGTTATACGTTATACGTTATACGTCATAAGTTATACGTTATACGTTATACGTTATACGTTATACGTTATACGTTATACGTTATACGTTATACGTTATACGTTATACGTTATACGTTTTACGTTATACGTTATACGTTATACGTTATACGTTATACGTTATACGTTATACGTTATACGTTATACGTTATACGTCATAAGTTATACGTCATACGTTATACGTTATACGTTATACGTTATACGTTATACGTTATGCGTTATACGTTCTACGATATTCGTTATACGTTATACGTTATTAGTTATACGTTATACGTTATACGTTATACGTCATAGGTTATACGTTATACGTTATACGTTATACGTTATACGTTATACGTTATACGTTATACGTTATACGTTATACGTTATACGTTATACGTTGTACGTTGTACGTTATACGTTATAAGTTGTACGTTATACGATATACGTCGTACGTTATTCTTTATACGTTATTCGTTACACGTTATACGTCATACGTTATACGTTATACGTTTTACGTTATTCGTTATACGTTATACGTTATACGATATACGTTATACGTTATACGTTATACGTTATACGTTATACGTTATACGTTATACGTTATACGTTATACGTTATACGTTATACGTTATACGTTATACGTTATACGTTATATGTTATAAGTTACACGTTATACGTTATACGTTATACGTTGTACGTTATACGTTATACGTTATACATTATACGTTATACGTTATACGTTATACGTTATACGTTATACGTTATACGTTGTACGTTATACGTTATACGTTATACATTATACGTTATACGTTATACGTTATACGTTATACGTTATACATTATACGTTATACGTTATACGTTATACGTTATACGTTATACGTTATACGTTGTACGTTATACGTTATACGTTATACATTATACGTTATACGTTATACGTTATACGTTATACGTTATACGTTATACGTTATTAGTTATACGTTATACGTTATACGTTATACGTCATAGGTTATGCGTTATACGTTATACGTTATACGTTATACGTTATACGTTATACGTTATACGTTATACGTTATACGTTATACGTTATACGTTATACGTTATACGTTGTACGTTATACGTTATAAGTTGTACGTTATACGATATACGTTATACGTTATTCTTTATACGTTCTTCCTTACACGTTATACGTCATACGTTATACGTTACACGTTTTACGTTATTCGTTATACGTTATACGTTATACATTACATGTTATGCGTTATACGTTATACGTTATACGTTATACGTTATACGTTATACGTTATACGTCATAGGTTATACGTTATACGTTATGCGGTATACGATATACGTTATACGTTGTACGTTATACGTTATACGTTATACGTTATACGTTATACGTTATACGTTATACGTTATACATTATACGTTATACGTTATACGTTATACGTTGTACGTTATACGTTGTACGTTATACGTTATACGTTATACGTTATACGTTATACGTTATACGTTATACGTTGTACGTTATACGTTATACGTTATACGTTATACGTTATACGTTATACGTTATACGTTATACGATATACGTTATACGTTATGCGTTATGCGTTATACGTTATACGTTGTACACTACATGTTATGCGTTATACGTTATACGTCATACGTTATACGTTACACGTTTTACGTTACGCGTTATACGTTATACGTTATGCGGTATACGTTATACCTTACACGTTCTACGTTATACGTTATACGTTATACGTTATACGTTATACGTTATACGTTATACGTTATACGTTATACGTTATACGTTATACGTTATACGTTATACGTTATACGTTGTACGTTATACGTTATACGTTATACGTTATACGTTATACGTTATACGTTATACGTTATACGTTATACGTTATAAGTTATACGTTATACGTTATACGTTATACGTTATACGTTGTACGTTATACGTTATACGTTGTACGTTATACGTTATACGTTATACGTTATACGTTATACGTTATACGTTATACGTTACACGTTATACGTTATACGTTATACGTTATACGTTATACGTTATACGTCATAAGTTATACGTTATACGTTATACGTTATACGTTATACGTTATACGTTATACGTTATACGTTATACGTTATACGTTATGCTCTATACGTTCTACGATATTCGTTATACGTTATACGTTATTAGTTATACGTTATACGTTATACGTTGTACGTTATACGTTATACGTTATACGTTATACGTTATACGTTATACGTTATACGTTATACGTTATACGTTATACGTTGTACGTTATACGTTATAAGTTGTACGTTATACGATATACGTTATACGTTGTACATTACATGTTATGCGGTATACATTATACCTTATACGTTCTACGTTATACGTTATACGTTATACGTTATACGTTATACGTTATACGTTATACGTTATACGTTATACGTTATACGTTATACGTTATACGTTATACGTTATACGTTATACGTTGTACGTTATACGTTATACGTTATACGTTATACGTTATACGTTATACGTTATACGTTATACGTTATACGTTATAAGTTATACGTTATACGTTATACGTTATACGTTATACGTTGTACGTTATACGTTATAAGTTGTACGTTATACGTTATACGTTATACGTTATACGTTATACGTTATACGTTATACGTTATACGTTATACGTTATACGTTATACGTTATACGTTGTACGTTATACGTTATAAGTTGTACGTTATACGATATACGTTATACGTTATTCTTTATACGTTCTTCGTTACACGTTATACGTCATAAGTTATACGTTATACGTTTTACGTTATTCGTTATACGTTATACGTTATACGTTATACGTTATACGTTATACGTTATACGTTATACGTCATAAGTTATACGTTATACGTTATACGTTATACGTTATACGTTATACGTTATACGTTATACGTTATGCGTTATACGTTCTACGATATTCGTTATACGTTATACGTTATACGTTATACGTTATACGTCATAAGTTATACGTTATACGTTATACGTTATACATTATACGTTCTACGTTATACGTTATACGTTATGCGTTATACGTTCTACGATATTCGTTATACGTTATACGTTATTAGTTATACGTTATGCGTTATACGTTATACGTCATAGGTTATACGTTATACGTTATACGTTATACGTTATACGTTATACGTTATACGTTATACGTTATACGTTATACGTTATACGTTATACGTTATACGTTATACGTTATACGTTATACGTTATACGTCATAGGTTATACGTTATACGTTATACGTTCTACGATATTCGTTATACGTTATACGTTATTAGTTATACGTTATGCGTTATACGTTATACGTCATAGGTTATACGTTATACGTTATACGTTATACGTTATACGTTATACGTTATACGTTATACGTTATACGTTATACGTTATACGTCATAGGTTATACGTTATACGTTATGCGGTATACGTTATACATTATACGTTATACGATATACGTTATACGTTATGCGTTATGCGTTCTTCGTTACACGTTATACGTTATTCGGTATGCGTTATACGTTATACGTTATACGTTATACGTTATACGTTATACGTTATACGTTATACGTTATACGTTATACGTTGTACGTTATACGTTATACGTTATACGTTATACGTTATACGTTATACGTTATGCGTTCTTCGTTACACGTTATACGTTATTCGGTATGCGTTATACGTTATACGTTATACGTTACACGTTATACGTTATATGTTATACGTTATACGTTATACGTTATATGTTATACGTTATACGTTATACGTTATACGTTATACGTTATACGTTATATTTTATACGTTATACGTTGTACGTTATACGTTATATTTCATACGTTATACGTTATACGTTATACGTTATACGTTATACGTTACACGTTACACGTTATACGTTATACGTTATACGTTATACGTTATACGTTATACGTTATACGTTATACGTTATACGTTATACGTTATACGTTATACATTATACGTTATACGATATACGTTATACGTTATGCGTTATGCGTTCTTCGTTACACGTTATACGTTATTCGGTATGCGTTATACGTTATACGTTATACGTTATACGTTATACGTTATACGTTATACGTTATACGTTATACGTTATACGTTATACGTTATACGTTGTACGTTATACGTTATACGTTATACGTTATACGTTATACGTTATACGTTATACGTTATACGTTATACGTCATACGTTATACGTTATACGTTACACGTTATACGTTATACGTTGTACGTTATACGTTATGAGTTGTACGTTATACGATATACGTTATACGTTATACATTACATGTTATGCGTTATACGTTATACGTTATACGTTATACGTTATACGTTATACGTTATACGTTATACGTTATACGTTATACGTCATAAGTTATACGTTATACGTTATACGTTATACGTTATACGTTATACGTTATACGTTATACGTTATACGTTATACGTTATGCGTTATACGTTCTACGATATTCGTTATACGTTATACGTTATATTAGTTATACGTTATGCGTTATACGTTATACGTAATTGGTTATACGTTATACGTTATACGTTATACGTTATACGTTATACGTTATACGTTATACGTTATACGTTATACGTTATACGTTATACGTTATACGTCATAGGTTATACGTTATACGTTATGCGGTATACGTTATACATTATACGTTATACGATATACGTTATACGTTATGCGTTATGCGTTCTTCGTTACACGTTATACGTTATTCGGTATGCGTTATACGTTATACGTTATACGTTATACGTTATACGTTATATGTTATACGTTATACGTTATACGTTATATGTTATACGTTATACGTTATACGTTATACGTTATACGTTATACGTTATATTTTATACGTTATACGTTGTACGTTATACGTTATATTTTATACGTTATACGTTATACGTTATACGTTATACGTTATACGTTATACGTTACACGTTACACGTTATACGTTATACGTTATACGTTATACGTTATACGTTATACGTTATACGTTATACGTTATACGTTATACGTTATACGTTATACGTTATACGTTATACGTTATACGTTATACGTTATACGTTATACGTTATACGTTATACGTTATACGTTATACGTTATACGTTATACGTTATACGTTATACGTTATACGTTATACGTTATACGTTATACGTTATACATTATACGTTATACGATATACGTTATACGTTATGCGTTATGCGTTCTTCGTTACACGTTATACGTTATTCGGTATGCGTTATACGTTATACGTTATACGTTATACGTTATACGTTATACGTTATACGTTATACGTCATAGGTTATACGTTATACGTTATACGTTATACGTTTTACGTTATACGTTATACGTTATACGTTATACGTTATACGTTATACGTTATACGTTATACGTTATACGTTATACGTCATAAGTTATACGTTATACGTTATACGTTATACGTTATACGTTATACGTTATACGTTATACGTTATACGTTATACGTTATACGTTATACGTTTTACGTTATACGTTATACGTTATACGTTATACGTTATACGTTATACGTTATACGTTATACGTTATACGTTATACGTCATAAGTTATACGTCATACGTTATACGTTATACGTTATACGTTATACGTTATACGTTATGCGTTATACGTTCTACGATATTCGTTATACGTTATACGTTATTAGTTATACGTTATACGTTATACGTTATACGTCATAGGTTATACGTTATACGTTATACGTTATACGTTATACGTTATACGTTATACGTTATACGTTATACGTTATACGTTATACGTTATACGTTGTACGTTGTACGTTATACGTTATAAGTTGTACGTTATACGATATACGTCGTACGTTATTCTTTATACGTTATTCGTTACACGTTATACGTCATACGTTATACGTTATACGTTTTACGTTATTCGTTATACGTTATACGTTATACGATATACGTTATACGTTATACGTTATACGTTATACGTTATACGTTATACGTTATACGTTATACGTTATACGTTATACGTTATACGTTATACGTTATACGTCATACGTTATACGTTATACGTTACACGTTATACGTTATACGTTATACTTTATACGTTATACGTTATACGTTATACGTTATACGTTATACGTTATACGTTATACGTTACACGTTATACGTTATACGTTATACGTTATACGTTATACGTTATGCGTTATACGTTCTACGATATTCGTTATACGTTATACGTTATTAGTTATACATTATACGTTATACGTTATACGTTATACATATACGTTATACGTTATACGTTATACGTTATACGTTATGCGTTATACGTTATACGTTATTGTTTATACGTTATACGTTATACGTTATACGTTATACGTTATATTTTATACGTTATACGTTTTACGTTATACGTTATACGTTATACGTTATACGTTCTACGATATTCGTTATACGTTATACGTTATTAGTTATACGTTATACGTTATACGTTATACGTCATAGGTTATACGTTATACGTTATGCGTTATACGTTCTACGTTATTCTTTATACGTTCTTCGTTACACGTTATACGTTATACGTTATACGTCTTACGTTTTACGTTATTCGTTACACGTTATACGTCATAGGTTATACGTTATACGTTATACGTTATACGTTATACGTTATACGTTATACGTTATACGTTATACGTTATACGTCATAGGTTATACGTTATACGTTATACGTTATACGTTATGCGTTATACGTTTTACGTTATTCGTTATACGTTATACGTTATACGTTATACGTTATACGTTATTGTTTATACGTTATACGTTATACGTTATACGTTATACGTTATATTTTATACGTTATACGTTTTACGTTATACGTTATACGTTATACGTTATACGTTATACGTTATACGTTATACGTTATACGTTACACGTTATACGTTATACGTTATACGTTATACGTTATACGTTATACGTTATACGTTATACGTTATACGTTATACGTTATACGTTATACGTTATACGTTATACGTTATACGTTATACGTTATACGTTATACGTTATACGTTATACGTTATACGTTATACGTTATACGTTATACGTTATACGTTATACGTTATACGTTATACGTAATACGTTATACGTTATACGTTATTCCTTATTCGTCCTTCGTTACACGTTATACGTTATACGTTATGCGTCTTACGTTTTACGTTATTCGTTACACGTTATACGTCATAGGTTATACGTTATACGTTATACGTTATACGTTATACGTTATACGTTATACGTTATACGTTATACGTTATACGTCATAGGTTATACGTTATACGTTATACGTTATACGTTATGCGTTATACGTTTTACGTTATTCGTTATACGTTATACGTTATACGTTATACGTTATACGTTATACGTTATACGTTATACGTTATACGTTATACGTTATACGTTATATTTTATACGTTATACGTTATACGTTATACGTTATACGTTATACGTTATACGTTACACGTTACACGTTATACCTCATAGGTTATACGTTATACGTTATACGTTACACGTTATACGTTTTACGTTATACGTTATACGTCATAGGTTATACGTTACACGTTATACGTTATGCGTTATACGTTATGCGTTATACGTTATACGTTATACGTTATGCGTTATACGTTGTACGATGTTCGTTATACGTTATACGTTATTAGTTATACGTTATACGGTATACGTTATACGTTGTACATTACATGATATAAGTTATACGTTATACGTTATACGTTATGCGTTATACATTACTTGTTATGCGTTATACGTTATACGTTATACGTTATACGTTATACGTTATACGTTATACGTTATACGTTATGCGTTATACGTTATACGTTATTGTTTATACGTTATACGTTATACGTTATACGTTATACGTTATATTTTATACGTTATACGTTTTACGTTATACGTTATACGTTATACGTTATACGTTCTACGATATTCGTTATACGTTATACGTTATTAGTTATACGTTATACGTTATACGTTATACGTCATAGGTTATACGTTATACGTTATGCGTTATACGTTCTACGTTATTCTTTATACGTTCTTCGTTACACGTTATACGTTATACGTTATACGTCTTACGTTTTACGTTATTCGTTACACGTTATACGTCATAGGTTATACGTTATACGTTATACGTTATACGTTATACGTTATACGTTATACGTTATACGTTATACGTTATACGTCATAGGTTATACGTTATACGTTATACGTTATACGTTATGCGTTATACGTTTTACGTTATTCGTTATACGTTATACGTTATACGTTATACGTTATACGTTATTGTTTATACGTTATACGTTATACGTTATACGTTATACGTTATATTTTATACGTTATACGTTTTACGTTATACGTTATACGTTATACGTTATACGTTATACGTTATACGTTATACGTTATACGTTACACGTTATACGTTATACGTTATACGTTATACGTTATACGTTATACGTTATACGTTATACGTTATACGTTATACGTTATACGTTATACGTTATACGTTATACGTTATACGTTATACGTTATACGTTATACGTTATACGTTATACGTTATACGTTATACGTTATACGTTATACGTTATACGTTATACGTTATACGTTATACGTAATACGTTATACGTTGTACGTTATACGTTATACGTTATACATTATACGTTATACGTTATACGTTATACGTTATACGTTATACATTATACGTTATACGTTATACGTTATACGTTATACGTTATACGTTATACGTTATACGTCATAGGTTATACGTTATACGTTATGCGGTATACGTTATACGTTATACGTTGTACGTTATACGTTATACGTTATACGTTATACGTTATACGTTATACGTTATACGTTATACATTATACGTTATACGTTATACGTTATACGTTGTACGTTATACGTTGTACGTTATACGTTATACGTTATACGTTATACGTTATACGTTATACGTTATACGTTGTACGTTATACGTTATACGTTATACGTTATACGTTATACGTTATACGTTATACGTTATACGATATACGTTATACGTTATGCGTTATGCGTTATACGTTATACGTTGTACACTACATGTTATGCGTTATACGTTATACGTCATACGTTATACGTTACACGTTTTACGTTACGCGTTATACGTTATACGTTATGCGGTATACGTTATACCTTACACGTTCTACGTTATACGTTATACGTTATACGTTATACGTTATACGTTATACGTTATACGTTATACGTTATACGTTATACGTTATACGTTATACGTTATACGTTATACGTTGTACGTTATACGTTATACGTTATACGTTATACGTTATACGTTATACGTTATACGTTATACGTTATACGTTATAAGTTATACGTTATACGTTATACGTTATACGTTATACGTTGTACGTTATACGTTATACGTTGTACGTTATACGTTATACGTTATACGTTATACGTTATACGTTATACGTTATACGTTACACGTTATACGTTATACGTTATACGTTATACGTTATACGTTATACGTCATAAGTTATACGTTATACGTTATACGTTATACGTTATACGTTATACGTTATACGTTATACGTTATACGTTATACGTTATGCTCTATACGTTCTACGATATTCGTTATACGTTATACGTTATTAGTTATACGTTATACGTTATACGTTGTACGTTATACGTTATACGTTATACGTTATACGTTATACGTTATACGTTATACGTTATACGTTATACGTTATACGTTGTACGTTATACGTTATAAGTTGTACGTTATACGATATACGTTATACGTTGTACATTACATGTTATGCGGTATACATTATACCTTATACGTTCTACGTTATACGTTATACGTTATACGTTATACGTTATACGTTATACGTTATACGTTATACGTTATACGTTATACGTTATACGTTATACGTTATACGTTATACGTTATACGTTGTACGTTATACGTTATACGTTATACGTTATACGTTATACGTTATACGTTATACGTTATACGTTATACGTTATAAGTTATACGTTATACGTTATACGTTATACGTTATACGTTGTACGTTATACGTTATAAGTTGTACGTTATACGTTATACGTTATACGTTATACGTTATACGTTATACGTTATACGTTATACGTTATACGTTATACGTTATACGTTATACGTTGTACGTTATACGTTATAAGTTGTACGTTATACGATATACGTTATACGTTATTCTTTATACGTTCTTCGTTACACGTTATACGTCATAAGTTATACGTTATACGTTTTACGTTATTCGTTATACGTTATACGTTATACGTTATACGTTATACGTTATACGTTATACGTTATACGTCATAAGTTATACGTTATACGTTATACGTTATACGTTATACGTTATACGTTATACGTTATACGTTATGCGTTATACGTTCTACGATATTCGTTATACGTTATACGTTATACGTTATACGTTATACGTCATAAGTTATACGTTATACGTTATACGTTATACATTATACGTTCTACGTTATACGTTATACGTTATGCGTTATACGTTCTACGATATTCGTTATACGTTATACGTTATTAGTTATACGTTATGCGTTATACGTTATACGTCATAGGTTATACGTTATACGTTATACGTTATACGTTATACGTTATACGTTATACGTTATACGTTATACGTTATACGTTATACGTTATACGTTATACGTTATACGTTATACGTTATACGTTATACGTCATAGGTTATACGTTATACGTTATACGTTCTACGATATTCGTTATACGTTATACGTTATTAGTTATACGTTATGCGTTATACGTTATACGTCATAGGTTATACGTTATACGTTATACGTTATACGTTATACGTTATACGTTATACGTTATACGTTATACGTTATACGTTATACGTCATAGGTTATACGTTATACGTTATGCGGTATACGTTATACATTATACGTTATACGATATACGTTATACGTTATGCGTTATGCGTTCTTCGTTACACGTTATACGTTATTCGGTATGCGTTATACGTTATACGTTATACGTTATACGTTATACGTTATACGTTATACGTTATACGTTATACGTTATACGTTGTACGTTATACGTTATACGTTATACGTTATACGTTATACGTTATACGTTATGCGTTCTTCGTTACACGTTATACGTTATTCGGTATGCGTTATACGTTATACGTTATACGTTACACGTTATACGTTATATGTTATACGTTATACGTTATACGTTATATGTTATACGTTATACGTTATACGTTATACGTTATACGTTATACGTTATACGTTATATTTTATACGTTATACGTTGTACGTTATACGTTATATTTCATACGTTATACGTTATACGTTATACGTTATACGTTATACGTTACACGTTACACGTTATACGTTATACGTTATACGTTATACGTTATACGTTATACGTTATACGTTATACGTTATACGTTATACGTTATACGTTATACATTATACGTTATACGATATACGTTATACGTTATGCGTTATGCGTTCTTCGTTACACGTTATACGTTATTCGGTATGCGTTATACGTTATACGTTATACGTTATACGTTATACGTTATACGTTATACGTTATACGTTATACGTTATACGTTATACGTTATACGTTGTACGTTATACGTTATACGTTATACGTTATACGTTATACGTTATACGTTATACGTTATACGTTATACGTCATACGTTATACGTTATACGTTACACGTTATACGTTATACGTTGTACGTTATACGTTATGAGTTGTACGTTATACGATATACGTTATACGTTATACATTACATGTTATGCGTTATACGTTATACGTTATACGTTATACGTTATACGTTATACGTTATACGTTATACGTTATACGTTATACGTCATAAGTTATACGTTATACGTTATACGTTATACGTTATACGTTATACGTTATACGTTATACGTTATACGTTATACGTTATGCGTTATACGTTCTACGATATTCGTTATACGTTATACGTTATATTAGTTATACGTTATGCGTTATACGTTATACGTAATTGGTTATACGTTATACGTTATACGTTATACGTTATACGTTATACGTTATACGTTATACGTTATACGTTATACGTTATACGTTATACGTTATACGTCATAGGTTATACGTTATACGTTATGCGGTATACGTTATACATTATACGTTATACGATATACGTTATACGTTATGCGTTATGCGTTCTTCGTTACACGTTATACGTTATTCGGTATGCGTTATACGTTATACGTTATACGTTATACGTTATACGTTATATGTTATACGTTATACGTTATACGTTATATGTTATACGTTATACGTTATACGTTATACGTTATACGTTATACGTTATATTTTATACGTTATACGTTGTACGTTATACGTTATATTTTATACGTTATACGTTATACGTTATACGTTATACGTTACACGTTATACGTTACACGTTACACGTTATACGTTATACGTTATACGTTATACGTTATACGTTATACGTTATACGTTATACGTTATACGTTATACGTTATACGTTATACGTTATACGTTATACGTTATACGTTATACGTTATACGTTATACGTTATACGTTATACGTTATACGTTATACGTTATACGTTATACGTTATACGTTATACGTTATACGTTATACGTTATACGTTATACGTTATACATTATACGTTATACGATATACGTTATACGTTATGCGTTATGCGTTCTTCGTTACACGTTATACGTTATTCGGTATGCGTTATACGTTATACGTTATACGTTATACGTTATACGTTATACGTTATACGTTATACGTCATAGGTTATACGTTATACGTTATACGTTATACGTTTTACGTTATACGTTATACGTTATACGTTATACGTTATACGTTATACGTTATACGTTATACGTTATACGTTATACGTCATAAGTTATACGTTATACGTTATACGTTATACGTTATACGTTATACGTTATACGTTATACGTTATACGTTATACGTTATACGTTATACGTTTTACGTTATACGTTATACGTTATACGTTATACGTTATACGTTATACGTTATACGTTATACGTTATACGTTATACGTCATAAGTTATACGTCATACGTTATACGTTATACGTTATACGTTATACGTTATACGTTATGCGTTATACGTTCTACGATATTCGTTATACGTTATACGTTATTAGTTATACGTTATACGTTATACGTTATACGTCATAGGTTATACGTTATACGTTATACGTTATACGTTATACGTTATACGTTATACGTTATACGTTATACGTTATACGTTATACGTTATACGTTGTACGTTGTACGTTATACGTTATAAGTTGTACGTTATACGATATACGTCGTACGTTATTCTTTATACGTTATTCGTTACACGTTATACGTCATACGTTATACGTTATACGTTTTACGTTATTCGTTATACGTTATACGTTATACGATATACGTTATACGTTATACGTTATACGTTATACGTTATACGTTATACGTTATACGTTATACGTTATACGTTATACGTTATACGTTATACGTTATACGTCATACGTTATACGTTATACGTTACACGTTATACGTTATACGTTATACTTTATACGTTATACGTTATACGTTATACGTTATACGTTATACGTTATACGTTATACGTTACACGTTATACGTTATACGTTATACGTTATACGTTATACGTTATGCGTTATACGTTCTACGATATTCGTTATACGTTATACGTTATTAGTTATACATTATACGTTATACGTTATACGTTATACATATACGTTATACGTTATACGTTATACGTTATACGTTATGCGTTATACGTTATACGTTATTGTTTATACGTTATACGTTATACGTTATACGTTATACGTTATATTTTATACGTTATACGTTTTACGTTATACGTTATACGTTATACGTTATACGTTCTACGATATTCGTTATACGTTATACGTTATTAGTTATACGTTATACGTTATACGTTATACGTCATAGGTTATACGTTATACGTTATGCGTTATACGTTCTACGTTATTCTTTATACGTTCTTCGTTACACGTTATACGTTATACGTTATACGTCTTACGTTTTACGTTATTCGTTACACGTTATACGTCATAGGTTATACGTTATACGTTATACGTTATACGTTATACGTTATACGTTATACGTTATACGTTATACGTTATACGTCATAGGTTATACGTTATACGTTATACGTTATACGTTATGCGTTATACGTTTTACGTTATTCGTTATACGTTATACGTTATACGTTATACGTTATACGTTATTGTTTATACGTTATACGTTATACGTTATACGTTATACGTTATATTTTATACGTTATACGTTTTACGTTATACGTTATACGTTATACGTTATACGTTATACGTTATACGTTATACGTTATACGTTACACGTTATACGTTATACGTTATACGTTATACGTTATACGTTATACGTTATACGTTATACGTTATACGTTATACGTTATACGTTATACGTTATACGTTATACGTTATACGTTATACGTTATACGTTATACGTTATACGTTATACGTTATACGTTATACGTTATACGTTATACGTTATACGTTATACGTTATACGTTATACGTAATACGTTATACGTTATACGTTATTCCTTATTCGTCCTTCGTTACACGTTATACGTTATACGTTATGCGTCTTACGTTTTACGTTATTCGTTACACGTTATACGTCATAGGTTATACGTTATACGTTATACGTTATACGTTATACGTTATACGTTATACGTTATACGTTATACGTTATACGTCATAGGTTATACGTTATACGTTATACGTTATACGTTATGCGTTATACGTTTTACGTTATTCGTTATACGTTATACGTTATACGTTATACGTTATACGTTATACGTTATACGTTATACGTTATACGTTATACGTTATACGTTATATTTTATACGTTATACGTTATACGTTATACGTTATACGTTATACGTTATACGTTACACGTTACACGTTATACCTCATAGGTTATACGTTATACGTTATACGTTACACGTTATACGTTTTACGTTATACGTTATACGTCATAGGTTATACGTTACACGTTATACGTTATGCGTTATACGTTATGCGTTATACGTTATACGTTATACGTTATGCGTTATACGTTGTACGATGTTCGTTATACGTTATACGTTATTAGTTATACGTTATACGGTATACGTTATACGTTGTACATTACATGATATAAGTTATACGTTATACGTTATACGTTATGCGTTATACATTACTTGTTATGCGTTATACGTTATACGTTATACGTTATACGTTATACGTTATACGTTATACGTCATACGTTATACGTTATACGTTACACGTTATACGTTATACGTTATACGTTATACGTTATACGTTATACGTTATACGTTATACGTTATACGTTATACGTTATACGTTACACGTTATACGTTATACGTTATACGTTATACGTTATACGTTATACGTTATACGTCATAAGTTATACGTTATACGTTATACGTTATACGTTATACGTTATACGTTATACGTTATGCGTTATACGTTCTACGATATTCGTTATACGTTATACGTTATTAGTTATACATTATACGTTATACGTTATACGTTATACGTTATACGTTATACGTTATACGTTATACGTTATACGTTATGCGTTATACGTTCTACGATATTCGTTATACGTTATACGTTATTAGTTATACGTTATACGTTATACGTTATACGTCATAGGTTATACGTTATACGTTATGCGTTATACGTTCTACGTTATTCTTTATACGTTCTTCGTTACACGTTATACGTTATACGTTATACGTCTTACGTTTTACGTTATTCGTTACACGTTATACGTCATAGGTTATACGTTATACGTTATACGTTATACGTTATACGTTATACGTTATACGTTATACGTTATACGTTATACGTCATAGGTTATACGTTATACGTTATACGTTATACGTTATGCGTTATACGTTTTACGTTATTCGTTATACGTTATACGTTATACGTTATACGTTATACGTTATTGTTTATACGTTATACGTTATACGTTATACGTTATACGTTATATTTTATACGTTATACGTTTTACGTTATACGTTATACGTTATACGTTATACGTTACACGTTACACGTTATACCTCATAGGTTATACGTTATACGTTATACGTTACACGTTATACGTTTTACGTTATACGTTATACGTCATAGGTTATACGTTATACGTTATACGTTATGCGTTATACGTTATGCGTTATACGTTATACGTTATACGTTATGCGTTATACGTTGTACGATGTTCGTTATACGTTATACGTTATTAGTTATACGTTATACGGTATACGTTATACGTTGTACGTTACATGTTATAAGTTATACGTTATACGTTATACGATATACGTTATACGTTAAACGTTATACGTTATACGTTATACGTTATACGTTATACGTTATACGTTATACGTTATACGTTATACGTTATACGTTACACGTTATACGTTATACGTTATACGTTATACGTTATACGTTATACGTTATACGTTATACGTTATACGTTATACGTTATACGTTATACGTTATACGTTATACGTTATACGTTATACGTTATACGTTATACGTTATACGTTATACGTTATACGTTATACGTTATACGTTATACGTTATACGTTATACGTTATACGTTATACGTTATACGTAATACGTTATACGTTATACGTTATTCCTTATTCGTCCTTCGTTACACGTTATACGTTATACGTTATGCGTCTTACGTTTTACGTTATTCGTTACACGTTATACGTCATAGGTTATACGTTATACGTTATACGTTATACCTTATACGTTATACGTTATACGTTATACGTTATACGTTATACGTCATAGGTTATACGTTATACGTTATACGTTATACGTTATGCGTTATACGTTTTACGTTATTCGTTATACGTTATACGTTATACGTTATACGTTATACGTTATACGTTATACGTTATACGTTATACGTTATACGTTATACGTTATACGTTATATTTTATACGTTATACGTTATACGTTATACGTTATACGTTATACGTTATACGTTACACGTTACACGTTATACCTCATAGGTTATACGTTATACGTTATACGTTACACGTTATACGTTTTACGTTATACGTTATACGTCATAGGTTATACGTTACACGTTATACGTTATGCGTTATACGTTATGCGTTATACGTTATACGTTATACGTTATGCGTTATACGTTGTACGATGTTCGTTATACGTTATACGTTATTAGTTATACGTTATACGGTATACGTTATACGTTGTACATTACATGTTATAAGTTATACGTTATACGTTATACGTTATGCGTTATACATTACTTGTTATGCGTTATACGTTATACGTTATACGTTATACGTTATACGTTATACGTTATACGTCATACGTTATACGTTATACGTTACACGTTATACGTTATACGTTATACGTTATACGTTATACGTTATACGTTATACGTTATACGTTATACGTTATACGTTATACGTTACACGTTATACGTTATACGTTATACGTTATACGTTATACGTTATACGTCATAAGTTATACGTTATACGTTATACGTTATACGTTATACGTTATACGTTATACGTTATGCGTTATACGTTCTACGATATTCGTTATACGTTATACGTTATTAGTTATACATTATACGTTATACGTTATACGTTATACGTTATACGTTATACGTTATACGTTATACGTTATACGTTATGCGTTATACGTTCTACGATATTCGTTATACGTTATACGTTATTAGTTATACGTTATACGTTATACGTTATACGTCATAGGTTATACGTTATACGTTATGCGTTATACGTTATACGTTATTCTTTATACGTTCTTCGTTACACGTTATACGTTATACGTTATACGTCTTACGTTTTACGTTATTCGTTACACGTTATACGTCATAGGTTATACGTTATACGTTATACGTTATACGTTATACGTTATACGTTATACGTTATACGTTATACGTCATAGGTTATACGTTATACGTTATACGTTATACGTTATGCGTTATACGTTTTACGTTATTCGTTATACGTTATACGTTATACGTTATACGTTATACGTTATAGTTTATACGTTATACGTTATACGTTATACGTTATACGTTATATTTTATACGTTATACGTTATACGTTATACGTTATACGTTATACGTTATACGTTACACGTTACACGTTATACCTCATAGGTTATACGTTATACGTTATACGTTACACGTTATACGTTTTACGTTATACGTTATACGTCATAGGTTATACGTTATACGTTGTACGTTATGCGTTATACGTTATGCGTTATACGTTATACGTTATACGTTATGCGTTATACGTTGTACGATGTTCGTTATACGTTATACGTTATTAGTTATACGTTATACGGTATACGTTATACGTTGTACGTTACATGTTATAAGTTATACGTTATACGTTATACGATATACGTTATACGTTAAACGTTATACGTTATACGTTATACGTTATACGTTATACGTTATACATTATACGTTATACGTTATACGTTATACGTTATACGTTATACGTTATACGTTATACGTTATACGTTATACGTTATACGTCATAGGTTATACGTTATACGTTATACGTTATACGTTATGCGTTATACGTTTTACGTTATTCGTTATACGTTATACGTTATACGTTATACGTTATACGTTATACGTTATACGTTATACGTTATACGTTATACGTTATACGTTATACGTTATATTTTATACGTTATACGTTATACGTTATACGTTATACGTTATACGTTATACGTTACACGTTACACGTTATACCTCATAGGTTATACGTTATACGTTATACGTTACACGTTATACGTTTTACGTTATACGTTATACGTCATAGGTTATACGTTACACGTTATACGTTATGCGTTATACGTTATGCGTTATACGTTATACGTTATACGTTATGCGTTATACGTTGTACGATGTTCGTTATACGTTATACGTTATTAGTTATACGTTATACGGTATACGTTATACGTTGTACATTACATGTTATAAGTTATACGTTATACGTTATACGTTATGCGTTATACATTACTTGTTATGCGTTATACGTTATACGTTATACGTTATACGTTATACGTTATACGTTATACGTCATACGTTATACGTTATACGTTACACGTTATACGTTATACGTTATACGTTATACGTTATACGTTATACGTTATACGTTATACGTTATACGTTATACGTTATACGTTACACGTTATACGTTATACGTTATACGTTATACGTTATACGTTATACGTCATAAGTTATACGTTATACGTTTACGTTATACGTTATACGTTATACGTTATACGTTATGCGTTATACGTTCTACGATATTCGTTATACGTTATACGTTATTAGTTATACATTATACGTTATACGTTATACGTTATACGTTATACGTTATACGTTATACGTTATACGTTATACGTTATGCGTTATACGTTCTACGATATTCGTTATACGTTATACGTTATTAGTTATACGTTATACGTTATACGTTATACGTCATAGGTTATACGTTATACGTTATGCGTTATACGTTATACGTTATTCTTTATACGTTCTTCGTTACACGTTATACGTTATACGTTATACGTCTTACGTTTTACGTTATTCGTTACACGTTATACGTCATAGGTTATACGTTATACGTTATACGTTATACGTTATACGTTATACGTTATACGTTATACGTTATACGTCATAGGTTATACGTTATACGTTATACGTTATACGTTATGCGTTATACGTTTTACGTTATTCGTTATACGTTATACGTTATACGTTATACGTTATACGTTATAGTTTATACGTTATACGTTATACGTTATACGTTATACGTTATATTTTATACGTTATACGTTATACGTTATACGTTATACGTTATACGTTATACGTTACACGTTACACGTTATACCTCATAGGTTATACGTTATACGTTATACGTTACACGTTATACGTTTTACGTTATACGTTATACGTCATAGGTTATACGTTATACGTTGTACGTTATGCGTTATACGTTATGCGTTATACGTTATACGTTATACGTTATGCGTTACACGTTGTACGATGTTCGTTATACGTTATACGTTATTAGTTATACGTTATACGGTATACGTTATACGTTGTACGTTACATGTTATAAGTTATACGTTATACGTTATACGATATACGTTATACGTTAAACGTTATACGTTATACGTTATACGTTATACGTTATACGTTATACATTATACGTTATACGTTATACGTTATACGTTACACGTTATACGTTATACGTTATACGTTATACGTTATACGTTATACGTTATACGTTATACGTTATACGTTATACGTTATACGTTATACGTTATACGTTATACGTTATACGTTATACGTTATACGTTATACGTTATACGTTATACGTTACGCGTTATACGTTACGCGTTATACGTTATACGTTATACGATATACGTTATACGTTATACGTTATACGTTATACGTTATACGTTATACGTTATACGTTAGGCGTTATACGTTATACGTTATACGTTATACGTTATACGTTATACGTTATACGTTATACGTTATACGTTATACGTTATACGTTATACGTTATACGTTGTACGTTATACGTTGTACGTTATACGTTATACGTTATACGTTATACGTTATACGTTATACGTTATACGTTATACGTTATTCGTTATACGTTATACATTATACGTTATACGTTATACGTTATACGTTATACGTTATACGTTATACGTTATACGTTATACGTTATGCGTTATACGTTCTACGATATTCGTTATACGTTATACGTTATTAGTTATACGTTATACGTTATACGTTATACGTCATAGGTTATACGTTATACGTTATGCGTTATACGTTATACATTATACGTTATACGATATACGTTATACGTTAGGCGTTATGCGTTCTTCGTTACACGTTATACGTTATTCGGTATGCGTTATACGTTATACGTTATACGTTATGCGTAATACGTTATACGTTATACGTTATACGTTATACGTTATACGTTATACGTTATACGTTATACGTTATACGTTATACGTTATACGTTATAAGTTATACGTTATACGTTATACGTTATACGTTATACGTTGTACGTTATACGTTATAAGTTGTACGTTATACGATATACGTTATACGTTATTCGTTATACGTACTTCGTTACACGTTATACGTTATACGTTATACGTTATACGTTATACGTTTTACGATATACGATATACGTTATACGTTATACGTTATACGTTATACGTTATACGTTATACGTTATACGTTATACGTTATACGTTATACTTTATACGTTATAGGTGTTACGTTATACGTTATACGTTATACGTTATTCGTAATACGTTATACGTGATACGTTATACTTTGTACGTTATACGTTATACGTTATACGTTATACATTATACGTTATACGTTACACATTACTTGTTATGCGTTATACGTTATACGTTATACGTTATACGTTATACGTTATACGTTATACGTTATACGTTATACGTTATACGTTATACGTTATACGTTATACGTTATACGTTATACGTTATACGTTATACGTTATACGTTATATTTTATACGTTATACGTTATACGTTATACGTTATACGTTATACGTTATACGTTACACGTTACACGTTATACCTCATAGGTTATACGTTATACGTTATACGTTACACGTTATACGTTTTACGTTATACGTTATACGTCATAGGTTATACGTTATACGTTATACATTATACGTTATACGATATACGTTATACGTGATACGTTATACTTTGTACGTTATACGTTATACGTTATACGTTATACATTATACGTTATACGTTATACATTACATGTTATGCGTTATACGTTATACGTTATACGTTATACGTTATACGTTATACGTTAGGCGTTATACGTTATACGTTATACGTTATACGTTATACGTTATACGTTATACGTTATACGTTGTACGTTATACGTTATAAGTTGTACGTTATACGATATACGTTATACGTTATTCGTTATACGTACTTCGTTACACGTTATACGTTATACGTTATACGTTATACGTTATACGTTTTACGATATACGATATACGTTATACGTTATACGTTATACGTTATACGTTATACGTTATACGTTATACGTTATACGTTATACGTTATACTTTATACGTTATAGGTGTTACGTTATACGTTATACGTTATACGTTATTCGTAATACGTTATACGTGATACGTTATACTTTGTACGTTATACGTTATACGTTATACGTTATACATTATACGTTATACGTTACACATTACTTGTTATGCGTTATACGTTATACGTTATACGTTATACGTTATACGTTATACGTTATACGTTATACGTTATACGTTATACGTTATACGTTATACGTTATACGTTATACGTTATACGTTATACGTTATACGTTTTACGATATACGATATACGTTATACGTTATACGTTATACGTTATACGTTATACGTTATACGTTATACGTTATACGTTATACGTTATACTTTATACGTTATAGGTGTTACGTTATACGTTATACGTTATACGTTATTCGTAATACGTTATACGTGATACGTTATACTTTGTACGTTATACGTTATACGTTATACGTTATACGTTATACGTTATACGTTATACGTTATACGTTATACGTTATACGTTATACGTTATACGTTAGGCGTTATACGTTATACGTTATACGTTATACGTTATACGTTATACGTTATACGTTATACGTTATACGTTATACGTTATACGTTATACGTTATACGTTGTACGTTATACGTTGTACGTTATACGTTATACGTTATACGTTATACGTTATACGTTATACGTTATACGTTATACGTTATTCGTTATACGTTATACATTATACGTTATACGTTATACGTTATACGTTATACGTTATACGATATACGTTATACGTTATACGTTATGCGTTATACGTTCTACGATATTCGTTATACGTTATACGCTATTAGTTATACGTTATACGTTATACGTTATACGTTATACGTTATACGTCATAGGTTATACGTTATACGTTATGCGTTATACGTTATACATTATACGTTATACGTTATACGTTGTACGTTATACGTTATAAGTTGTACGTTATACGATATACGTTATACGTTATTCGTTATACGTACTTCGTTACACGTTATACGTTATACGTTATACGTTATACGTTATACGTTATACGATATACGATATACGTTATACATTACATGTTATGCGTTATACGTTATACGTTATACGTTATACGTTATACGTTATACGTTATACGTTATACGTTATACGTTATACGTTATACGTTATACGTTATACGTTATTAGTTATACGTTATACGTTATACGTTATACGTCATAGGTTATACGTTATACGTTACACATTATACGTTATACGATATACGTTATACGTGATACGTTATACTTTGTACGTTATACGTTATACGTTATACGTTATACATTATACGTTATACGTTATACATTACATGTTATGCGTTATACGTTATACGTTATACGTTATACGTTATACGTTATACGTTATACGTTATACGTTATACGTTATACGTTATACGTTATACGTTATACGTTATTAGTTATACGTTATACGTTATACGTTATACGTCATAGGTTATACGTTATACGTTATACGTTATACGTTATACGTTATACGTTATACGTTATACGTTATACGTTATACGTTATACGTTATACGTTGTACGTTATACGTTATAAGTTGTACGTTATACGATATACGTTATACGTTATTCTTTATACGTTCTTCCTTACACGTTATACGTCATACGTTATACGTTACACGTTTTACGTTATTCGTTATACGTTATACGTTATACGATATACGTTATACGTTATACGTTATACGTTATACGTTATACGTTATACGTTATACGTTATACGTTATACGTTATACGTTATACGTTATACGTTATACGTTATACGTTATACGTTATACGTTATACGTTATACGTTATACGTTATACGTTATACGTTATACGTTATACGTTATACGTTATACGTTATACGTTACACGTTATACGTTGTACGTTATACGTTATACGTTATACATTATACGTTATACGTTATACGTTATACGTTATACGTTATACGTCATAGGTTATACGTTATACGTTATGCGGTATACGTTATACATTATACGTTATACGATATACGTTATACGTTATGCGTTATGCGTTCTTCGTTACACGTTATACGTTATTCGGTATGCGTTATACGTTATTCTTTATACGTTCTTCCTTACACGTTATACGTCATACGTTATACGTTACACGTTTTACGTTACGCGTTATACGTTATACGTTATACGTTATACGTTATACGTTATACGTTATACTTTATACGTTATAGGTGTTACGTTATACGTTATACGTTATACGTTATTCGTAATACGTTATACGTGATACGTTATACTTTGTACGTTATACGTTATACGTTATACGTTATACATTATACGTTATACGTTACACATTACTTGTTATGCGTTATACGTTATACGTTATACGTTATACGTTATACGTTATACGTTATACGTTATACGTTATACGTTATACGTTATACGTTATACGTTATACGTTATACGTTATACGTTATACGTTATACGTTATATTTTATACGTTATACGTTATACGTTATACGTTATACGTTATACGTTATACGTTACACGTTACACGTTATACCTCATAGGTTATACGTTATACGTTATACGTTACACGTTATACGTTTTACGTTATACGTTATACGTCATAGGTTATACGTTATACGTTATACATTATACGTTATACGATATACGTTATACGTGATACGTTATACTTTGTACGTTATACGTTATACGTTATACGTTATACATTATACGTTATACGTTATACATTACATGTTATGCGTTATACGTTATACGTTATACGTTATACGTTATACGTTATACGTTATACGTTATACGTTAGGCGTTATACGTTATACGTTATACGTTATACGTTATACGTTATACGTTATACGTTATACGTTGTACGTTATACGTTATAAGTTGTACGTTATACGATATACGTTATACGTTATTCGTTATACGTACTTCGTTACACGTTATACGTTATACGTTATACGTTATACGTTATACGTTTTACGATATACGATATACGTTATACGTTATACGTTATACGTTATACGTTATACGTTATACGTTATACGTTATACGTTATACGTTATACTTTATACGTTATAGGTGTTACGTTATACGTTATACGTTATACGTTATTCGTAATACGTTATACGTGATACGTTATACTTTGTACGTTATACGTTATACGTTATACGTTATACATTATACGTTATACGTTACACATTACTTGTTATGCGTTATACGTTATACGTTATACGTTATACGTTATACGTTATACGTTATACGTTATACGTTATACGTTATACGTTATACGTTATACGTTATACGTTATACGTTATACGTTATACGTTTTACGATATACGATATACGTTATACGTTATACGTTATACGTTATACGTTATACGTTATACGTTATACGTTATACGTTATACGTTATACTTTATACGTTATAGGTGTTACGTTATACGTTATACGTTATACGTTATTCGTAATACGTTATACGTGATACGTTATACTTTGTACGTTATACGTTATACGTTATACGTTATACGTTATACGTTATACGTTATACGTTATACGTTATACGTTATACGTTATACGTTATACGTTATACGTTAGGCGTTATACGTTATACGTTATACGTTATACGTTATACGTTATACGTTATACGTTATACGTTATACGTTATACGTTATACGTTATACGTTATACGTTGTACGTTATACGTTGTACGTTATACGTTATACGTTATACGTTATACGTTATACGTTATACGTTATACGTTATACGTTATTCGTTATACGTTATACATTATACGTTATACGTTATACGTTATACGTTATACGTTATACGTTATACGTTATACGTTATACGTTATGCGTTATACGTTCTACGATATTCGTTATACGTTATACGCTATTAGTTATACGTTATACGTTATACGTTATACGTTATACGTTATACGTCATAGGTTATACGTTATACGTTATGCGTTATACGTTATACATTATACGTTATACGTTATACGTTGTACGTTATACGTTATAAGTTGTACGTTATACGATATACGTTATACGTTATTCGTTATACGTACTTCGTTACACGTTATACGTTATACGTTATACGTTATACGTTATACGTTATACGATATACGATATACGTTATACATTACATGTTATGCGTTATACGTTATACGTTATACGTTATACGTTATACGTTATACGTTATACGTTATACGTTATACGTTATACGTTATACGTTATACGTTATACGTTATTAGTTATACGTTATACGTTATACGTTATACGTCATAGGTTATACGTTATACGTTACACATTATACGTTATACGATATACGTTATACGTGATACGTTATACTTTGTACGTTATACGTTATACGTTATACGTTATACATTATACGTTATACGTTATACATTACATGTTATGCGTTATACGTTATACGTTATACGTTATACGTTATACGTTATACGTTATACGTTATACGTTATACGTTATACGTTATACGTTATACGTTATACGTTATTAGTTATACGTTATACGTTATACGTTATACGTCATAGGTTATACGTTATACGTTATACGTTATACGTTATACGTTATACGTTATACGTTATACGTTATACGTTATACGTTATACGTTATACGTTGTACGTTATACGTTATAAGTTGTACGTTATACGATATACGTTATACGTTATTCTTTATACGTTCTTCCTTACACGTTATACGTCATACGTTATACGTTACACGTTTTACGTTATTCGTTATACGTTATACGTTATACGATATACGTTATACGTTATACGTTATACGTTATACGTTATACGTTATACGTTATACGTTATACGTTATACGTTATACGTTATACGTTATACGTTATACGTTATACGTTATACGTTATACGTTATACGTTATACGTTATACGTTATACGTTATACGTTATACGTTATACGTTATACGTTATACGTTATACGTTACACGTTATACGTTGTACGTTATACGTTATACGTTATACATTATACGTTATACGTTATACGTTATACGTTATACGTTATACGTCATAGGTTATACGTTATACGTTATGCGGTATACGTTATACATTATACGTTATACGATATACGTTATACGTTATGCGTTATGCGTTCTTCGTTACACGTTATACGTTATTCGGTATGCGTTATACGTTATTCTTTATACGTTCTTCCTTACACGTTATACGTCATACGTTATACGTTACACGTTTTACGTTACGCGTTATACGTTATACGTTATACGTTATACGTTATACGTTATACGTTATACGTTATACGTTATACGTTATACGTTATACGTTGTACGTTATACGTTATACGTTATACGTTATACGTTATACATTTTACGTTATACGTTATACATTACTTGTCATACGTTATACGTTATACGTTATACGTTATACGTTATACGTTATACGTTATACGTTATACGTTATACGTTATACGTTATACGTTATACGTTGTACGTTATACGTTGTACGTTATACGTTGTACGTTATACGTTGTGCGTTATACGTTATACGTTATACGTTATACGTTATACGTTATACGTTATACGTTATACGTTATACGTTATACGTTATACGTTATACGTTACACGTTACACGTTATACGTTATACGTTATACGTTATACGTTATACGTTATACGTCATAAGTTATACGTTATACGTTATACGTTATACGTTATACGTTATACGTTATACGTTATGCGTTATACGTTATACATTATACGTTATACGTTATACGTTGTACGTTATACGTTATAAGTTGTACGTTATACGATATACGTTATACGTTATTCGTTATACGTACTTCGTTACACGTTATACGTTATACGTTATACGTTATACGTTATACGTTCTACGATATACGATATACGTTATACATTACATGTTATGCGTTATACGTTATACGTTATACGTTATACGTTATACGTTATACGTTATACGTTATACGTTATACGTTATACGTTATACGTTATACGTTATTAGTTATACGTTATACGTTATACGTTATACGTCATAGGTTATACGTTATACGTTATACATTATACGTTATACGATATACGTTATACGTGATACGTTATACTTTGTACGTTATACGTTATACGTTATACGTTATACATTATACGTTATACGTTATACATTACATGTTATGCGTTATACGTTATACGTTATACGTTATACGTTATACGTTATACGTTATACGTTATACGTTATACGTTATACGTTATACGTTATACGTTATTAGTTATACGTTATACGTTATACGTTATACGTCATAGGTTATACGTTATACGTTATACGTTATACGTTATACGTTATACGTTATACGTTATACGTTATACGTTATACGTTATACGTTATACGTTGTACGTTATACGTTATAAGTTGTACGTTATACGATATACGTTATACGTTATTCTTTATACGTTCTTCCTTACACGTTATACGTCATACGTTATACGTTACACGTTTTACGTTATTCGTTATACGTTATACGTTATACGTTATACGATATACGTTATACGTTATACGTTATACGTTATACGTTATACGTTATACGTTATACGTTATACGTTATACGTTATACGTTATACGTTATACGTTATACGTTATACGTTATACGTTATACGTTATACGTTATACGTTATACGTTATACGTTATACGTTATACGTTATACGTTATACGTTATACGTTATACGTTATACGTTATACGTTATACGTTATACGTTATACGTTATACGTTGTACGTTATACGTTATACGTTATACATTATACGTTATACGTTATACGTTATACGTTATACGTTATACGTCATAGGTTATACGTTATACGTTATGCGGTATACGTTATACATTATACGTTATACGATATACGTTATACGTTATGCGTTATGCGTTATGCGTTCTTCGTTACACGTTATACGTTATTCGGTATGCGTTATACGTTATTCTTTATACGTTCTTCCTTACACGTTATACGTCATACGTTATACGTTACACGTTTTACGTTACGCGTTATACGTTATACGTTATACGTTATACGTTATACGTTATACGTTATACGTTATACGTTATACGTTACACGTTATACGTTATACGTTATACGTTATACGTTATACGTTATACGTCATAAGTTATACGTTATACGTTATACGTTATACGTTATACGTTATACGTTATACGTTATGCGTTATACGTTCTACGATATTCGTTATACGTTATACGCTATTAGTTATACGTTATACGTTATACGTTATACGTTATACGTTATACGTCATAGGTTATACGTTATACGTTATGCGTTATACGTTATACGTTATACGTTATACGTTATACGTTATACGTTATACGTTATACGTTATACGTTATACGTTATACGTTATACGTTATACGATATACGATATACGTTATACATTACATGTTATGCGTTATACGTTATACGTTATACGTTATACGTTATACGTTATACGTTATACGTTATACGTTATACGTTATACGTTATACGTTATACGTTATTAGTTATACGTTATACGTTATACGTTATACGTCATAGGTTATACGTTATACGTTATACATTATACGTTATACGATATACGTTATACGTGATACGTTATACTTTGTACGTTATACGTTATACGTTATACGTTATACATTATACGTTATACGTTATACATTACATGTTATGCGTTATACGTTATACGTTATACGTTGTGCGTTATACGTTATACGTTATACGTTATACGTTATACGTTATACGTTATACGTTATACGTTATACGTTATTAGTTATACGTTATACGTTATACGTTATACGTCATAGGTTATACGTTATACGTTATACGTTATACGTTATACGTTATACGTTATACGTTATACGTTATACGTTATACGTTATACGTTATACGTTGTACGTTATACGTTATAAGTTGTACGTTATACGATATACGTTATACGTTATTCTTTATACGTTCTTCCTTACACGTTATACGTCATACG
This sequence comes from Ptiloglossa arizonensis, assembly GCF_051014685.1. Classification (NCBI taxonomy): domain Eukaryota; kingdom Metazoa; phylum Arthropoda; class Insecta; order Hymenoptera; family Colletidae; genus Ptiloglossa; species Ptiloglossa arizonensis. The sequence continues at coordinate 565,959 of NW_027478547.1, forward strand.
TTATACGTTACACGTTTTACATTATTCGTTATACGTTATACGTTATACGATATACGTTATACGTTATACGTTATACGTTATACGTTATACGTTATACGTTATACGTTATACGTTATACGTTATACGTTATACGTTATACGTTATACGTTATACGTTATACGTTATACGTTATACGTTATACGTTATACGTTATACGTTATACGTTATACGTTATACGTTATACGTTATACGTTATACGTTACACGTTATACGTTGTACGTTATACGTTATACGTTATACATTATACGTTATACGTTATACGTTATACGTTATACGTCATAGGTTATACGTTATACGTTATGCGGTATACGTTATACATTATACGTTATACGATATACGTTATACGTTATGCGTTATGCGTTCTTCGTTACACGTTATACGTTATTCGGTATGCGTTATACGTTATTCTTTATACGTTCTTCCTTACACGTTATACGTCATACGTTATACGTTACACGTTTTACGTTACGCGTTATACGTTATACGTTATACGTTATACGTTATACGTTATACGTTATACGTTATACGTTATACGTTATACGTTATACGTTGTACGTTATACGTTATACGTTATACGTAATACGTTATACATTATACGTTATACGTTATACATTACTTGTCATACGTTATACGTTATACGTTATACGTTATACGTTATACGTTATACGTTATACGTTATACGTTGTACGTTATACGTTGTACGTTATACGTTGTACGTTATACGTTGTACGTTATACGTTATACGTTATACGTTATACGTTATACGTTATACGTTATACGTTATACGTTATACGTTATACGTTACACGTTATACGTTATACGTTATACGTTATACGTTATACGTTATACGTCATAAGTTATACGTTATACGTTATACGTTATACGTTATACGTTATACGTTATACGTTATGCGTTATACGTTCTACGATATTCGTTATACGTTATACGTTATACATTATACGTTATACGTTATACGTTATACGTTATACGTTATACGTTATACGTCATAGGTTATACGTTATACGTTATGCGTTATACGTTATACATTATACGTTATACGTTATACGTTGTACGTTATACGTTATAAGTTGTACGTTATACGATATACGTTATACGTTATTCGTTATACGTACTTCGTTACTCGTTATACGTTATACGTTATACGTTATACGTTATACGTTCTACGATATACGATATACGTTATACATTACATGTTATGCGTTATACGTTATACGTTATACGTTATACGTTATACGTTATACGTTATACGTTATACGTTATACGTTATACGTTATACGTTATACGTTATACGTTATACGTTATACGTTATACGTTATACGTTATACGTTATTAGTTATACGTTATACGTTATACGTTATACGTCATAGGTTATACGTTATACGTTATACGTTATACGTTATACGTTATACGTTATACGTTATACGTTATACGTTATACGTTATACGTTATACGTTGTACGTTATACGTTATAAGTTGTACGTTATACGATATACGTTATACGTTATTCTTTATACGTTCTTCCTTACACGTTATACGTCATACGTTATACGTTACACGTTTTACGTTATTCGTTATACGTTATACGTTATACGATATACGTTATACGTTATACGTTATACGTTATACGTTATACGTTATACGTTATACGTTATACGTTATACGTTATACGTTATACGTTATACGTTATACGTTATACGTTATACGTTATACGTTATACGTTATACGTTATACGTTATACGTTATACGTTATACGTTATACGTTATACGTTATACGTTATACGTTTTACGTTATACGTTGTACGTTATACGTTATACGTTATACATTATACGTTATACGTTATACGTTATACGTTATACGTTATACGTCATAGGTTATACGTTATACGTTATGCGCTATACGTTATACATTATACGTTATACGATATACGTTATACCTTATGCGTTATGCGTTCTTCGTTACACGTTATACGTTATTCGGTATGCGTTATACGTTATTCTTTATACGTTCTTCCTTACACGTTATACGTCATACGTTATACGTTACACGTTTTACGTTACGCGTTATACGTTATACGTTATACGTTATACGTTATACGTTATACGTTATACGTTATACGTTATACGTTACACGTTATACGTTATACGTTATACGTTATACGTTATACGTTATACGTTTTACGTTATACGTTATACGTTATACGTTATACGTTATACGTTATACGTTATACGTTATACGTTGTACGTTATACGTTATAAGTTGTACGTTATACGATATACGTTATACGTTATTCTTTATACGTTCTTCGTTACACGTTATACGTTATACGTTATACGTTGTACGTTATACGTTATACGTTATACGTTATACGTTATACGTTATACGTTATACGTTATACGTTATACGTTATACGTTATACGTTATACGTTATACGTTACACGTTATACGTTATACGTTATACGTTATACGTCATACGTTATACGTCATAAGTTATACGTTATACGTTATACGTTATACGTTATACGTTATACGTTATACGTTATACGTTATACGTTATACGTTATACGTTACACGTTATACGTTAGGCGTTATACGTTATGCGTTATACGTTATACGTTATACGTTATACGTTATACGTTATACGTTATACGTTATACGTTATACGTTATACGTTATACGTTATACGTTGTACGTTATGCGTTGTACGTTATACGTTATACGTTATACGTTATACGTTATACGTTATACGTTATACGTTATACGTTATTCGTTATACGTTATACGTTATACGTTATACGTTATACGTTATACGTCATAAGTTATACGTTATACGTTATACGTTATACGTTATACGTTATACGTTATACGTTATGCGTTATACGTTCTACGATATTCGTTATACGTTATACGCTATTAGTTATACGTTATACGTTATACGTTATACGTTATACGTTATACGTCATAGGTTATACGTTATACGTTATGCGTTATACGTTATACATTATACGTTGTACGTTATACGTTGTACGTTATACGTTATAAGTTGTACGTTATACGATATACGTTATACGTTATTCGTTATACGTACTTCGTTACACGTTATACGTTATACGTTATACGTTATACGTTATACGTTCTACGATATACGATATACGTTATACGTTATACGTTATACGTTATACGTTATACGTTATACGTTATACGTTATACGTTATACTTTATACGTTATACGTTATACGTTATACGTTATACATTATACGTTATACGTTATACATTACATGTTATGCGTTATACGTTATACGTTATACGTTATACGTTATACGTTATACGTTATACGTTATACGTTGTACGTTATACGTTATACGTTATACGTTATACGTTATACGTTATACGTTATACGTTATACGTTATACGTTATACGTTATACGTTATACGTTATACGTTATACGTCATAGGTTATACGTTATACGTTATGCGGTATACGTTATACATTATACGTTAGACGATATACGTTATACGTTATGCGTTATGCGTTCTTCGTTACACGTTATACGTTATTCGGTATGCGTCATACGTTATTCTTTATACGTTCTTCCTTACACGTTATACGTCATACGTTATACGTTACACGTTTTACGTTACGCGTTATACGTTATACGTTATACGTTATACGTTATACGTTATACGTTATACGTTATACGTTATACGTTATACGTTATACGTTGTACGTTATACGTTGTACGTTATACGTTATACGTTATACGTTATACGTTATACGTTATACGTTATACGTTATACGTTATACGTTATACGTTATACGTTACACGTTATACGTTATACGTTATACGTTATACGTTATACGTTATACGTCATAAGTTATACGTTATACGTTATACGTTATACGTTATACGTTATACGTTATACGTTATGCGTTATACGTTCTACGATATTCGTTATACGTTATACGCTATTAGTTATACGTTATACGTTATACGTTATACGTTATACGTTGTACGTCATAGGTTATACGTTATACGTTATGCGTTATACGTTATACATTATACGTTATACGTTATACGTTGTACGTTATACGTTATAAGTTGTACGTTATACGATATACGTTATACGTTATTCGTTATACGTACTTCGTTACACGTTATACGTTATACGTTATACGTTATACGTTATACGTTTTACGATATACGATATACGTTATACGTTATACGTTATACGTTATACGTTATACGTTATACGTTATACGTTGTACGTTATACGTTATACGTTATACGTTATACGTTATACGTTATACGTTATACGTTATACGTTATACGTTATACGTTGTACGTTATACGTTATAAGTTGTACGTTATACGATATACGTTATACGTTGTACATTACATGTTATGCGGTATACGTTATACGTTATACGTTCTACGTTATACGTTATACGTTATACGTTATACGTTATACGTTATACGTTATACGTTATACGTTATACGTTATACGTTATACGTTATAGGTTATACGTTATACGTTATACGTTGTACGTTATACGTTATAAGTTGTACGTTATACGATATACGTTATACGTTATTCTTTATACGTTCTTCGTTACACGTTATACGTTATACGTTATACGTTATACGTTATACGTTTTACGTTATTCGTTATACGTTATACGTTATACGTTATACGTTATACGTTATACGTTATACGTTATACGTTATACGTTATACGTTGTACGTTATACGTTATACGTTATACATTATACGTTATACGTTATACGTTATACGTTATACGCTATACGTTATACATTATACGTTATACGTTATACGTTATACGTTATACGTTATACGTCATAGGTTATACATTATACGTTATGCGGTATACGTTTTACATTATACGTTATACGATATACGTTATACGTGATACGTTATACTTTGTACGTTATACGTTATACGTTATACGTTATACATTATACGTTATACGTTATACATTACATGTTATGCGTTATACGTTATACGTTATACGTTATACGTTATACGTTATACGTTATACGTTATACGTTATACGTTATACGTTATACGTTATTAGTTATACGTTATACGTTATACGTTATACGTCATAGGTTATACGTTATACGTTATACGTTATACGTTATACGTTATACGTTATACGTTATACGTTATACGTTATACGTTATACGTTATACGTTGTACGTTATACGTTATAAGTTGTACGTTATACGATATACGTTATACGTTATTCTTTATACGTTCTTCCTTACACGTTATACGTGATACGTTATACGTTACACGTTTTACGTTATTCGTTATACGTTATACGTTATACGATATACGTTATACGTTATACGTTATACGTTATACGTTATACGTTTTACGTTATACGTTATACGTTATACGTTGTACGTTATACGTTATACGTTATACATTATACGTTATACGTTATACGTTATACGTTATACGTTATACGTCATAGGTTATACGTTATACGTTATGCGGTATACGTTATACATTATACGTTATACGATATACGTTATACGTTATGCGTTATGCGTTCTTCGTTACACGTTATACGTTATTCGGTATGCGTTATACGTTATACGTTATACGTTATACGTTATACGTTATGCGTTATACGTTATACGTTATGCGTTATACGTTATACGTTATACATTATATTTTATTCGTTATACGATATACGTTATACGTTATACGTTATACGTTATACGTTATACGTTATACGTTATACGTTATACGTTATACGTTATACGTTATACGTTATATTTTATACGTTATACGTTATACGTTATACGTTATACGTTATACGTTATACGTTATACGTTATACGTTATACGTTATACGTTATACGTTATACGTTAAACGTTATACGTTATACGTTATACGTTATACGTTATACGTTATACATTATACGTTATACGTTATACGTTATACGTTATACGTTATACGTTATACGTTACACGTTATACGTTAGGCGTTATACGTTATACGTTATACGTTATACGTTATACGTTATACGATATACGTTATACGTTAAACGTTATACGTTATACGTTATACGTTATACGTTATACGTTATACATTATACGTTATACGTTATACGTTATACGTTATACGTTATACGTTATACGTTATACGTTATACGTTATACGTTATACGTTATACGTTATACGTTATACGTTATACGTTATACGTTATACGTTATACGTTACACGTTATACGTTAGGCGTTATACGTTATACGTTATACGTTATACGTTATACGTTATACGTTATACGTTCTACGTTATACGTTGTACGTTATGCGTTGTACGTTATACGTTATACGTTATACGTTATACGTTATACGTTATACGTTATACGTTATACGTTATTCGTTATACGTTATACGTTATACGTTATACGTTATACGTTATACGTTATACGTTATACGTTATACGTTATACGTTATACGTTATGCGTTATACGTTCTACGATATTCGTTATACTTTATACGTTATTAGTTATACGTTATACGTTATACGTTATACGTCATAGGTTATACGTTATACGTTATACGTTATACGTTATTAGTTATACGTTATACGTTATACGTTATACGTCATAGGTTATACGTTATACGTTATACGTTATACGTTATACGTTATACGTTATACGTTATACGTTATACGTTATACGTTATACGTTATACGTTGTACGTTATACGTTATAAGTTGTACGTTATACGATATACGTTATACGTTATTCTTTATACGTTCTTCGTTACACGTTATACGTTATACGTTATACGTTATACGTTGTACGTTATACGTTATACGTTATACATTATACGTTATACGTTATACGTTATACGTTATACGTTATACATTATACGTTATACGTTATACGTTATGCGTTATACGTTATACGTCATAGGTTATACATTATACGTTATGCGGTATACGTTTTACATTATACGTTATACGATATACGTTATACGTGATACGTTATACTTTGTACGTTATACGTTATACGTTATACGTTATACATTATACGTTATACGTTATACATTACATGTTATGCGTTATACGTTATACGTTATACGTTATACGTTATACGTTATACGTTATACGTTATACGTTATACGTTATACGTTATACGTTATTAGTTATACGTTATACGTTATACGTTATACGTCATAGGTTATACGTTATACGTTATACGTTATACGTTATACGTTATACGTTATACGTTATACGTTACACGTTATACGTTATACGTTATACGTTGTACGTTATACGTTATAAGTTGTACGTTATACGATATACGTTATACGTTATTCTTTATACGTTCTTCCTTACACGTTATACGTGATACGTTATACGTTACACGTTTTACGTTATTCGTTATACGTTATACGTTATACGATATACGTTATACGTTATACGTTATACGTTATACGTTATACGTTATACGTTATACGTTATACGTTATACGTTATACGTTATACGTTATACGTTATACGTTATACGTTATACGTTATACGTTATACGTTATACGTTATACGTTATACGTTATACGTTATACGTTGTACGTTATACGTTATACGTTATACATTATACGTTATACGTTATACGTTATACGTTATACGTTATACGTCATAGGTTATACGTTATACGTTATGCGGTATACGTTATACATTATACGTTATACGATATACGTTATACGTTATGCGTTATGCGTTCTTCGTTACACGTTATACGTTATTCGGTATGCGTTATACGTTATACGTTATACGTTATACGTTATACGTTATGCGTTATACGTTATACGTTATACGTTATACGTTATACGTTATACGTTATATTTTATTCGTTATACGTTATACGTTATACGTTATACGTTATACGTTATACGTTATACGTTATACGTTATACGTTATACGTTATACGTTTTATTTTATACGTTATACGTTATACGTTATACGTTATACGTTATACGTTATACGTTATGCGTTATACGTTCTACGATATTCGTTATACGTTATACGTTATTAGTTATACGTTATACGTTATACGTTATACGTCATAGGTTATACGTTATACGTTATGCGGTATACGTTATACGTTATACGTAATACGATATACGTTATACGTTATGCGTTATGCGTTCTTCGTTACACGTTATACGTTACTCGGTATGCGTTATACGTTATACGTTATACGTTATACGTTATACGTTATACGTTATACGTTATACGTTATACGTTATACGTTATACGTTATACGTTATACGTTATACGTTATATTTTATTCGTTATACGTTATACGTTATACGTTATACGTTATACGTTATACGTTATACGTTATACGTTATACGTTATACGTTATACGTTATATTTTATACGTTATACGTTATACGTTATACGTTATACGTTATACGTTATACGTTATACGTTATACGTTACACGTTACACGTTATACCTCATAGGTTATACGTTATACGTTATACGTTACACGTTATACGTTGTACGTTATACGTTATACGTCATAGGTTATACGTTATACGTTATACGTTATGCGTTATACGTTATGCGTTATACGTTATACGTTATACGTTATGCATTATACGTTGTACGATGTTCGTTATACGTTATACGTTATTAGTTATACGTTATACGGTATACGTTATACGTTGTACGTTACATGTTATAAGTTATACGTTATACGTTATACGATATACGTTATTCGTTAAACGTTATACGTTATACGTTATACGTTATACGTTATACGTTATACATTATACGTTATACGTTATACGTTATACGTTATACGTTATACGTTATACGTTACACGTTATACGTTAGGCGTTATACGTTATACGTTATACGTTATACGTTATACGTTATACGTTATACGTTATACGTTATACGTTATACGTTATACGTTATACGTTATACGTTGAACGTTATGCGTTGTACGTTATACGTTATACGTTATACGTTATACGTTATACGTTATACGTTATACGTTATACGTTATTCGTTATACGTTATACGTTATACGTTATACGTTATACGTTATACGTTACATGTTATACGTTGTACGTTATACGTTATACGTCATAGGTTATACGTTATACGTTATACGTTATGCGTTATACGTTATGCGTTATACGTTATACGTTATACGTTATGCATTATACGTTGTACGATGTTCGTTATACGTTATACGTTATTAGTTATACGTTATACGGTATACGTTATACGTTGTAAGTTACATGTTATAAGTTATACGTTATACGTTATACGATATACGTTATACGTTAAACGTTATACGTTATACGTTATACGTTATACGTTATACGTTATACATTATACGTTATACGTTATACGTTATACGTTATACGTTATACGTTATACGTTATACGTTATACGTTATACGTTATACGTTATACGTTATACGTTATACGTTATACGTTATACGTTACACGTTATACGTTAGGCGTTATACGTTATACGTTATACGTTATACGTTATACGTTATACGTTATACGTTATACGTTATACCTTATACGTTATACGTTATACGTTATACGTTATACGTTATACGTTATACGTTATACGTTGTACGTTATGCGTTGTACGTTATACGTTATACGTTATACGTTATACGTTATACGTTATACGTTATACGTTATACGTTATACGTTATACGTTATAAGTTATACGTTGTACGTTATACGTTATACGTCATACGTTATTCGTTAGACGTACTTCGTTACACGTTATACGTTATACGTTATACGTTATACGTTATACGTTTTACGATATACGATATACGTTATACGTTATACGTTGTACGTTACACGATATACGTTATACGTTGTACATTACATGTTATGCGTTATACGTTATACGTTATACGTTGTACATTACATGTTATGCGTTATACGTTATACGTTATACGTTATACGTTATACGTTATACGTTATACGTTATACGTTATACGTTATACGTTATACGTTATACGTTATACGTTATACGTTATACGTTATACGTTATACGTTATACGTTATACGTTATACGTTATACGTTATACGTCATAGGTTACACGTTATACGTTATACGTTATACGTTAGGCGTTATACGTTATACGTTATACGTTATACGTTATACGTTATACGTTATACGTTATACGTTATACGTTGTACGTTATACGTTATACGTTATACATTATACGTTATACGTTATACGTTATACGTTATACGTTATACGTCATAGGTTATACGTTATACGTTATGCGGTATACGTTATACATTATACGTTATACGATATACGTTATACGTTATGCGTTATGCGTTCTTCGTTACACGTTATACGTTATTCGGTATGCGTTATACGTTATACGTTATACGTTATACGTTATACGTTATGTGTTATACGTTATACGTTATACGTTATACGTTATACGTTATACGTTATATTTTATTCGTTATACGTTATACGTTATACGTTATACGTTATACGTTATACGTTATACGTTATACGTTATACGTTATACGTTATACGTTATACGTTATACGTTATATTTTATACGTTATACGTTATACGTTATACGTTATACGTTATACGTTATACGTTATGCGTTATACGTTATACGTTATACGTTATACGTTATACGTTATATTTTATACGTTATACGTTATACGTTATACGTTATACGTTATACGTTACACGTTATACGTTAGGCGTTATACGTTATACGTTATACGTTATACGTTGTACGTTATACGTTGTACGTTATACGTTGTACGTTATACGTTATACGTTATACGTTATACGTTATACGTTATACGTTATACGTTATACGTTATACGTTATTCGTTATACGTTATACGTTATACGTTATACGTTATACGTTATACGTTATACGTTATACGTTATACGTTATACATTATACGTTGTACGTTATACGTTATACGTTATACGTCATACGTCATAGGTTATATGTTATACGTTATGCGTTATACGTTATGCGTTATACGTTATACGTTATACGTTATGCATTATACGTTGTACGATGTTCGTTATACGTTATACGTTATTAGTTATACGTTATACGGTATACGTTATACGTTGTACGTTACATGTTATAAGTTATACGTTATACGTTATACGATATACGTTATACGTTAAACGTTATACGTTATACGTTATACGTTATACGTTATACGTTATACATTATACGTTATACGTTATACGTTATACGTTATACGTTATACGTTATACGTTATACGTTATACGTTATACGTTATACGTTATACGTTATACGTTACACGTTATACGTTAGGCGTTATACGTTATACGTTATACGTTATACGTTATACGTTATACGTTATACGTTATACGTTATACGTTATACGTTATACGTTATACGTTATACGTTATACGTTATACGTTATACGTTGTACGTTATACGTTGTACGTTATACGTTGTACGTTATACGTTATACGTTATACGTTATACGTTATACGTTATACGTTATACGTTATACGTTATTCGTTATACGTTATACGTTATACGTTATACGTTATACGTTATACGTTATACGTTATACGTTATACATTATACGTTATACGTTATACGTTATACGTTATACGTCATACGTTATACGTGATACGTTATACGTTATACGTTATACGTTATACGTTATACGTTATACGTTATACGTTATACGTTATACGTTATACGTTATACGTTATACGTTATACGTTATACGTTATACGTTATACGTTATACGTCATAGGTTATACGTTATACGTTATACGTTATACGTTAGGCGTTATACGTTATACGTTATACGTTATACGTTATACGTTATACGTTATAAGTTATACGTTATACGTTGTACGTTATACGTTATACGTTATACATTATACGTTATACGTTATACGTTATACGTTATACGTTATACGTCATAGGTTATACGTTATACGTTATGCGGTATACGTTATACATTATACGTTATACGATATACGTTATACGTTATGCGTTATGCGTTCTTCGTTACACGTTATACGTTATTCGGTATGCGTTATACGTTATACGTTATACGTTATACGTTATGTGTTATACGTTATACGTTATACGTTATACGTTATACGTTATACGTTATATTTTATTCGTTATACGTTATACGTTATACGTTATACGTTATACGTTATACGTTATACGTTATACGTTATACGTTATACGTTATACGTTATACGTTATACGTTATACGTTATACGTTATACGTTATATTTTATACGTTATACGTTATACGTTATACGTTATACGTTATACGTTATACGTTATGCATTATACGTTATACGTTATACGTTATACGTTATATTTTATACGTTATACGTTATACGTTATACGTTATACGTTATACGTTACACGTTATACGTTAGGCGTTATACGTTATACGTTATACGTTATACGTTGTACGTTATACGTTGTACGTTATACGTTGTACGTTATACGTTATACGTTATACGTTATACGTTATACGTTATACGTTATACGTTATACGTTATACGTTATTCGTTATACGTTATACGTTATACGTTATACGTTATACGTTATACGTTATACGTTATACGTTATACATTATACGTTATACGTTATACGTTATACGTTATACGTCATACGTCATAGGTTATATGTTATACGTTATGCGTTATACGTTATGCGTTATACGTTATACGTTATACGTTATGCATTATACGTTGTACGATGTTCGTTATACGTTATACGTTATTAGTTATACGTTATACGGTATACGTTATACGTTGTACGTTACATGTTATAAGTTATACGTTATGCGTTATACGATATACGTTATACGTTAAACGTTATACGTTATACGTTATACGTTATACGTTATACGTTATACATTATACGTTATACGTTATACGTTATACGTTATACGTTATACGTTATACGTTATACGTTATACGTTATACGTTATACGTTATACGTTATACGTTACACGTTACACGTTAGGCGTTATACGTTATACGTTATACGTTATACGTTATACGTTATACGTTATACGTTATACGTTATACGTTATACGTTATACGTTATACGTTATACGTTATACGTTATACGTTATACGTTGCACGTTATACGTTGTACGTTATACGTTGTACGTTATACGTTATACGTTATACGTTATACGTTATACGTTATACGTTATACGTTATACGTTATTCGTTATACGTTATACGTTATACGTTATACGTTATACGTTATACGTTATACGTTATACGTTATACATTATACGTTATACGTTATACGTTATACGTTATACGTCATACGTTATACGTTATACGTTATACGTTATACGTTATACGTTATACTTTATACGTTATACGTTATACGTTATACGTTATACGTTATACTTTATACGTTATACGTTATACGTTATAGGTTATACGTTATACGTTATACGTTATACGTTATACGTTATACGTTATACGTTATACGTCATAGGTTATACGTTATACGTTATACGTTATACGTTATACGTTATGCGTTATACGTTACACGTTATACGTTATACGTTATACGTTATACGTTATATGTTATGCGTTATACGTTATACGTTATTAGTTATACGTTATACGGTATACGTTATACGTTGTACGTTATATGCTATACGTTACATGTTATACGTTATACATTATACGTTATACGTTATACGTTATACGTTATACGTTATACGTTATACGTTATACGTTATACGTCATAGGTTATACGTTATATGTTATACGTTATACGTTATACGTTATACGTCATACGTTATACGTTATAGGTTATACGTTATACGTTATACGTTATACGTTATACGTTATACGTTATACGTTATACGTTATACGTTATACGTTATACGTTATACGTTATACGTTATACGTTATACATTACATGTTATACGTTATACGTTATACGTTATACGTTATAGGTTATACGTTATACGTTCAACGTTATACGTTATACGTTATACGTTATACGTTATACGTCATAAGTTATACGTCATACGTTATACGTTATACGTTATACGTTATACGTTATGCGTTATACGTTCTACGATATTCGTTATACGTTATACGTTATTAGTTATACGTTATACGTTATACGTTATACGTCATAGGTTATACGTTATACGTTATACATTATACGTTATACGTTATACGTTGTACGTTATACGTTATAAGTTGTACGTTATACGATATACGTTATACGTTATTCGTTATACGTACTTCGTTACACGTTATACGTTATACGTTATACGTTATACGTTATACGTTTTACGATATACGATATACGTTATACGTTATACGTTATACGTTATACGTTATACGTTATACGTTACACGTTATACGTTATACGTTATACGTTATACTTTATACGTTATAGGTGTTACGTTATACGTTATACGTTATACGTTATTCGTAATACGTTATACGTGATACGTTATACTTTGTACGTTATACGTTATACGTTATACGTTATACATTATACGTTATACGTTATACATTACATGTTATGCGTTATACGTTATACGTTATACGTTATACGTTATACGTTATACGTTATACGTTATAGGTTATACGTTATACGTTATACGTTATACGTTATACGTTATACGTTATACGTTATACGTTATACGTTATACGTTATACGTTATACGTTATACGTTATACGTTATACATTACATGTTATACGTTATACGTTATACGTTATACGTTATAGGTTATACGTTATACGTTATACGTTATACGTTATACGTTATACGTTATACGTTATACGTTATACGTTATACGTTATACGTTATACGTTATACGTTATACGTTATACGTTATTCGTCATAGGTTATACGTTATATGTTATACGTTATACGTTATACGTTATACGTCATACGTTATACGTTATAGGTTATACGTTATACGTTATACGTTATACGTTATACGTTATACGTTATACGTTATACGTTATGCGTTATACGTTCTACGATATTCGTTATACGTTATACGTTATACGTTGTACGTTATACGTTATAAGTTGTACGTTATACGATATACGTTATACGTTGTACATTACATGTTATGCGGTATACGTTATACGTTATACGTTCTACGTTATACGTTATACGTTATACGTTATACGTTATACGTTATACGTTATACGTTATACGTTATACGTTATACGTTATACGTTATACGTTATACGTTATACGTTATACGTTATACGTTATACGTTATACGTTGTACGTTATACGTTATAAGTTGTACGTTATACGATATACGTTATACGTTATTCTTTATACGTTCTTCGTTACACGTTATACGTTATACGTTATACGTTATACGTTATACGTTATACGTTATACGTCATAAGTTATACGTCATACGTTATACGTTATACGTTATACGTTATACGTTATGCGTTATACGTTCTACGATATTCGTTATACGTTATACGTTATTAGTTATACGTTATACGTTATACGTTATACGTCATAGGTTATACGTTATACGTTATACATTATACGTTATACGTTATACGTTGTACGTTATACGTTATAAGTTGTACGTTATACGATATACGTTATACGTTATTCGTTATACGTACTTCGTTACACGTTATTCGTTATACGTTATACGTTATACGTTATACGTTTTACGATATACGATATACGTTATACGTTATACGTTATACGTTATACGTTATACGTTATACGTTATACGTTATACGTTATACGTTATACTTTATACGTTATAGGTGTTACGTTATACGTTATACGTTATACGTTATTCGTAATACGTTATACGTGATACGTTATACTTTGTACGTTATACGTTATACGTTATACGTTATACATTATACGTTATACGTTATACATTACATGTTATGCGTTATACGTTATACGTTATACGTTATACGTTATACGTTATACGTTATACGTTATACGTTATACGTTATACGTTATACGTTATACGTTGTACGTTATACGTTATACGTGATACGTTATACGTTATACGTTATACGTTATACGTTATACGTTATACGTTGTACGTTATACGTTATAAGTTGTACGTTATACGATATACGTTATACGTTGTACATTACATGTTATGCGGTATACGTTATACGTTATACGTTCTACGTTATACGTTATACGTTATACGTTATACGTTATACGTTATACGTTATACGTTATACGTTATACGTTATACGTTATACGTTATACGTTATACGTTATACGTTATACGTTATACGTTATACGTTGTACGTTATACGTTATAAGTTGTACGTTATACGATATACGTTATACGTTATTCTTTATACGTTCTTCGTTACACGTTATACGTTATACGTTATACGTTATACGTTTTACGTTATTCGTTATACGTTATACGTTATACGTTATACGTTATACGTTACACGTTATACGTTATACGTTATACGTTGTACGTTATACGTTATACGTTATACATTATACGTTATACGTTATACGTTATACGTTATACGTTATACATTATACGTTATACGTTATACGTTATACGTTATGCGTTATACGTCATAGGTTATACATTATACGTTATGCGGTATACGTTTTACATTATACGATATACGTTATACGTGATACGTTATACTTTGTACGTTATACGTTATACGTTATACGTTATACATTATACGTTATACGTTATACATTACATGTTATGCGTTATACGTTATACGTTATACGTTATACGTTATACGTTATACGTTATACGTTATACGTTATACGTTATACGTTATACGTTATACGTTATACGTTATTAGTTATACGTTATACGTTATACGTTATACGTCATAGGTTATACGTTATACGTTATACGTTATACGTTATACGTTATACGTTATACGTTATACGTTATACGTTACACGTTATACGTGATACGTTATACGTTACACGTTTTACGTTATTCGTTATACGTTATACGTTATACGATATACGTTATACGTTATACGTTATACGTCATAGGTTATACGTTATACGTTATGCGGTATACGTTATACATTATACGTTATACGATATACGTTATACGTTATGCGTTATGCGTTCTTCGTTACACGTTATACGTTATTCGGTATGCGTTATACGTTATACGTTATACGTTATACGTTATACGTTATGCGTTATACGTTATACGTTATACGTTATACGTTATACGTTATACGTTATATTTCATTCGTTATACGTTATACGTTATACGTTATACGTTATACGTTATACGTTATACGTTATACGTTATACGTTATACGTTATACGTTATACGTTATATTTTATACGTTATACGTTATACGTTATGCGTTATACGTTATACGTTATACGTTATGCGTTATACGTTCTACGATATTCGTTATACGTTATACGTTATTAGTTATACGTTATACGTTATACGTTATACGTCATAGGTTATACGTTATACGTTATGCGGTATACGTTATACATTATACGTTATACGATATACGTTATACGTTATGCGTTATGCGTTCTTCGTTACACGTTATACGTTACTCGGTATGCGTTATACGTTATACGTTATACGTTATACGTTATACGTTATACGTTATACGTTATACGTTATACGTTATACGTTATACGTTATACGTTATACGTTATACGTTATATTTTATTCGTTATACGTTATACGTTATACGTTATACGTTATACGTTATACGTTATACGTTATACGTTATACGTTATACGTTATACGTTATACGTTATACGTTATATTTTATACGTTATACGTTATACGTTATACGTTATACGTTATACGTTACACGTTACACGTTATACCTCATAGGTTATACGTTATACGTTATACGTTATTAGTTATACGTTGTACGTTATACGTTATACGTCATAGGTTATACGTTATACGTTATACGTTATGCGTTATACGTTATGCGTTATACGTTATACGTTATACGTTATGCATTATACGTTGTACGATGTTCGTTATACGTTATACGTTATTAGTTATACGTTATACGGTATACGTTATACGTTGTACGTTACATGTTATAAGTTATACGTTATACGTTATACGATATACGTTATACGTTAAACGTTATACGTTATACGTTATACGTTATACGTTATACGTTATACATTATACGTTATACGTTATACGTTATACGTTATACGTTATACGTTATACGTTACACGTTATACGTTAGGCGTTATACGTTATACGTTATACGTTATACGTTATACGTTATACGTTATACGTTATACGTTATACGTTATACGTTATACGTTATACGTTATACGTTGTACGTTATGCGTTGTACGTTGTACGTTATACGTTATACGTTATACGTTATACGTTATACGTTATACGTTATACGTTATTCGTTATACGTTATACGTTATACGTTATACGTTATACGTTATACGTTACACGTTATACGTTGTACGTTATACGTTATACGTCATAGGTTATACGTTATACGTTATACGCTATGCGTTATACGTTATGCGTTATACGTTATACGTTATACGTTATGCATTATACGTTGTACGATGTTCGTTATACGTTATACGTTATTAGTTATACGTTATACGGTATACGTTATACGTTGTACGTTACATGTTATAAGTTATACGTTATACGTTATACGATATACGTTATACGTTAAACGTTATACGTTATACGTTATACGTTATACGTTATACGTTATACATTATACGTTATACGTTATACGTTATACGTTATACGTTATACGTTATACGTTATACGTTATACGTTATACGTTATACGTTATACGTTATACGTTATACGTTATACGTCATACGTTATACGTTACACGTTATACGTTAGGCGTTATACGTTATACGTTATACGTTATACGTTATACGTTATACGTTATACGTGATACGTTATACGTTATACGTTATACGTTATACGTTATACGTTGTACGTTATGCGTTGTACGTTATACGTTATACGTTATACGTTATACGTTATACGTTATACGTTATACGTTATACGTTATTCGTTATACGTTATACGTTATACGTTATACGTTATACGTTATACGTTATACGTTATACGTTATACGTTATACGTTATACGTTATGCGTTATACGTTCTACGATATTCGTTATACGTTATACGTTATTAGTTATACGTTATACGTTATACGTTATACGTCATAGGTTATACGTTTTACGTTATGCGTTATACGTTATACATTATACGTTATACGATATACGTTATACGTTATGCGTTATGCGTTCTTCGTTACACGTTATACGTTATTGGGTATGCGTTATACGTTATACGTTCTACGTTATACGTAATACGTTATACGTTATACGTTATACGTTATACGTTATACGTTATACGTTATACGTTATACGTTATACGTTATACGTTATACGTTATACGTTATAAGTTATACGTTGTACGTTATACGTTATACGTTATACGTTGTACGTTATACGTTATAAGTTGTACGTTATACGATATACGTCATACGTTATTCGTTAGACGTACTTCGTTACACGTTATACGTTATACGTTATACGTTATACGTTATACGTTTTACGATATACGATTTACGTTATACGTTATACGTTGTACGTTATACGATATACGTTATACGTTGTACATTACATGTTATGCGTTATACGTTATACGTTATACGTTGTACATTACATGTTATGCGTTATACGTTATACGTTATACGTTATACGTTATACGTTATACGTTATACGTTATACGTTATACGTTATACGTTATACGTTATACGTTATACGTTATACGTTATACGTTATACGTTATACGTTATACGTTATACGTTATACGTTATACGTTATACGTTATACGTCATAGGTTATACGTTATACGTTATACGTTATACGTTATACGTTATACGTTATACGTTATACGTTATACGTTATACGTTATACGTTATACATTATACGTTGTACGTTATACGTTATAAGTTGTACGTTATACGATATACGTTATACATTATTCTTTATACGTTCTTCCTTACACGTTATACGTGATACGTTATACGTTACACGTTACACGTTTTACGTTATTCGTTATACGTTATACGTTATACGATATACGTTATACGTTATACGTTATACGTTATACGTTATACGTTATACGTTATACGTTATACGTTATACGTTATACGTTATACGTTATACGTTATACGTTATACGTTATACGTTATACGTTATACGTTATACGTTATACGTTATACGTTATTCGTTATACGTTATACGTTATACGTTATACGTTATACGTTATACGTTGTACGTTATACGTTATACGTTATACATTATACGTTATACGTTATACGTTATACGTTATACGTTATACGTCATAGGTTATACGTTATACGTTATGCGGTATACGTTATACATTATACGTTATACGATATACGTTATACCTTATGCGTTATGCGTTCTTCGTTACACGTTATACGTTATTCGGTATGCGTTATACGTTATACGTTATACGTTATACGTTATACGTTATGTGTTATACGTTATACGTTATACGTTATACGTATACGTTATACGTTATATTTTATTCGTTATACGTTATACGTTATACGTTATACGTTATACGTTATACGTTATACGTTATACGTTATACGTTATACGTTATACGTTATACGTTATACGTTATACGTTATATTTTATACGTTATTCGTTATACGTTATACGTTATACGTTATACGTTATACGTTATGCGTTATACGTTATACGTTATACGTTATACGTTATATTTTATACGTTATACGTTATACGTTATACGTTATACGTTATACGTTATACGTTACACGTTACACGTTATACCTCATAGGTTATACGTTATACGTTATACGTTACACGTTATACGTTGTACGTTATACGTTATACGTCATAGGTTATATGTTATACGTTATGCGTTATACGTTATGCGTTATACGTTATACGTTATACGTTATGCATTATACGTTGTACGATGTTCGTTATACGTTATACGTTATTAGTTATACGTTATACGGTATACGTTATACGTTGTACGTTACATGTTATAAGTTATACGTTATACGTTATACGATATACGTTATACGTTAAACGTTATACGTTATACGTTATACGTTATACGTTATACGTTATACATTATACGTTATACGTTATACGTTATACGTTATACGTTATACGTTATACGTTATACGTTATACGTTATACGTTATACGTTATACGTTATACGTTATACGTTACACGTTATACGTTAGGCGTTATACGTTATACGTTATACGTTATACGTTATACGTTATACGTTATACGTTATACGTTATACGTTATACGTTATACGTTATACGTTATACGTTATACGTTATACGTTATACGTTGTACGTTATACGTTGTACGTTATACGTTGTACGTTATACGTTATACGTTATACGTTATACGTTATACGTTATACGTTATACGTTATACGTTATTCGTTATACGTTATACGTTATACGTTATACGTTATACGTTATACGTTATACGTTATACGTTATACGTTATACGTTATACGTTATACGTTATGCGTTATACGTTCTACGATATTCGTTATACGTTATACGTTATTAGTTATACGTTATACGTTATACGTTATACGTCATAGGTTATACGTTATACGTTATGCGTTATACGTTATACATTATACGTTATACGATATACGTTATACGTTATGCGTTATGCGTTCTTCGTTACACGTTATACGTTATTCGGTATGCGTTATACGTTATACGTTATACGTTATACGTAATACGTTATACGTTATACGTTATACGTTATACGTTATACGTTATACGTTATACGTTATACGTTATACGTTATACGTTATACGATATAAGTTATACGTTGTACGTTATACGTTATACGTTATACGTTGTACGTTATACGTTATAAGTTGTACGTTATACGATATACGTCATACGTTATTCGTTAGACGTACTTCGTTACACGTTATACGTTATACGTTATACGTTATACGTTATACGTTTTACGATATACGATATACGTTATACGTTATACGTTGTACGTTATACGATATACGTTATACGTTGTACATTACATGTTATGCGTTATACGTTATACGTTATACGTTGTACATTACATGTTATGCGTTATACGTTATACGTTATACGTTATACGTTATACGTTATACGTTATACGTTATACGTTATACGTTATACGTTATACGTTATACGTTATACGTTATACGTTATACGTTATACGTTATACGTTATACGTTATACGTTATACGTTATACGTTATACGTTATACGTTATAAGTTATACGTTGTACGTTATACGTTATACGTTATACGTTGTACGTTATACGTTATAAGTTGTACGTTATACGATATACGTCATACGTTATTCGTTAGACGTACTTCGTTACACGTTATACGTTATACGTTATACGTTATATGTTATACGTTTTACGATATACGATATACGTTATACGTTATACGTTATACGTTATACGTTATACGTCATAGGTTATACGTTATACGTTATACGTTATACGTTATACGTTATACGTTATACGTTATACGTTATACGTTATACGTTATACGTTATACGTTATACGTTGTACGTTATACGTTATAAGTTGTACGTTATACGATATACGTTATACGTTATTCTTTATACGTTCTTCCTTACACGTTATACGTGATACGTTATACGTTACACGTTTTACGTTATTCGTTATACGTTATACGTTATACGATATACGTTATACGTTATACGTTATACGTTATACGTTATACGTTATACGTTATACGTTATACGTTATACGTTATACGTTATACGTTATACGTTATACGTTATACGTTATACGTTATACGTTATACGTTATACGTTATACGTTATACGTTATACGTTATACGTTACACGTTATACGTTAGGCGTTATACGTTATACGTTATACGTTATACGTTATACGTTATACGTTATACGTTATACGTTATACGTTATACGTTATACGTTATACGTTATACGTTATACGTTATACGTTGTACGTTATACGTTGTACGTTATACGTTGTACGTTATACGTTATACGTTATACGTTATACGTTATACGTTATACGTTATACGTTATACGTTATTCGTTATACGTTATACGTTATACGTTATACGTTATACGTTATACGTTATACGTTATACGTTATACGTTATACGTTATACGTTATACGTTATGCGTTATACGTTCTACGATATTCGTTATACGTTATACGTTATTAGTTATACGTTATACGTTATACGTTATACGTCATAGGTTATACGTTATACGTTATGCGTTATACGTTATACATTATACGTTATACGATATACGTTATACGTTATGCGTTATGCGTTCTTCGTTACACGTTATACGTTATTCGGTATGCGTTATACGTTATACGTTATACGTTATACGTAATACGTTATACGTTATACGTTATACGTTATACGTTATACGTTATACGTTATACGTTATACGTTATACGTTATACGTTATACGATATAAGTTATACGTTGTACGTTATACGTTATACGTTATACGTTGTACGTTATACGTTATAAGTTGTACGTTATACGATATACGTCATACGTTATTCGTTAGACGTACTTCGTTACACGTTATACGTTATACGTTATACGTTATACGTTATACGTTTTACGATATACGATATACGTTATACGTTATACGTTGTACGTTATACGATATACGTTATACGTTGTACATTACATGTTATGCGTTATACGTTATACGTTATACGTTGTACATTACATGTTATGCGTTATACGTTATACGTTATACGTTATACGTTATACGTTATACGTTATACGTTATACGTTATACGTTATACGTTATACGTTATACGTTATACGTTATACGTTATACGTTATACGTTATACGTTATACGTTATACGTTATACGTTATACGTTATACGTTATAAGTTATACGTTGTACGTTATACGTTATACGTTATACGTTGTACGTTATACGTTATAAGTTGTACGTTATACGATATACGTCATACGTTATTCGTTAGACGTACTTCGTTACACGTTATACGTTATACGTTATACGTTATATGTTATACGTTTTACGATATACGATATACGTTATACGTTATACGTTATACGTTATACGTTATACGTCATAGGTTATACGTTATACGTTATACGTTATACGTTATACGTTATACGTTATACGTTATACGTTATACGTTATACGTTATACGTTATACGTTGTACGTTATACGTTATAAGTTGTACGTTATACGATATACGTTATACGTTATTCTTTATACGTTCTTCCTTACACGTTATACGTGATACGTTATACGTTACACGTTTTACGTTATTCGTTATACGTTATACGTTATACGATATACGTTATACGTTATACGTTATACGTTATACGTTATACGTTATACGTTATACGTTATACGTTATACGTTATACGTTATACGTTATACGTTATACGTTATACGTTATACGTTATACCTTATACGTTATACGTTATACGTTATACGTTATACGTTATACGTTATACGTTATACGTTATACGTTATACGTTGTACGTTATACGTTATACGTTATACATTATACGTTATACGTTATACGTTATACGTTATACGTTATACGTCATAGGTTATACGTTATACGTTATGCGGTATACGTTATACATTATACGTTATACGATATACGTTATACGTTATGCGTTATGCGTTCTTCGTTACACGTTATACGTTATTCGGTATGCGTTATACGTTATACGTTATACGTTATACGTTATACGTTATGTGTTATACGTTATACGTTATACGTTATACGTTATACGTTATACGTTATATTTTATTCGTTATACGTTATACGTTATACGTTATACGTTATACGTTATACGTTATACGTTATACGTTATACGTTATACGTTATACGTTATACGTTATACGTTATATTTTATACGTTATACGTTATACGTTATACGTTATACGTTATACGTTACACGTTATACGTTAGGCGTTATACGTTATACGTTATACGTTATACGTTATACGTTATACGTTATACGTTATACGTTATACGTTATACGTTATACGTTATACGTTATACGTTATACGTTATACGTTGTACGTTATACGTTGTACGTTATACGTTGTACGTTATACGTTATACGTTATACGTTATACGTTATACGTTATACGTTATACGTTATACGTTATACGTTATTCGTTATACGTTATACGTTATACGTTATACGTTATACGTTATACGTTATACGTTATACGTTATACGTTATACGTTATACGTTATACGTTATGCGTTATACGTTCTACGATATTCGTTATACGTTATACGTTATTAGTTATACGTTATACGTTATACGTAATACGTTATACGTTATACGTTATACGTTATACGTTATACGTTATACGTTATACGTTATACGTTATACGTTATAAGTTATACGTTGTACGTTATACGTTATACGTTATACGTTGTACGTTATACGTTATAAGTTGTACGTTATACGATATACGTCATACGTTATTCGTTAGACGTACTTCGTTACACGTTATACGTTATACGTTATACGTTATATGTTATACGTTTTACGATATACGATATACGTTATACGTTATACGTTGTACGTTATACGATATACGTTATACGTTGTACATTACATGTTGTGCGTTATACGTTATACGTTATACGTTGTACATTACATGTTATGCGTTATACGTTATACGTTATACGTTATACGTTATACGTTATACGTTATACGTTATACGTTATACGTTATACGTGATACGTTATACGTTATACGTTATACGTTATAAGTTATACGTTATACGTTATACGTTATACGTTATACGTTATACGTTGTACGTTATACGTTATAAGTTGTACGTTATACGATATACGTTATACGTTATTCTTTATACGTTCTTCGTTACACGTTATACGTTATACGTTATACGTCATACGTTTTACGTTATTCGTTATACGTTATACGTTATACGTTATACGTTATAGGTTATACGTTATACGCTATACGCTATACGTTATACGCTATACGTTATTCGTTATACGTTATACGTTATACGTTATACTTTATACGTTATACGTTATGCGTTATACGTTATACGTTATACGTGATACGTTATACGTTATACGTTACACGTTATACGTCATAGGTTATACGTTATACGTTATACGTTATACGTTATACGTTATACGTTATACGTTATACGTCATACGTTATACGTCATAGGTTATACGTTATACGTTATACGTTATACGTTATGCGTTATACGTTTTACGTTATTCGTTATACGTTGTACGTTATACGTTATACGTTATACGTTATACGTTGTACGTTATACGTTATAAGTTGTACGTTATACGTTATACGTTGTACGTTATACGTTATAAGTTGTACGTTATACGATATACGTTATACGTTATTCTTTATACGTTCTTCGTTACACGTTATACGTTATACGTTATACGTCATACGTTTTCGTTATCCGTTATACGTTATACGTTATACGATATACGTTATACGTTATACGTTATAGGTTATACGTTATACGCTATACGTTATACGTTATACGTTATTCGTTATACGTTATACGTTATACGTTATACTTTATACGTTATACGATATACGTTATACGTTATACGCGATACGTTATACGTTATACGTTACACGTTATACGTCATAGGTTATACGTTATACGTTATACGTTATACGTTATACGTTATACGTTATACGTTATACGTTATACGTCATAGGTTATACGTTATACGTTATACGTTATACGTTATGCGTTATACGTTTTACGTTATTCGTTATACGTTATACGTTATACGTTATACGTTATACGTTATACGTTGTACGTTATACGTTATAAGTTGTACGTTATACGTTATACGTTATACGCTAAACATTATACGTTATACGTTATACATTACATGTTATGCGTTATACGTTATACGTTATACGTTGTACGTTATACGTTATACGTTATACGTTATACGTTATACGTTATACGTTATACGTTATACGTTATACGTTATACGTTATACGTTATACGTTATACGTTATACGTTATACGTTATACGTTATACGTTATACGTTATACGTTATACGTTATACGTTATACGTTATACGTTATACGTTATACGTTATACGTTATACGTTATACGTTATACGTTATACGTTATACGTTATACGTTATACGTTATACGTTATACGTTATACGTTATACGCTAAACATTATACGTTATACGTTATACATTACATGTTATGCGTTATACGTTATACGTTATACGTTATACGTTATACGTTATACGTTATACGTTATACGTTATACGTTATACGTTATACGTTATACGTTATACGTTATACGTTATACGTTATACGTTATACGTTATACGTTATACGTTATACGTTATACGTTATACGTTATACGATATACGTTATACGTTATGCGTTATGCGTTCTTCGTTACACGTTATACGTTATTCGGTATGCGTTATACGTTATACGTTATACGTTATACGTTATACGTTATACGTTATACGTTATACGTTATACGTTATACGTTATACGTTATACGTTATACGTTATACGTTATACGTTATACGTTATACGTTATACGTTATACGTTATACGTTATACGTTACACGTTACACGTTATACCTCATAGGTTATACGTTATACGTTATACGTTACACGTTATACGTTATACGTTATACGTTATACGTCATAGGTTATACGTTATACGTTATACGTTATGCGTTATACGTTATGCGTTATACGTTATACGTTATACGTTATGCGTTATACGTTGTACGATGTTCGTTATACGTTATACGTTATTAGTTATACGTTATACGGTATACGTTATACGTTGTACGTTACATGTTATAAGTTATACGTTATACGTTATACGATAAACGTTATACGTTAAACGTTATACGTTATACGTTATACGTTATACGTTATACGTTATACATTATACGTTATACGTTATACGGTATACGTTATACGTTGTACGTTACATGTTATACGTCATAGGTTATACGTTGAACGTTATACGTTATACGTTATACGTTATACGTTATACGTTATACGTTATACGTTATACGTTATACGTTATACGTTATACGTTATACGTTATACGTCATGCGTTATACGTTTTACGTTATTCGTTATACGTTATCCGTTACACGTTATACGTTATACCTTATACGTTATACGTTATACGTTATACGTTATACGTTATGAGTTTTACGTTATACGTTATACGTTATACGTTATACGTTATACGTTATACGTTATACGTTATACGTCATAAGTTATACGTTATACGTTATACGTTATACGTTATACGTTATACGTTACGCGTTATACGTTCTACGATATTCGTTATACGTTATACGTTATTAGTTATACGTTATACGTTATACGTTATACGTCATAGGTTATACGTTATACGTTATGCGCTATACGTTACACATTATACGTTATACGATATACGTTATACGTTATGCGTTATGCTTTCTTCGTTACACGTTATACGTTATTCGGTATGCGTTATACGTTATACGATATACGTTATACGTTATACGTTATACGTTATACGTTACACGTTATACGTTATACGTTATACGCTATACGTTATACGTTATACGTTATACGTTATACTTTATACGTTATACGTTATACGTTATACGTTATACGTTATACGTTATACGTTATACGTTACACGTTATACGTCATAGGTTATCGTTATACGTTATACGTTATACGTTATACGTTATACGTTATACGTTATACGTCATAGGTTATACGTTATACGTTATACGTTATGCGTTACACGTTATACGTTATACGTTATACGTTATACTTTATACGTTATAAATTATACGTTATACGTTATACGTTATACGTTATACGTTATACGTTACACGTTATACGTCATAGGTTATACGTTATACGTTATACGGTATACGTTATACGTTGTACGTTACATGTTATACGTTATACGTTATACGTTATACGTTATACGTTATACATTATTCGTAATACGTTATACGTGATACGTTATACGTTGTACGCTATACGTTATACGTTATACATTATACGTTATAAGTTATACGTTATACGTCATAGGTTATACGTTATACGTTATACGTTATACGTTATACATTATACGTTATACGATATACGTTATACGTTATGCGTTATGCGTTCTTCGTTACACGTTATACGTTATTCGGTATGCGTTATACGTTATACGTTATACGTTATACGTTATACGTTATGTGTTATACGTTATACGTTATACGTTATACGTTATACGTTATACGTTATATTTTATTCGTTATACGTTATACGTTATACGTTATACGTTATACGTTATACGTTATACGTTATACGTTATACGTTATACGTTATACGTTATACGTTATACGTTATACGTTATACGTTATATTTTATACTTTATACGTTATACGTTATACGTTATACGTTATACGTTACACGTTATACGTTAGGCGTTATACGTTATACGTTATACGTTATACGTTATACGTTATACGTTATACGTTATACGTTATACGTTATACGTTATACGTTATACGTTATACGTTATACGTTATACGTTGTACGTTATACGTTGTACGTTATACGTTGTACGTTATACGTTATACGTTATACGTTATACGTTATACGTTATACGTTATACGTTATACGTTATTCGTTATACGTTATACGTTATACGTTATACGTTATACGTTATACGTTATACGTTATACGTTATACGTTATACGTTATACGTTATACGTTATGCGTTATACGTTCTACGATATTCGTTATACGTTATACGTTATTAGTTATACGTTATACGTTATACGTTATACGTCATAGGTTATACGTTATACGTTATGCGTTATACGTTATACATTATACGTTATACGATATACGTTATACGTTATGCGTTATGCGTTCTTCGTTACACGTTATACGTTATTCGGTATGCGTTATACGTTATACGTTATACGTTATACGTAATACGTTATACGTTATACGTTATACGTTATACGTTATACGTTATACGTTATACGTTATACGTTATACGTTATAAGTTATACGTTGTACGTTATACGTTATACGTTATACGTTGTACGTTATACGTTATAAGTTGTACGTTATACGATATACGTCATACGTTATTCGTTAGACGTACTTCGTTACACGTTATACGTTATACGTTATACGTTATATGTTATACGTTTTACGATATACGATATACGTTATACGTTATACGTTGTACGTTATACGATATACGTTATACGTTGTACATTACATGTTGTGCGTTATACGTTATACGTTATACGTTGTACATTACATGTTATGCGTTATACGTTATACGTTATACGTTATACGTTATACGTTATACGTTATACGTTATACGTTATACGTTATACGTTATACGTTATACGTTATACGTTATAAGTTATACGTTATACGTTATACGTTATACGTTATACGTTATACGTTGTACGTTATACGTTATAAGTTGTACGTTATACGATATACGTTATACGTTATTCTTTATACGTTCTTCGTTACACGTTATACGTTATACGTTATACGTCATACGTTTTACGTTATTCGTTATACGTTATACGTTATACGTTATACGTTATAGGTTATACGTTATACGCTATACGCTATACGTTATACGCTATACGTTATTCGTTATACGTTATACGTTATACGTTATACTTTATACGTTATACGTTATACGTTATACGTTATACGTTATACGTGATACGTTATACGTTATACGTTACACGTTATACGTCATAGGTTATACGTTATACGTTATACGTTATACGTTATACGTTATACGTTATACGTCATACGTTATACGTCATAGGTTATACGTTATACGTTATACGTTATACGTTATGCGTTATACGTTTTACGTTATTCGTTATACGTTGTACGTTATACGTTATACGTTATACGTTATACGTTGTACGTTATACGTTATAAGTTGTACGTTATACGATATACGTTATACGTTATTCTTTATACGTTCTTCGTTACACGTTATACGTTATACGTTATACGTCATACGTTTTACGTTATTCGTTATACGTTATACGTTATACGTTATACGTTATAGGTTATACGTTATACGCTATACGCTATACGTTATACGCTATACGTTATTCGTTATACGTTATACGTTATACGTTATACTTTATACGTTATACGTTATACGTTATACGTTATACGTTATACGTGATACGTTATACGTTATACGTTACACGTTATACGTCATAGGTTATACGTTATTCGTTATACGTTATACGTTATACGTTATACGTTATAGGTTATACGTTATACGCTATACGCTATACGTTATACGCTATACGTTATTCGTTATACGTTATACGTTATACGTTATACTTTATACGTTATACGTTATACGTTATACGTTATACGTTATACGTGATACGTTATACGTTATACGTTATACGTTATACGTTATACGTTATACGTTACACGTTATACGTCATAGGTTATACGTTATACGTTATACGGTATACGTTATACGTTGTACGTTACATGTTATACGTTATACGTTATACGTTATACGTTATACGTTATACATTATTCGTAATACGTTATACGTGATACGTTATACGTTGTACGCTATACGTTATACGTTATACATTATACGTTATAAGTTATACGTTATACGTCATAGGTTATACGTTATACGTTATACGTTATACGTTATACATTATACGTTATACGATATACGTTATACGTTATGCGTTATGCGTTCTTCGTTACACGTTATACGTTATTCGGTATGCGTTATACGTTATACGTTATACGTTATACGTTATACGTTATGTGTTATACGTTATACGTTATACGTTATACGTTATACGTTATACGTTATATTTTATTCGTTATACGTTATACGTTATACGTTATACGTTATACGTTATACGTTATACGTTATACGTTATACGTTATACGTTATACGTTATACGTTATACGTTATACGTTATACGTTATATTTTATACTTTATACGTTATACGTTATACGTTATACGTTATACGTTACACGTTATACGTTAGGCGTTATACGTTATACGTTATACGTTATACGTTATACGTTATACGTTATACGTTATACGTTATACGTTATACGTTATACGTTATACGTTATACGTTATACGTTATACGTTGTACGTTATACGTTGTACGTTATACGTTGTACGTTATACGTTATACGTTATACGTTATACGTTATACGTTATACGTTATACGTTATACGTTATTCGTTATACGTTATACGTTATACGTTATACGTTATACGTTATACGTTATACGTTATACGTTATACGTTATACGTTATACGTTATACGTTATGCGTTATACGTTCTACGATATTCGTTATACGTTATACGTTATTAGTTATACGTTATACGTTATACGTTATACGTCATAGGTTATACGTTATACGTTATGCGTTATACGTTATACATTATACGTTATACGATATACGTTATACGTTATGCGTTATGCGTTCTTCGTTACACGTTATACGTTATTCGGTATGCGTTATACGTTATACGTTATACGTTATACGTAATACGTTATACGTTATACGTTATACGTTATACGTTATACGTTATACGTTATACGTTATACGTTATACGTTATAAGTTATACGTTGTACGTTATACGTTATACGTTATACGTTGTACGTTATACGTTATAAGTTGTACGTTATACGATATACGTCATACGTTATTCGTTAGACGTACTTCGTTACACGTTATACGTTATACGTTATACGTTATATGTTATACGTTTTACGATATACGATATACGTTATACGTTATACGTTGTACGTTATACGATATACGTTATACGTTGTACATTACATGTTGTGCGTTATACGTTATACGTTATACGTTGTACATTACATGTTATGCGTTATACGTTATACGTTATACGTTATACGTTATACGTTATACGTTATACGTTATACGTTATACGTTATACGTTATACGTTATACGTTATACGTTATACGTTATAAGTTATACGTTATACGTTATACGTTATACGTTATACGTTATACGTTGTACGTTATACGTTATAAGTTGTACGTTATACGATATACGTTATACGTTATTCTTTATACGTTCTTCGTTACACGTTATACGTTATACGTTATACGTCATACGTTTTACGTTATTCGTTATACGTTATACGTTATACGTTATACGTTATAGGTTATACGTTATACGCTATACGCTATACGTTATACGCTATACGTTATTCGTTATACGTTATACGTTATACGTTATACTTTATACGTTATACGTTATACGTTATACGTTATACGTTATACGTGATACGTTATACGTTATACGTTACACGTTATACGTCATAGGTTATACGTTATACGTTATACGTTATACGTTATACGTTATACGTTATACGTCATACGTTATACGTCATAGGTTATACGTTATACGTTATACGTTATACGTTATGCGTTATACGTTTTACGTTATTCGTTATACGTTGTACGTTATACGTTATACGTTATACGTTATACGTTGTACGTTATACGTTATAAGTTGTACGTTATACGTTATACGTTGTACGTTATACGTTATAAGTTGTACGTTATACGATATACGTTATACGTTATTCTTTATACGTTCTTCGTTACACGTTATACGTTATACGTTATACGTCATACGTTTTACGTTATCCGTTATACGTTATACGTTAT